>NC_136522.1:14159487-14289487 GCF_053919585.1 Euprymna scolopes
AGCTCAGTCGAACACTTTCCATGAAAATAACGATACATCAGAGACAAACTCGCAACATCTCTTCTGTGAGATAAAGGTTGCAAGGTTTTAAATTTCCTTTTTTTTTAATTTACTTTCGGCCGGGCAACTCCGGGCGCCCTGTCAATTTGAATGAACACTTTAAAATAAGTCTTTCTGATATATTTCTACAACCTTAAAGGTTGAAATAGTTTTTTGCATTTGTCTCAAATTTGAAATAATAGTTTGTTGGCTTTAGTGCTCGCTTTTAAAATAATGGTTTATTATATATTTATGTAAAAGTAAAATTTGAAATAGCTTTTATATTTGTCATTTACACAAAAATATAGAATTAATAATTTTTCGGTCTAATATAAAATTTTAAAATAACATTTTATTATATATTTCTGGAATACTTAAGTTTAAAATGGCTTTTATATTTGTCTGTCACGTTAAAATTTGAAAGAAAAATTTGTTTTAACATAACATTTTGTTTATATATATATATTTTTGTGACTGCTTAGTTTTAAGTAGCTTTTGCATTCGTCTGTCAAGTTTAAGTTTTAAATTTCCTTTCTAATCATCTTGCGACCGGGCAACGCCGGGCAACGCCGGGCGGCCTGCCAATTTGAATTACCATTGTCAGGTCTCTGTCAGTTTTTTTTTCGTTTTAAATGAGAATGCGCATGTTTCATTTATGCTTAAGTTTGAAATATCATTTTATTCGTTAAAGTTGATAATATAAAAGACGGAAAACATGTTGACACACGCAACATAAAACTTACGTTTAAAATATTATTTGTTCATTTTGAGATTATTAATTAGAAATTATTTAATTAATTTCTTGGATTTTAATGTTACCACGAAAGAAAATGTTGATGACCCTTCCCCAAAATCGATAATAATGTATTTAATTAAATTGTCTTTTCTAAATCTGCTCTTAACATGCGATCCAAATTTCGATTCATGAAAATCTCTACAGAAAACACGCGCTGATCGGACGATAAAACGGTGGTACGTTATTGTCATTGTAGATACTGTTGTTAATAATGGCTGAAGCCTTAGAAAATGATTTTCCAGTTTTTAGTGCAAAAGTTGCTCAATGGACGGCAACATCCAATGTTGCGTAAGATAAATAAGATTCATTTTGTAAATGTACCTATTTACAATGCCTCCCCACGGGACAGAGTTAGACACCAGGGTCGTTTTTTAACGTGGAGAAAACGTACAAAAATAAAAATTGTCTCCTCACCTGAAAGACAACGAGAAATGGAAGTGCCGCATCTGAAGAACAGATACTACACTTTGATCTTGGCCAATTTTTAAATGTAAGGCAAATGATTAACAACACGGACTGACGACTTAAGGGTTCGAATCCAATTCGTTCCTCAAAACCAATTTCACTTGTTGTTGGAACCCTTCTCGTGCCCCCCTCGTTCTATGTGTGTATACGTATATATAGTATATACTATGTATATATATATATATATATATATATATATATATATATATATATATATATTATATATATGAATAAAATAAAGCAAGATATAAACGATGCTTTAGACGTTATGTGAATAAAAAGGAAAAACCTAAAAGAGTAAAACCAAAAATAAAATCAACGTTTCGTCCCTATTTCAGGGGACATCATCAGGATTTCTAGGCGAGGATGTACAGCAAGACGGTCATATATCACATGCGAAAGAGAAGCTCAGTTCTCTTTCTGTTCTGGAGACAGAAAGAGAACTGAACTTCTCCTCTTTCGCATGTGATAGATGACCGTCTTCCTGTACATCCTCGCCTAGAAATCCTGATGATGTCCCCTGAAATAGGGACGAAACGTTGATTTTATTTTTGTTTTTACTCTTTTAGGTTTTTCCTTTTTATTCATATATATATATATATATACAGGATTACCCACTTAAAAGTAGCCCAGAAAATGTAGCAGAGAGGAGAAACATTCTTTTATTGTTTAAATTACTTGTAGTTTTATAAAAGATGATGGAAGTACTCCTCGTTTACATCTGTGCATTTCTGGACACGTTTAACAACATTTGCAGATAACGCCTGTAGATCTTTTCTGGCGATTCTCCTGATAGCGTTTGTAATGTTCTCTTCTAGTTAGTCTTGATTGTGAGGATTATTTGCATAAACTTTTTGTTTTAAAGTCCCTCAAAGAAAATAAAATCACCTGATGACAAGTCCGGGGAACGTGGTGGCCATAACTATTTGCTTCTTTTTCTCTATTCCGTAAATATGTCATGAACTTGTGTCAGTAGTCTGTGAGACCTGTGGCGTGTAGCGCCATCCTATTGGAAAAAGATTTGCATTTTGTGTTATGGTGTCAAATCAGTCTTTTTTTTCATTTTTAGAATCATGGCTATATATTGGGTACAATATATGAAATAATTGACCCTATAATAATACCTACGAAATCTGCGTAAATTAAAATATCGTATTAAAGCGTAATTTACGACTAAGCAAGGCCAAGCGGCCCGCAAGTATCAACTATTTATTTAATGTTCCTCATACAAGACATACAAACACACACACAAACACACGCATAAACAGACATTTGAGATTTATAAAATAGATTACTCTTTTAGCATTAGCATTTTTTAATCAACTTAAAAAGTATAAAAAATAATCACAGAATATATAATATGAATATACAGATCAAATTCTCGCAAATATTTCCTCAGATGAGCACTAATAACTATGACTGTGACAACAGCATATTTCTTTCATTGGTTTGACTCTTGAGTTTATATCCGTTAATATCTTATACGTTTTTATATAGACAGATGTGGTTCTCGGTTGATTAAAGGTGTCTAACTGTGTCGGATATATACCAGAGAGTCAAAAGAATGAAAAGAATATTCTGGTGTCACAGCCCTACTAATAACGACCATAGTGTTTTCATTATTAATGTAACGCTTTCACTTGAGTGAAGCCCCAGTGCCGCCTTTACGGTGTAGCTGATCCCGGGAGATTCAGACCCAGGTCAGGCTAGTTGCCATAATACTTACGAGCCCTGATTACATTAGTAATAGGTCAACTAGATATTATCAGGGCCGGTGTGTGTCCGTGTTTGGCTGGATAATAGAATGGTAGCACTGTTACATCTAACATGAACGGCACCCATGTAAACGAATGTATACGTTTCGTGTTTGTTTGTGACGTGTCCTAAATGTGTTACTTAATGCCTATTAGTAGTTCTTCACTTTCTGCACCCGTTTTATGTTTCGTGACGTCTAATGTTCATATGCGCGCGTGTGTGTGTGTGTGTGTGTGTGTGTGTGTGTGTGTGTGTGTGTGTGTGTGTGTGTGTGTGTCCTATGTGTATCTTCGACATACCTTTATCACTGAACCTGGTCCATCCTGACTTCATCTTGTTCTTGGAGGGGAGGCTAGAACTTTTGGGACGAACACACATTGACTACAAGACGATGATTGGTTTTCATATTAGTTTTTATTTCACTTTCCATGATGTAGCGCAGATGAAAATGGAAAGTGAGTTTCCTTGCTTGTGGTCTTAATGGTCTACATTGAGAGACACGTCACTTCCTTCCAATAGAGGAGGAGAGACAACCGTAAAGGCCAACCGCTCTGCTTCAATTCCACGTTCCAACTCCTCTAATCTCCAGCTAACCTGATCACGTGACTCACACGTAGATCCGATCAGTTGGCCAGACCTTCCGGTAAACTTGTCTATGACCTAGCTTTGTCATATTGTAACAGGTTTTGTGAAAACATCACCACATCCATCCCTTGTCTACCTCTCTAGTTAGATAGATAGATAGATAGATAGATAGATTGATAGATAGATAGATAGATAGATAGATAAATTATTCTGTTCTACTTATTTCATAACAGCATATCCATATGAAATTGACAATTAATAACTGTTTGGTTAAAGATATTTCCAGGTAGGAGGGGATTTCCTTTGGGAGTTCGATTGATGTGTGTATGTGTGTGTGTGTGTGTGTGTGTGTGTGTGTGTGTGTGTGTGAATTCGTCGACCATACAAAAATGATAAATACAGGGTGACCCCCCCCCAAAAAAAACGGGTCCCAACTCTAATTAGGCTCCGTTTCTTAGTGTTTTGTCTGAATGAAATGAAACTTTGGTCATAACTAATTTATTATATTCAAAACATCACATCAAAACACTAGAGTCTTTGGCCTTTTTTTTCTCCGTTGACTGTAAAATGCTCAGAAAAACAATTGAATGTCCTCTGTTTTTTTTTGGGGGGGGGGTCACCCTGTACGAATTGTTTGGTGCAAAAAGTTACTAGTTTGTTTATGAATTGACTGAGTAAAAGATTTGAACGCGTTGATAAGCGAAAATAACAACCGGGCAACGCCGGGTGTCCTTTCTTGTAATATAATAGCATTCCTCGTTGTTTTTAATGCAGTATTTTTTCTTTCTTTTTTAATATATTACGACCCATGTTCATAATATCCCTATTCTGAAATTGTACCTTTGTTGTACTCTATTACCTGGTTATCGGCCGATAGAGGAAAGCGGTTAATTATCGATTCGTAATTTCAAGTTATTGAATGCTGCTCGTTTCCAGGCCACTTCTATTGTACGGTCAATTAGTTCTCGGAGCCAATTTTAAAAATTACATCGGGATAAAAATCAATAATATTAACACACGAATCTTTGAATGATCTTTTAAATTGATTGTTTAAATAACCAAATATTTTATTAGTCCAGTAACTATATATATATGTATGTATATATATATATATATATATATATATATATATAAAACTGAATGTGTGTGTGTGTGTGTGTGTGTGTGTGTGTGTGTGTGTGTGTGTGTGTGTGTGTGTGTGGTCACGAATAGGCTCCTATATGGTTGACTATTTTTTGAAAAACTGATTACATATAATGACAGATGCATCGAGACACAGGAATGGGTATGTTTGATCTGGCAGAACGGTGGTTCATTAAAAATGTGGGGTTTGCCTCCGCGCCTGATTCACAAAGTATGGAAATAAAAAATTTAAAAATTTAAAAAAATCGTTTACAAGAGTTTTTGATATAGATGTACATAAGAATGCTTTGATAAGTATGATTCAACTTTAATAGGGATAATATAATAAAATTGTGAGGTCTGCGTTCGCGTCTGGTCTGCATAGAATGGAAATAGGCACAAACTTAATAAAGTCTTTTCATATCTATCTGCGTAAGTATACTTTGATAATTATGTTTCAGCTTGAAGAAATATGGTATAATAAAATTATGGGGTGTTCGTTCGCGCCTGACCTCCATAGAATGGAAATATGTCACAAAGTTTAACAAGTTTTTTTTAATATAGATCCACAGAATATTGTGATAAGTGTTTCAGTGTGAACAGGTATGGTATAATAAATTATGGGGTTTATCTATTTTATTTTTACTTTTATCATATTTTGCTTTAATTTTTATACCCGTAAATTCGAAGCTATCTCATTACAACCCTTCCTTTTCATAACCTATCATACTTTCATAAATCAGAGTCCATTTTCTGTAGTCTGTTTTTAAACCCAGTCAACGACAGGTACTTTTGCTAGTATATATATATATATATATATATATATATATATATATATATATATATATATATATATATATATATATAACTCAATATGTATGTCTGTCTCTATAATTTTTCAAATCGCATCTCCCCGTGACGTGAGCTCGCAAAGTGGCCCGTTAAAATATTTGCATTTTTGTGGGCTGTTTTCTATGGTACACTGGGGGAAGAGTTGGCTGGTCACTTTTAATGCATCTAAAATCAAGCTCCTATCTTTACATCATCAACGCTCTGATCCCCATCTAGCATCAATTGAAATGGATAGGTCTCGTCTAGGGGAGGCTCCATGTTTTGATAAGCTTCTGGGCTTGATCTTTACTCCTGACCTGAAATGGAACACGTACATAAAGTATTGCTGGGAAAATGGTGGGATCCTTCTACCGCCCCAGAAGATATCTCACTTCTGATGCAATTCTCTATCTATATAAAAGCCAAGTACGTCAAAGGATGGAGTACTGCTGCCACATCGTGGCAGGAACTGCTAAAAAACAGCCTAACCTACCTTGACAGAGTACAAAATAAACGTCGTGGTCTAGTGGGGGATTACCTTTTCTCTTCCCTGCAACCCCTCTCCCACAGAAGAGGCGTTGCGAGGCTGTCTTTGTTTTATCGTTATTTCCATGGCAAGTGCTCGTCTGAGCTCCAATTTCTGGTCCCCCTCCCAATCTTTCGCGAGAAACACCTGTCTAGCTGAAATCACTGTCAATAATTTTCCCATTCTTTATTTGTGCCAAAACCAAAACATATATTCCATGAACAAAGCTTCTTTCTTAGAAGTGCAAGCTTGTGGAACTCTCTTCCGCTTGCCTGCTTCCCACCTGACTACAACTTGGATGTCTTCAAGTCCAACATAAACAACTTCCTAATAAACCGCCCCCTTAAGTAAGACACTTTATCAAATCTCCATTACTAACGATTACTACGATATTATCACATTGACTACTGTACACGCAATAACCTTTATACCCGAGTGGCTTCCTGGCCTTGATAAATGGTGACTACCAAGTAAAAAAAATGGATTTTTGAGCTCGTAAAAATAGCTGCTAAGTGGTCAAACTTGACAGTCGTGAGTTAACTTAAGGTTCTTTTGTACGCATGTGCAGATACATATGCATATATTTATACGTTATCGTCAGTTTGATAAAACTTACGATAGCTCAAACGGTAAAGACTAAGGCTAGAGCGCTATATGTTTTGCTTTTGGTTTCGATTCTTGCTGATAGCACCCAAGAGATATTTCTTTCTTTTTTAAAAAAAACTTGAAACAACTATTTTTATTGGGTACAATATATATATATATATATATATATATATATATATATATATATATATATATATATATATAACCGATAGAGAATTAGTTCTATAATAATAAATACGACATAATCACGTTGTTTGGCATAATCACGTTGACACACCGGTTCCTGTTGGATCACGGAAGTTAAGCAACGTTGAATCAAATCGGTACTAAATGGGAAACGTTTGGAACTTCCAGGTGTTGTATGTGCTTTCTGTTTATCTCAGCATTGTTTCCAGTCGTCCTGGACTTCTCCTTGCCACTGAACTAAAACAGTACCGATTCAGGAGAGGTGTGGTTGGTGATTGCGCAAACCTTGCCTCACAATTATGCGGCGCATCTGCCCCTACAGGGAGTATCCTTTGTCTTTCGAGACTGAACGGAGACATCGCATCGTAATAAATACGAAATCTGCATAAATTAAAATATCATATTTAAGCGTATTTTACTATCGGGCGACGCTGGACGCCTGGGCGCTCCTGATAATTAAAATCACGTCGTATTCGCAGCGTAAATAAGATCTCCTCGATATGGCTTACTGACAAATACTTTTTTGGGGAACTAATGCCCCTTCTCCTCGTGATGTTACCTCAATTAACAACTAAAAGTTGGATAGATAAATTCTTGTCGACTGTAACATGGCGTGGACGGCTATACACACATACATAGTCGTGAGCGAATGACGTTACTTTAAAGAAAAAGACAGAGAACGTTGGAAGAGACGATCGTGTAAGAGACGTGGATGACGTTCGAGAGCACGCTTGGGTAAACGATCACGTAAGAGATGCCACAGCCGTAACGAGAAGTCACGCATGGCGAGAGAATGATATAAAAAAAGTCGTTGCTACGAAAATGTGAGTTGGAGTTATTCTTTGTCATGGACTCGTTTGCGACGTAGACGGCATACAACGTTGTGGGTCCCATATGTAAACGTTGGTTGGTTGGTTGGTTGTTTTTGTTTTACAGCATATCAACCCTTTTCGGGTTATTTAATGCCGAATCCAAAGATTTTGAAGAAAATTTTTTTAATAGAATATATTTGTTGTTTTCAAGTCGGTTTCTATTTAACCCATAGTTGGAACCCTAATAGGTACTACCACTCCGGGTCAGAGTGGAGCTGGGAGCAATGGTAAAAGTGTACAACGGTACAAAACCAAGAGATAACAAGAGATAAGAAGATATTCTATAGCAGTTAAATGGTCAATTAGAGATACCATCTGTGGCAGCACATCAAAGGCCGTAAAGGACCAAGTTCTGTCTGATTGTTTCTCCTCTTATCTTGAGCATGTGGAAGAATGGTGAAAAAATGTGTGGTTACTTTTTAAGCATCTAAAACCAAACTTCTATATTTTCATCATCAACATTCTGATCCCTATCTAGCATCAATTGAAATTTTCTTAGGGAGGCTCCATGTTCTGACAAGCTTCTGGGCTTGACTTTTACTCCTTATCTGAAATGGAAGACGTACATCAAATCCGTTGCCAAGGTCGCTGGAAAAATGGTGGGATCGTTCTACCGCTCCAGTAGATATCTACCTGCTGATTCAATTCTATACCTATGTAAGAGCCAGGTACGTCCAACGATGGAATACTGTTGCCACATCTGGACAGGAGCTGCTAGGAATAGCTTATCCTGCCTTGACAGATTTCGAAATAGATTTCGTAGCCTAGTGAGGGGTGGCCTTTCCTTTTCCCTGCAACCTTTTTCTCACGGAAGAGACGTCGCGAGACTGTCTCTGTTTTATCTTTATTTTCATGACAAGTGCTCGTTTGAGCTCCAATCTATGCCCCTCTCGTCGCCAAACATTCACGAGAAACACTCGTCTTCCTGGAAACACTATCAATAATTTTCCGCACTCTTTATCTGTGCCTAAACCTAAACGTAGATCCTATGAACAATGCATCTTTTTAATAACTGCACACGTGGAACTCCCTTCCGTTTACCTGCTTTCCAGCTGACTACAATATGGCTGTCTTCAAGTCCAACGTAAACAAGTTCTTGAAATCTAATTTACCGAAGTTACACTTGTTACGATTACTATGATATTGTCCTTTTGACCACTTTAGCCTCGAGTGGCCTATGGGCCTTGATAAGTAGTGATTCCTTTGTAGAAAAGGGGGATAGAACACATGTTCTCAACTTCTTTACTTAGTGTTCATGATGTAAAAGAGAATTATTTGTGTATCATATATCCTGTGCCTCAGGAAGTGGGGCCCCTTGATTTCTGAGAACTTCAACGAAAGTAAGATAAAACTATAACCAATTTTGAGGTCATTAGTGTTGATGGTTTTAGATGTTTTATTTTACAAGGTCCCTTCAATAAGTTTCTAGACTTTTTCTACATGCATTACAAATTAGGGTAGACGCTAGAAAATTCAGTATGTTATTGCTATACACCTTATGCAATGATTGACCTATCTTTATGATTTCAGATTCAAATCAACAGCTACAGCAAGAATTGGAATACATCCTACTAAAGTCTGAATTTCACAGCTGGTGAATTTTAAAAATGCAATCTGGACGCAAGGAAACTTAAAAAAAAAAAACGATATGAATAAAATTCTGTTTTAAACTTTGAAAAAAAAAATGTCTCAGAAACGTATGGAATGGTTCAAACTGCTTTTGGACTATCTTATTTGAAGCAAGCATCAGTTTTTGAGTAGCATAAGAGATTCAAGGAAGGCAGAGAGTCTATGAGGGGTGGTGAGATGTATGAGAGGAGTAAGAAGGAAGTCAGAATTGAGTGATTAAATACAGAATTTAATGGATAAGGACCGTCGTGTGTCTATAGAGACAATTTGATGCCAGTGTGGGAACTGTGCACACAATAATTCACGAGTAACTGAAGATGCGGAAAATTTGCGCGAATGCACCAGTCCACAACTCCATCCTTGTCACAGACTATTTGACGAAGATGGACATCAAGATAGTTCCTAACCCTAACCCTGACCCTCACCCCCCCTATAGTCCAGACCTTACTCCCTGTGACTTTTGGTTATTCCCTAAGATCGAAGAAAACAATAGAACCTTCAAAGTGCCGTTCCAGAAGTTGCTGGAATAGTACAACAAGCGCATTTCAGCCGGAGAAGATTACTCCAAAGTCGACTAGAGTTTGATGTATGTACTATCAATAAAAGTGTCCATAGGGGAAAGGTCCGTAAACTTATTGGAGGCACGTCGTATTTACGGAAATGTTTATCTACTGCCATGAGAAAAACTATGGCAATTTTTATTTTTATACCCATGTCATTTGGTGGATTAAACCATATCATATTTCGTCTTCTATTATTATTATTATTATTAGTAGTAGTAGTAGTAGTAGTAGTAGTAGTAGTAATAGTAGTAGTTTTTATTACGGACAACCGTTAGTAGTAGTAGTAGTAGTAGTAGTAGTAGTAGTAGTTTTTATTACGGACAACCGTTTGTTAAGGCGACTTATTAGATTGTATTACTCGATTTAAGTAGCCCAAGCCATCTAGTTTTTTCAACCAATTATATCGCTTTCTGGGACACATCGTAAGTATAGATGCATGTAAAATGGATTTCATTAGCAGTTTACACTGTATAGCTAATCTGCGCATGCGCAAAATATTTCGACGGAAACGAACTACTAGTGTAGATTGCAGTAATCAGTAAATGTAATTAAAATGATTACTTTGACGAAAAGATTGAGATGGAAACGATTCTATATTATCAAAACGGATAACGACGGCATTCATTTATAATCGGTGATTTAGCTTTATTAAATGTTCTTTATGGACATTATCATTTTTTTAATTTAAAATGTGGTGCTTTTGTACAAACATAAAGCCGAGAAAAAAGGGCGATGATGTTTCTTTTGTTGTTTTTTTTTTTTAATGGGCCGATTTTAAAGATGGGTTCGTTTATCGTTTTCACCCACAAGTAATAACACTAGCGTATTGCAGCGAAACCTTAAGTCTGCGTAAAAAGAACGTTTTTTTACACACGAGATCTTCGATATGTACTGCCAACAATGCATCGTGCAAAGCCCTCTCTCTCTCTCTCTCTCTCTCTCTCTCTCTCTCTCTCTCTCTCTCTCTCTCTCTCTTATCCTGACATTACAAAATCAACATCGCAATCTAGGGAGAGCTTATTTCTTCTCTTTCAGACAAAAATAGGTCTTGTTTGTTATCTTCTCTTATTGGGTAGGTTTTTTACAGTATTTTGTTATTATCATTATTATTATTATTATTATTATTATTATTATTATTATTATGTAGTAGTTATTTTTTATTATTATTATTATTATTATTATTATTATTATTATTATGTAGTTATTATTATTATTATTATCATGTAGTTATTTTCAAGACTTCAAATATTTAGGTGTCAAGTCGCGGCCATTTTCCTTGTTCTCACGTAACTCTCAACACTATTTTTCGAACTGAACAAACGTTTTCAATTTAGTAAAGCCACTCTGAACTTGTCTAGATAGGTAGAAGAGTAAGTTATCGTGCCTTTGATGATATTTATTTGTTATGTATTTGAATTTTGACACCACCTTTTGTAACTCTGTGTATTGTAACATAAACCCGCTATATATAATTATTTACTATACTAATTATTAAATACCTACAGACACTAGTGTTTCATCCTTTCTGGAATCATCAGTGCAGTGTGTCACGATTAACACCGGTGGATAGATTCAAACCCGGCACCAGAAGACATCTTCGACTTCATTATATATATATATATATATATATATATATATATATATATATATATATATATATGGCAGGATTGTTCTCTTATACATATTGCATTGATAAGCAGAGATAATCCCTGCTTGTTTCTCTTGTGATCCGTTTTTTTCATTTGGCGGGTCAATATCCGAACCTTCTATTTGAACGTAAAAAGAAATTCACCAAAACCGCGAACATTTTCGACTTCCATGAATCGTCTTCAGGCGAGTAATGAATTAAAAAATTACGTTCAATGAATTGATTGAAAAATTCAATTAAAAAAGCTTAAAAGCATGAGTAGGGCTTTTTTGATGGGAAGGCGTAGGTTACAATATGAGACGGCTAAAATGACGGTAATTTTTAGGCTCATTTTCGTGTGCAAATAGATATTGGTAGATGGAGCTGTGAGAAGACCGGTGATATGTAAGAAGGAGAAATATACTAGTCTTTGTCGTGCCGATATATGAATTATTTTTGGAGACACATTCCCTATAGGATATCTGAAAACATACACGACCTTACTAATTTTTAGCAAATTGTTGTCGACATCGGGTTTTTGTGTATTAGTTAGTCGTTTTGAATTTTTTCTGTTACCATTGTTTCTTAAAACATTATTCCATAAAATATTTACAGCAAGCACTGGACTCGCTAGAACCATAGCAAATAAATATATTCTGTTTCTTTATCGTGTAACATGGCCGTTATATGTCCACACTTGCGACCCATACGTTGTGTGCAGACAGTTGCAATGAATGTTGGACAAAGAAACAATTCGACTGACTTTTATTTTTTTAGCTGAAACAACATATATTTATTTACAGGTACTTGCACTATAACGCCTTGTCTATTGTTCTAAAGTCTTTTTGTATTCTATTGTGCTCTAGCGTGTCAACCACATGGTACCCTGTCTTTTCCTTGTCCCTCTCGGACAATGTGTGTAACACGTCTATCTCTGTCCTTCTTGGCAACGTTTTTTCTTCTTTCATAATCTTTTTCTTTTCTTCTTCGTAGCTGTGACGTCATATCGCATATGGCTCGCTCATTTGCATACAGTTGCTGCTGTCATGCGCGCGTCCGCGTTCTCTTACACTCTCTCTCCGCCTCTTTATTTCTCTCTCTCTCTCTTTCGCTTTCCGTGCTCAAAACTACATCCAAACGAAAATTCCATGAACAAAGTTTCTTACCATTAATACAGCCACACAAAGCTGCTTACACACTGATTACAGCATGATTTTTGTCAAGTCTAATGCAAACAAATTCTCACTATGTTGTATCACTGTGCCTGTTTTATTACATGTGTCTTAAAATGTGCTCTGACGAGCTCGCAGCACTTGTGATCTCTTGGAGGTAAATAACTTTCCTACTGACCAGACAAGCGGCAAAATCCCACCTCTATACTGCAGAAGTCCCTAGATGTCGGAAAACAAACGAAGCTAATATTTTCTTCCATAAAGATACTAGACTTTGGAATACCTACGGGTCTCTTTCTCCTTTAACTGTACTGACATACAGAAATTTAAATTTCACTGCTCAACTCCCTACTATGGATACGTCCCCAAATTTTCGCTTCATACCTCCAAGTGGTAATAAGCATTGTTTGGAGTGAAAAGTGACAAAAAATAATGTTTTCTTTTTTTTCTTTCTTTTTTTTTTTTTTTTTTGTTAATTATTTCTCTCCGTCTCTTACTGAAGAATAAAATAAATAAAACTAGGGAAATCAGTAAATGTAGGCTTTGTGGACAAAGAGACGAAACATAACAAGTGAAGCATGCATAGTCCCCTGTGAGTGCACAGTGAACGAGATATAAAAAGTCACCAAGTTCAGCATTTGCCCCCTCCCATTTAGCCCCAAAAGTCCCCAGGGGACGTCAAATCCTGGTTAAAATGAACAAACGGTGCAGTTTTAGGCCTTAGCATATGTAAATTTGAGTTCTGCACCATGCAAAAACGAAATAAGTTCATCACTTGTCTCCACTATTTAGTCCTATAAGTCGCCAATGACTTAACATGTTTAAATTTGAGTTCAGCACCATGCAAAACTGCTAAATATACATACACAGAAAATTTTGGACAAATATGGTAAAATAGTCCCAAAAATGGAGCGTTTTTATTAGGCCTAAAAGAGCCCCTGGAGCACACACAAGAGTTATCACTAAGCATAGACAAACAAAATTATATAGAAATCAGTTTTATAAAAATTCAAGGCATCAATTTTTTTTTTAAGAAGCACAAGTGCCCATTTTTGCCATTTTAACCCGAAAGGCACCCCAAGGGGGGGGGTACCCGGAAAATCCGTTCTCTTACTTTTTTACTCACATCATGTTTAATGTTTGTGCAAAATTTCAAAAAATCCCAAGGCGTAGTTATTGAGAAAAGTGCGAACAGACGAACGAACGAACGGACGGACGGACAAGGGGGAATTTAAAGGTCTACCCTCCTTTTTGTCGGAGGACTAATAATGAATGCAGTAAACTAGTTTTTAAATATTACTAGAACAGACGCGACTATATTGGAAAGCAATACACAAAGAATTGCGCCAACGACTACACTTTGAACACAAGTATATGTTTGGGAAGTGTAGTATCTGTTCGCTTATCATTGGACGATCACCATAGCATTACCACTTTTTTTGGAAATCGTGTATTATAAGTTTTTCCTGTTACTATCCTACTCCCAGGCATTATATTCTCATTTGGGCTGAGAGTGTAGGTTTGTTTATCATGAAATTATTTCCCCAGGCATTACCTTCCTCTTTTAGGGAAAGTCGTGCAGTATATTATGTACGTCATCATACTATCCTCTCAGGCATTATCTTCTAACATGGGCTGAAAGTGTAATATATGTTCGCTAGTCATGAAATAAGCTTCCTAGGCATTACCTCTATCTTAAAAGGAGAGCCCTGTGGTATATGGTTTTCGTCACAATATTATCCTCCCAGGCATTATCTTCACCTCTGTGGTGGCAGTGTAGTACGTATTTCTCTGTCATAGCAGCATCCTCACATACTAGTAAAAAAAAAATATGTGACAGTAGTAGTAGTAGTAGTAGTAGTAGTAGTAGTAGTAGATTAGGCGAATTATAATGCACTAGCGGGCGTGGGGGCGCCCGGCTTTAAGGGGTTTTCTTATGTGACTAGCCTGGGTGCCCAACGTTGTTCGGGTGTTTGGAGGCGTGTGTTGAGCAGAAAAAAAAAGAAGTGGTAGTAGTAGGCAGGCAGGCAGGCTCGAACCCGTACCGCGGAGGAGGAAAAGGACGTGAAAAAAAAACGTGACGTGTTTGCTGTTGTGCCCATCGCCAAATCATAAGTGACGAAGGTTTTAATTAAGGCCAGACAACCGAAAAGAGGGGATGACTTTCGAAAATATCGGCGGAAAAAAGCGACCCATCCCTGTAGAACAGTGCCCAGTTGAGGGTGAAGGAATTATTGCATTTGACCAATTTTTCGATATTTGTCGTCCGAAGCGTCGAGCTTCAACAATCTCGCGAGAATCCGTCGCCTCTGTCGAAAGTTTTAAGCATAATACATACATACATGATGATTGCAACGTCTTGTCAGACGAGTGCCATTCCCTCAGACATTTAAAATCCATGAGCCCAAATGCCTGAGGGAGTATCTATACAAAGACGATGTTACAGAGTCTTAGCTTTGTACGACAGCTAAGTCTCTCTCTCTCGGTTCAAAATGTTGAGATCCAGGAACAAGCAAGAGCAAGATAGCCAGCAACAAATTAAACTGCAGACCAGCTTTATGCGGGTACTGGTCTTCCGCTTTATGGTTTTTTAAATCAGAGATTTGCTTCTCCTAGAAAGGTTGCCTTCACCACGGCTTACGAGAGCCCTCTCCACCCCAAACATACATACATACATACATACATTTAAACAGACTGGTGAGATTTATATTATAGAAGATGATCATCTTTAGTTAACTATTACGTGTAATTATATTCATGCAGATGTCCTACATGATTTATACTTGCGTAATATTTATTTCTTCCTGAGAAAGAAATCTAAATTTTTTTAATCAACTATTTACAGCTTTAAAAGTTAAAAAAATAAATAAAGTTATTTGCTAAAAAAAAAAGTTTTAAATTCGTCGTTATTTGTTTTATTTTTTATTCATATTAGCTATAACGTGGTTTAAAAATGTTCAACTACCGTGGATTTTCCACTGGTTTTGCTTATCCTTACTACTACTACTAATACTACTACTATGACGACGACTTTTCATTCAACAACAACAACAACATGATTAACTATTTAAACACGCAACGCACTCAAAAGGAGGTTGCGACTTTCTTTGGTCTTTCTTCCAGTTTTAACTTTTATTTTATTTGTGCTACTTTAAAAAGTTTTGTTTTTTTTTCTATTATTTTGAGTTTGAGAGACATTTCTTTCTAAGTGTTTCTCTCGCAGTCATACAACTGAAAATCTTTTTTTTTTATGATTTTCTATTTTTTTTAAATTAATTTTCAATTTTTAAATTAGTCAACTACGAACTGATATTAAAGAATGGCTTCAGGTAAGTCTGCCACCAAGTTTTTCGGACAAGCTTTTAAATTTTACGTCAAAGACCGTTGGATTATTTTTTCAATAATTCTATTTCTTTTTTTTTTTTTTTTTTTTTTTGCAACTGTATTTATATTTATCTGTAAACTAATTTGTAATTTGCCACACCCATTTTCGCCAAACTTTTAAACGTTTAAATTTCCGTCCTAAACAGTGCCATACAAATATTTTTAAAATTGGACTTATCACATCTTTTGTAGGTAAATTAAAATTACTTGAAAACCAAAAGATGATTTTTGTCTGAGACATTCGGTGTTGGCATACACCCTTATCAAAGGATGTTGCTTTAATGCGATAGTTTTCGTTCCTTTTTAATACAAAGTAATTAAACACCTTTTCCCTCCCCGTAATATTAAGGTTTTCTAAAGAAATATTTTAGTGTAGTTACATAGATTCACAAATACCCGCCATTGCTGGTCCATCTATACCAGAGATTTACGAGAAACTCTGTTCGTAATATTCAACAGTAACAAAATCCGGTTCGTACAATGCAGCAGTACCAAAATTGAATTGAATTTGAAAAGCCTAAAGAGTCCGTATTCTGTGAGTCTTTAATTTTATATTTCCCATATATAGAGAGGGGGGGAGACTTTTAATAATTGTAAAGTACTTCTGTTTTTTTTTTTTTTTTTTTTTTTTTTTTTTGCATCTTTAATCTTAAAACTTATCAAGATTTCGAAATTTTAGAATTCGATTCTGAGGTCCAAAGTTTCGATTTATTTGAATTGAGGTAAAATACGAACTGTGCTAAACAAATATATAAATTTCGAAACCAATTCTTAAAATACCAAAATTTACTTGACGTCGAGATTATAAATCCGTCGTATCCTGTGTACAAAAATAAATAACTTTGCTCAAACTTCTGCGAGACTAATGTTTTTCGATGTAATTTTCGTTCCGCTACCAATTACTTCGCAAAAATCAATTTCTTTCGGTAGAAGACATAAAACTGAAGACAGGAACGTTACTAGATTTACCAAATTTCGGGGATTTAGCAGATTAAGTGGGGGAAAATCAAATATACAATCAAATGTTACCATGGTTACTTTAGTACCTATCTGGCTTGTTTTGTCTTTAAAGTAGTTTTTTAAATATCAAAATTCGGTTTTTACGAGTGGTTTCGCAAACAAGATGGAAGCCTACAGTTTCTTTCAGGGGAAACAAACCTGCGGCCATTTTGTTTGTAAAACAAGCCGTAAAAAATGAGTTTGTATACTTAAAACAAAACAAGCCAGGTAGTTATATATATATTATATGGCATAATCACGTTGACACGCCATGTTCCTGTCAGCTCACCGATTAAGCAATAATGTGCCTGGCCAGTACCAGATGGGTGACCATTTGAGACTTCCAGGTTCTGTATGTGCTCTCCGATTGTCCCGGCATTTTTTCCAGTCGTCCTGGACTTCTCCTTGCTACTGGACTCGAGCAGTGCCGATTCAGGAGAGGAGTGGTTGGTTATTGTGCAACCTTTGCCACACTATTACACGCGCAACTGCGTCTACAGGGAGTATCATTAGTCTTTCGAGACTAAACGGAGGCATCGATCTATATATGTATGTACTTTCTTTCGTTTGTTGGCTTCTCTGGTTGAGGGTAATACCTCTTTTAGGTAAGTCTTCAGTGAACAACCCGGCCACATTGACGGCACTTCCTCTTGTCCTACGTACATGAGAAAAAAATTCCTCCTAATGCTCTTGATATAGGAAATTAAATTTTAAATTACCAAATTAAATATAAGTATTGACCGATCCAAACAAATCATTAAACCGATCATGAAAGTCGCCGGAAGTAAAGTGTTAAGACCCCCGCCGAATATACTCGAAGCAATATCTATTTTTACAGAAAATATACTAACGTGTTTTTTTTTTTTTTTTTTTTTTTTTTTTTTTTTTTTTTTTTTTTTCGGCATAAGATTATCCGTGAACGATTTTTAAACGCGTTCAGATAATATTTTCAGAACTATTAAAAGGGTTTCAACTATCGAGGTTTACGAATTAAGCAAAACGAAGTAAGCCTCGTTTTGAAATTAGGTTTTCATGTTTTTTCTTTATATATCAGGGAGGGGTGACTTTTTACACTTTGTTTAACATTCCGAACAAATGCTTTTTTTTTTTTTTTTTTTTTTTTTCGCTTTGAGAAGTTCGGTCTGCCTTCCCCCCCCCACTTCGTCCCGTATTTTATTTACGACTTTTTAACAGGTGTTCATGCATTTAACGACCCGCGTTCTGTGTTAAATAGTATTTTCAAGTTGTACGATAGTTTTTAAATTGTTAGGTGAAATTACAGAATTTTTTACGAAACCTTCTAACCCCCCCCCCCCAACACACACATGTTAAATAGGTTTCTAAACGTTATTTCAGCGCGGGTAAATGCAAAAAGTACCTTTTTTTTTTTATCGTTATTTCTTGGATAGTAAATTTCTCCTAACGTCTTTTATAAAGTGTTTGCGCGAAACAGATCCTAAATCGGAACCGAAACGACAGTTGTACCAAAGCGAGCAAGACGAATAGCTATATTAACACGATAGCGTGTTTTCTGTGGCACGCTTACATCCGGATTCTTATGTACTTCCATTTCTTGTCATAAATAATTTCACCAAGAATTCATAATTTGGGTTTAGATTTAGATTCTAGCTAATGGCACTCCGATCTATTTTATAATTTTATCAAGAATTCTTACGAAGTTTTGGTTTCGGTTCTGTTTATAGCTGAAGGAACTAAAGTTATATATTTGGGATTCGGTTTCGATTCAAGCTGATGAACCCAAGTCGTATATAGATATCTTTGCGATTTTTAAAATCGCAACATTACAATATATCAAAATCGCTAGAAAATTAACTCTAATAAATACAAAATCTGCAAGAATTAAAATATATTTAAGCGTATTTTACGACCTGGCTACGCCGGGCGTCTCTGCTAGCTTAGATAAATAATTTGCAGTTTAAACAATAGTTCAGAGCGTCACTGAATATCTACAGAATGCCAACATCAGTATATTACACATGAATCAACCTCCTGTGGAATTTCCACAGGTCCCGTTAGTTATATAGATTATGCTACATGTTTACATTGTCAAATTTAAGCAGCCTTATATCATGCATAGCTGCTAGATTTTTCTGCAAACCAAACTTGTTAGCAATTTTCTTTTTGTTTTAAACAAATTCCTAAATATCACATTTCATCTTTTACAGGACCCCAACCAGAAATGGAATTTGACAAACTGACCATACTTCATAAACTCACCGACATTTTTGACGCTATCGACACCGGTTCGTTACATAAAATCGAGAAGATATTCACTAGCTTCAGCGACGATCAGTGCAGCACAATCTTAAACTCTGCCATACAATGCTGGTCACCACTCCCCTATGCAATCAAGAAAGCCAGGATAGACATCGTCCAGTACCTTCTGGAGCATTCACTTCGACAGGGTCGGGAAACTATGTGCGATAACTGGCGAAAAAACCACCATCCTCTGTCTGTCGCTCTTGAACGGTCTAATTACAAGTTGATCAAAATCATCGCGCGAAACCTGCACGACATCAACGAAATATTGCCAGGTTGCTGTACCCCGTTGACGAAAGCTATCAAATCTGGAGATCTCTTGGTAGTCCAGTTAATGCTGAGGCTTGGGGCCGACGTGAACGTTCCGTGTCTACACGGCACGTCTCCCCTGATGGAATCTACTTCGAAAATTGACATTTGTCGCTATTTGATCGACAACAACGCTAACCTAAACCAATGTGATAACAGAGGCTACGGAGCGCTTCACGCAGCTGTCGAAAAAGGTGATGTGGATGCTTTAGAAATGCTCGTGGACGCTGGCGCTGATGTTCGCCTTGTCGGGAAAGACGGTATCACCCCGTTACTACTGTCCACTGTAAAGTTGAATATGAAGATATTTAGGTATCTTAGGGAGATCCCCACGCTCATTGAAATGGAGCGGATTGACGCTAAGGACGCCTACAATGCATTTATAGTGCTTGCGGGCTTTTCATCACTGGATTACTGGTACGAAACGCTAGAATTGCGACAAAATGGGTATCCTAAAGTATTATGGGTCCCAGATACTGATGTTCTTTCTTCAGAAAGAGAATTCTCTACCACCGACGAGTTAGACGCCATAAGGCACCGACCGGTTAAACTAGGCTACCAAGCTATATTGGTCCTTAAACGGGTCTTCGAACGTTCCGAAACTATCCAACTTCGGTCTCTTATTGCTACGGCTGTGACTGTGAAAGAGGAAGGACACCTGCAGGAACTCCGTGTCCTGCTGGATTATGCCCAATCTTCAGTCAATAAACTGGGTAACATGTCCTGCGTGTTGGAAAACACAGATTTTATTACATTACTCTTTGATATGCTCCTCATTAATCGTGACGAAAATGAAAGGATCTTCTTCCAGGAATGTGCGTTGACACTCTTCGAAATTGTATCGGACGCAACAGCTGAGAAGTGGGGTACCATTAAGGAAGATATCTGCAAGGATCACCACATTGAAGACTTATATTTCGATGAAACCATAGACGCATTCCTGCACATGCTGAATAGCCTTGACCACCTTGAAATCCTTGAGAAGGAAAGCAATCTCTTCGGGGCCGTTGTTAGAAAGGTCGTGGAAAAGGACCCGCGTGTTGACTACAACCAGTCTCTCTTGCATGTGGTTATCAGATTTGGCAGGGAGAAGGAATGGAACACAGCGAGGCTAGTCGAAGTGTTGCTTAAACACGGTGCCAACCCGAATTCAAAGGACTACTTGCGGCACACTCCCTTGATGTATGCGCTCAAACATGCGTCGAATACGGAAGTAGAAAAGATTGTATACAGCTTGATGGACGCGGACTGTAATTTTGGCTATTTGTGTAAGGAAGGCTACTCCGCTATGGACTTTAGTCGTTGGGGAACGCTGCCTAATATTCCAAAACAGCCACTAGACTTGGACTCTCTTGCAATACGGGTAATTGTCGATAATAGTATTCCGTATTCTGGCGTTTTGAAGAAGGAAATTGTGGATTTGATCGACTCTCACTTGTAGACGTCTGTTTGTTGCGGAACTGTACGGTCTGAAAAATTACTGTTGGACTGAAATTCAAGGATTTTGCCTAGCTTTATCTGCTTTCCATTTTTTTTCTTTTTTATTAGTTAGACTGAGAAAACTTAATTTTTCTTCTGTCTCTATTCGATGCCAACTTTGTTTCTTCAGCTGAATTTTTTCCCGCCACATAAGAGATCTTAATTCTATCTCTGTGGTTAGGCAATTGCATAACTTTTATTCCTATTTTTACAAAGCTTACCGTATTTTTTATCCAAATCTGTTTATATTTACGGATTGACTTAAGTTAGTTTTTCTTTCTTTCTCCATTCTGAACATGATCGAAGCTTGAACATATCCAACCATAGAGAAGATCGTAGTTAAATATAGACAAACAAGTAAATAGGAACCTTTTTATCAGTCTTGCTGACTAGCAAGGCACCCCGGCGTTGCCTGGGACAAAATTATAATTAAAATCTGTGTTCATCTTTTCCCCCTCTGATTTTAAAATAATGTAAAATTGAAAAACTGGTCTCCCCCCCCCTGGTAACAAACCTGGCCCAGTTGGCTTTCAAACGATATTTTTTTTTAATTTTAGATATTCATCCGGACCAACGCCGACCAAGAATATACCAACATTGTGGGATTTTGTTTAGTTTTTTTTTTTTTTTTTTTTTACTTTAAACTGGACGCCTGTTAGTTTATATAATAGAAAGCCGCTGGCAGTGCCGTGATGAATTTCTGGCATATAATACGGTTTTATCTCCATGGATGAATCGGTTTATCACCCGCTAGTTTTTAGGGTTAGGATTGATGATTTGCGTCGGTTGGATTGTTCCCTCTACTGTCTCCGTCTTGAGTGTTAGGTGCACAAGTTTTCGACCGATGTAATCTTCGACTTTCGCGAGATGTACTTTATCGAATTCTGGAATCGAGCATATCGACCGTGACTTAAAGAAATTACGAGTTCCGCAAGAGGCATCCGAATAAGGTCGACCAAACATTTTGTGCATCTCCCCACTTCTCTCATTTGTTATTTGCGCAATGTTTCAGCCGATGTAGTTGATTTTCTTCAGGTACATCAACTAATCCGGGAACCTATTCCTGTGGCTTAACTAAATTTCGTGCCGATTTTAGTTCGACGGCATACACATGACGAAGGTAGGCTCCTCCTGCTGCAACATTTTGCAAATTACGCTCAAGATGAGAACAGTAGTTCGAACAATCCAAGTACTTCGCTAAACTGACTTTCAGCAGTATCAGTTTGGTGCTGTTTTTTTTTGTGGAGGGGGTGGTGTCAGCGTCACATTTATGCTATATAATCAATACATCGTTATTTGATAAACAAAATCTATCGATTTAGTGTTTACTGTTGCTTTCTACGGCACAGCCCGTCTATAGAGAAAGCAAACCTTTTCGACATGTAAGAATTGATAAACTTTTCTTGTATACTGTTTTAGCAATGAAAAAGCGTGTAGCTTATGGAACGTAATTCAGCTTAGAATAGTCCAGTACAACAACTTTTATACTCCATGGGCAGAAGAGTTCTTATTCAAGGGATGTAAGTATTTATAATGCTAGTCCATCGTACTAAGAGATGGACTTGTGTTAAAATATTTTACATAAATTCATGCGGTTCTAGAATATAAACTGGTCTCTTCGGAGTTTCAAGTCTGGCTCTAATAGCATTTAATTTGACAAACAAAAGGTGGCAACTGAAAATTTGTCTTGTATGTATGAAATATAGATATGTAATTATATGCGTATATTGACCATCGTTTCTGAAAAGGCTTCGAGAGCCCTTATTGTTGACTATGCAAGTCATGCGTTTCCTCTCTGAGTGATATATAAAGATTTTCGTATTGCATATTTCATCCATTATTGTAGTTTTATTTCTCTTTTAAGTCAACATTTTTTAAACTCCTTTATGATAATATTGGTATCAAAATAAAGTTTTAGAATAAATTTATGAAATACTAGACTACCCGTGACCCGTTGGGTCAGTATGTTATATTAGCTATGGAATTCATGTATGAGCGTGACACTTGTGACGTAAAGAAAAGTTTTTTTTTTTTTTTGAAAAAAAAAATTTACAGTTACTGAATTATAGGTGGTTGGTCATACTTATAGGTAAATATGCACTGAACAGATATCATAATTATAGTTAAATTCAAATTTTGATATATCTGCTTTTTACAACGCTTATTTCTGTATTAGGTTTAAGTTATTTTAAACCCCACTCTTCCCATGTTAAATAATTTCGCAATAATAACGTTAATATTTCAGTGCGCAGGTCAAATTCTGCAAAAGAAGCGATTTGTATTTGTGTACATTGTTATGGGTTAATGTTTATGCGCGCATGCGCAACCGGATGTCGTAAACTGGAAAATGGGGTACATACATCGTTACAAGATCATTCGAGTTTCCTAATTATATAGATTGGGAGTCGAAAAATGAAGTTGAACAATAAAAATGTCTTTTGTAATTGAAATTATTATGCATGACGTTTCTCCTATTTATGCGTTATGATTGTTATATTTGAAGAGATAAACTTTTTATTCATAAAGCTGCCGTAAGTTAGTATTTAAGCGAACAGACACTGAAGGATAAAGTCAACGTAGAACTAGTCTCTAGAGTTAGTTTCTGTTTACCTGACTTTTTTTTTGTCAGCAGTCGTACGTGTTAACATTAATGGATCTGCGGAACCTTGGCTGAAAAACGAAATATCAGTGTTATGCCTACTAGAGAGACCTGTGGAAATTCTACGGCGACATCTTTCATACATAATATATTGCTGCCGGGCCTTCTGTGAACGTTTCGCTATATTGTAACCCTTCTGTTAAAACTAAAATTGTTAATCCAAGATATCCTTATGGGAGTCTGATACATCATAGGGATCCTCCGCACAAACGAAAGCCCAAAATATTACCTTTAGCCAGAACACGATTTTTTTTTTTTTATATAGTTACGCTAGCATTTCAGCCTGGCGTTGCCCGGATGTTTGGAGGTGTATGTTGAGCAAAAAAAAAAAAAAACAGTCGTCAGTTTTTAACTTGGACCCCTTAACATTTTGGGCTCAAATCAAGTTAAATTTCAAATGTTTAGACCAGAAATTGGCTGAGTAATTTGGTACGAACCGCAGAGGTCATGTTTTAAACTTTGACCCCTTAACATTTATTGTTTTGGGCTCAAATCAAATTATAAAGTTAGATCCATGTCCAAGGAACCTACTCTAAAATTTCAATTGTTTAAACCCGAAATTGGCCGAGGAATTTGGTAAAGTTCTCAAAGTTCAAATCGTTGAACTTTGACGACTTGTTGAAATTTTTAATAGAGAAATAATTTTTATATTATTTATACACATTCAACATCTCGCCATTTGGGTCAAGGAACGCATTCCTTGACCGGCAGGTCACTTTCAGCATCGGTATAGTTCACTTTCTAGCAGCCATATCCACTCCTACCCTCTGGAGGGGAGGAGGAGGAAGGGGCTTTTGCGTTAGTTCGAATCTTGCCGGCTAAGAAGGATGCTATTCGGCTCCGTCAAAAAGAATTCTTGACGTTAAATTCTACGGGTTTTTTTCTCTCCTCCTTTGGAGAAAGACGTTTGTTTAGAACTTCATTGGTTGGTACTAAACTATTAACGTTATTTTATTCTCAGTCATTATAAGATAACAAGATCTTACGACTGGAAGATTAATGCCGGTTATTAAGACAATCGAGTCTTACAACTAGTAAATTATTATTCTCCAAGGATTAACGAAGGAAACTACCGTGTGTTGAGGAGTTCTTTTCTAAGAACAAAATTTAATTTCGCCGACGAGACGAGCAGAATATCGTCCTTAGAAAAGAAATACCCATCTTTGAAAGATTTTTCAACCGAAGTTTTCTTGGGAAGGAAATCTTCCATAATTCAAGAATTTACCCCGTATTTGTACACATAAAGCCTACCAAAGCGGCTTTATGGTCTTCTCTCCCCTTTGAATTAAAAGTCACATTGGGCCTTCACAAAGGAAATTACTTTCTCACATTTTTGTTTGTCCTTTCGGAAAAAAAGAACATTTTGTCAAAGAAAGATTAAATATTTTGTTAAAAGGACTAAATTCTAAACAAGGACTGTTTTCCATTTTTTATGTTCTTTTCTTTCAGCCTTTCTTGCAAGTAAGGATTGACGTCTTTTTTTTTTGTATTTTTTATGTATTTTTAAATGTTTCCTTAAGGGTTTTTTTTTTTTACCCCAACCTTGGGAAATAAAGGCAATCGATAACTTTTTGTTTTAATAAACTTGGATCATTTAAAACTTATTCGGGTCTGTATCTCTTTTGCTCATTTCAACTAGTTACCCTTTTCAGAGAAATTTGCCATAAATGCTTTTCCCCTCCTTTTTTTTTTCTTTCCTTTTTGTTACCACAAAAAACGGATTTTGGTGACGAACCCAAAATTTAGTCACCCTTAATAGCCAGATTTCTGGCCGAAAACGGATTACGAAGATTTTCCCAAATCTCTGTACCCTGCATATCAAATTTGGAGTCTGTAGACTGAAAATGTACAGTTATTAAGTAGGGAAATGTGCACACACAGACACGTTCACTTTTCTAGATACATAGATTGTGACTTAAGTGATTTGGAGATTTCATTTAATAAAGGAAGTGTGAGTACATATTCTTTTCATTGTTTTGACTCTTTAGTATATATCCATTAATTTATATATTATATAAACGATGTGGTTCTCGGTTGATTATGTCTAACTGTAGGATATATACCAGAGCGTCAGAAATAAGAAAAGAATATTTTGTTGTCACAGCCCAAGTGACAACGTACTAGAAACATTAAATTAGCGTATTTATACACTAATGTCCGTAGTATGTTGTCACCTTATATCCTCATTTTTAATAAATAGGATCTCCCGATTGAATACTTTATGAACTGGAAACCGTGACACACGTGCTACGGTAGCAGTGTCAGAAATTTCGTAAAAATAGCGAATAATTCCACCCCATCTTTCCAAGCTTATAACTCCTCGAAAAATGCAATACAAGCCCTAATTTTTTTTTCAATTAAAGGAGCAAGGACCAAGATTTCATTAAAAAAAAAGTTTTTTTTTTTTTTTTTTTTTTTTTTTAAAGGTTTTAAACTTCGGACTTTACAGGTAAAATTCTACAAGAACAATATGTACTTTTTGTTTTAAATTTGAATATATTATGTATTGACCTTTTCTCTTCAATTTGTGAGTAAATAATTATGTACTTATGGGGGTCTAAATTAATTATTAGACATTTACAAAATGGGAGGCGTGAATTATTCGACCCCCTGTCTTTCCAAGCTTATAACTCCTCGAAAAATGTAATTCAAGCCCTAATTTTTTTTTCAATTAAAGGAGCAAGGACCAAAAAAAAAAAAACAAATAACGTGGTTTAAAAAAAGTTTTAAACTTCAAACTTTACAGGTAAAATTCTAAAAGAACAGTCTTTTTTTTTTTTTTTTTTTTTTTTTTAAATTTGAATATATTATGTATTGACCTTTTCTCTTCAATTTGTGAGTAAATTAATTTACTTTCGGGTTACTAAATTAAGTATTTACTTTTTAATAGACACTTAAAAATTGGGATGGGGGGGTCGTGAATTTAAAAAAAAACGTTTTTCTAAAATATTATATTCAATTTATTGGAAAGAACATAAAATTTCACACTGACCCTGAAAATATCGTAAAAATAGAATCAATAGAAAAATTTTGATAGATTTTTAATTGAAAAATATTGAGTTCGGAAAATTCATTACTGTTTAAAAAAAAAAAAATTTCTATTACTTTTAAAACAACTGTAATAGTTTATTTTGGAAGTATAATCCATAAAGAAAATAAATAACCCACTTTTAACAGAAATTCCGAGATTTTTATATTGTATTCGCAGTTTCGTGTTAGGGGTGTCAAAAATTCCTACAAAAATTCTGATACACCTAGTGCTACGGTATTAATATATACTAACAATTGTCTTTCTTTGTTCTTATAAAAACTCGAGAAATATTATGGACTTTGAGTGGTGCAAAATGTTCAAATTGCGTATTTTATGCATTAGTTTTATTTCTCAATTACTACATTATATACGAGGTACTTTAAATGTTTCCAGACTTTTTTTATATGCCTTTTGTACGTGTCTGATAAGCGTATATTTAGTAGTTTTTGTATGTGAGTTTTCACATCTACACGACAATAACGGATAGCCTTAAACAATGACTAATAAACCCTTGTCTCCTTGACATGCCTTATTCATCGCCCCCCCCCCGTGACGGTCCTGACTATGACCTTAAACTATATCTGATGGTGAGGCCCCAGCTTGCGAGCTTTGGGGAGTGTGGAGCCACCTTTTAATTGACATTGCTCTGAGGTCCATTCTGACCCGGAATGGTAGTACCTGTTAACTATTTATGGGTTGAATAGAAACCGACTTAAATAAAATAAAATATTCTATTAAAAACATTCTTCCAAGTCACTTGATTCGACATTAAATAACCTGAAAAGGGTTGATGTGCCATAAAAAAAACCAACCAACCAACTTAAGTGAAAGTGATTTTTTTTTTTTTTTTTTTTTTTTTTTTTTAATTTTATGAATAATCGAAAAAAAAATTGTACATATCGTTATATAGGCGCCTGAAATGAAGGCATCTTGAAAACATTTGCTTACTTTTATCTTGCACAACTTACCTCGTGGATGTATGATCTTTTTACTTTTTAAGTAACGACTGGATCTAGATATAGGTTTTATGCGTAATACGGACTGTGCTGAAATTATTTAGAAAGCCCTTCTTAACATCGGGAGAAGGGGTCGTTTTGTTACTATTTTGTACTTAAATGTAACAATTTAAACAAAAGGGGCACTTACGCAGTCAACATAACCTTGTTGAAATAGCGTTATTAAGAACGCCATTAGGTTTTCGAAGACTATTAAAAAAAAAAATAGTTGCTAAAAAAAAAAGAAACTGGAGGGTTCGAATCGTACCAAGGGAAGTAATTTATGAAAACAGAAAATCTTAAGACAATTTAGCAAAACTCAATTTTCACGAATTTTCTTTGAAAACTGTTCTCATTAATAGTTAATTTTCTACTTTATCGTTTTTCGTGATTTTTGAATACGTTCATATGATTGACATGACTATGCGTCATCTCGGTCTCGAATTTGTAAGAAATAAATACGATATGGTCTATATAGATGAGTTTAAATGTATTGAAATGAATAAACTCTCTACAAAAATGGCTAAATACATATGTAGAAATTGTAAAATTACAGAAACATGAGAAACCCCGACGTGGATCTACGTTTCGAAGTTGCATCCATGGTTCAATTATTAAAGTCCTTGACAAACCCTTGAGATATTTAACATTGTCGAAACTTAGTTCGATGTCCGTAATGATATACAGGGTGTCCGTAAAGTTACTCTACAGTCGAATTACATCCTGTGCGTTTTTTGTTTTCCAATATCGCTTCAAAATAAATTTGCGATCTTCCAAAGTTAGCTTGTGTGGCATGCTTGATTAAATAAACCTGTAAAAAAAATTAACTATTAATACAAATATAAAACAATAAGACTGTATAGTAACTTTACGGACACCCTGTATATTGGCTTGCAAAACAAAAAAACCGGAGTCGCTCCCTAGGCATTCTCTGATAGTGGCGCCTCAGGAGATTAGCATTAAACTGAACTCCTTTCAAAAAGGGGTCCTGGATATGACCTTAAACTATATCCAGTGGTGAGGCCCCAGCTTGCAGGCTTGGAGTGTGGAGCCACCCTTTAATTGCCATTGCTCCCAGGTCCACTCTGACCCGGAGTGGTAGTACCTGTTAGGGTCCCAACTATGGGTTGAATAGAAACTGACTTGCAAAATACAAATATATTCTATTAAAAAATGTTTCTTCAAAATCACCGGATTCGGCATTAAATAACCTGAAAAGGGTTGATATGCCGTAAAACAGAAACAACCAACCAACCTTCCAAAAAGGAAAACAACGCATACACAGGACCAACATCATCCCGTAATCAACAGAGGAGGGGGGAGTGAACAGAAAAAAGAAAGAAATAAATAAAAGCAGAGTCTTTTTTTTTTTTTTTTTTTTTTTTTTTTTTTTTTTTTTTTTTTTTTTTTTAACAAATTTATTAGTTACCCTCCCGTCGCGACATAACTTAGTCTCTCAGTGTCACATGTCCATCTAGCTGAGCTGCGTTTTTCTTCCGACCACAGCCGGCCTAATCTCGTCTTCGACTTTACACAGCCATTTTCTTCAGACACGTATTTTCCTCGTCTAGACCAGTTATTTTTTTCTCTTTTTTTTTATCGTGCACGCTTAATTTGCATATGCGCTCTTTCGGACACTGCTGCTGCTGCTGCTAATCTCTTCGTAAGCCGTGCATCTTTCGCTGCTACTGATATTTTCCCACCTACTCATATAATTTTTTTTAGCTGTTTATCGGACGCCGAACACGAGATGTCGTGGTCTGTGACAAGGAGTGCGAATCGGCTAGACCTCTCGCTGGAGGCTTGACAATAAATATACTGGTGCTCTGCTGCGTGGCTGACACAGCTATTAAATTATGATTTCTGAGATGATCTCCTGGCTTGAATTGGAATACAAATAAGGCTGCCCGGCGTTGCTCAGTCGTAATATACGCTTAAGTATGATATTTTAATGTATAGATTTTTGTATTACAGAACCAATCCTCAATTGATTATCATATTGTACCCAATATATAGTGATTTCAAGTTAAAAAGGCCGATAGCCATTAGTCGCGTACTCTCGTGTAATGAATGAATGTAGGATTGACCAGAAATTCTTAAAGATAAACTAAAATGACCGAAAAATGGGCTGAAATGACTTAAATAAAAAGTAAATGACTTTAATGAACTTTAGGATGAATTGAATGACTTTAAGAATGACTTGAATGTTTGAAAAATAACTGGAATCCTTCAAAAACAACTTGAATGATCTGGAGAATGACTTGAATGGCTTTTGAGACTGACTGTTTGTAAAGTGGGTGATCATTTTACATTAAATTAATACAGGAAAGTGATCCCCCACTTTATATCATATATATGATTTAGCTAATATAACGTTTCAAATTCCCTATGTGGCCAAGGATAAGTTACAAACATAACTACAGCATGTAGTAAGCACAGATGGTATTTATTTGCTCCCCCACTGAGCAAATTAGGCACAAGGCCGTTTTTAATGTGAGGTAAAAACCAGCTCCCCAAAAAGGGGGCACTCTGGTTACCAAAAATAATAATTGTCCCAGTATAGAGGGTTTCCCCTCCATTGACTGGTACAAATTATCTTAAGTGCAGCATCTGCCGGAACAGATGGTATTTATTTGCTCCCCCACCGAGCAAATTAGGCACAAGGCCAATTTTTAATGTGAGGAGTGAAGGGAGGGGGAAGGGAAATGGGGACCAGCTCCCGAGAGGTGGGAAATGGGAGCTGGTTAAAGGTCAGGCATGTGGGGTTGCCCCCACATCTGGTCTTTGCTAGTCATAGCTAGTCATAGCTTGCAGCATCTGCCGGAACAGATGGTATTTATTTGCTCCCCCACTGAGCAAATTAGGCACAAGGCCGTTTTTAATGTGAGGTACAAACCAGCTCCCCTAAAAGGGGTCACTCTGGTTACCAAAAATAATAATTGTCCCAGTATAGAGGGTTTCCCCTCCATTGACTGGTACAAATTATCTTAAGTGCAGTATCTGCCGGAACAGATACTACACTTTGATCTTGGCCAAAAGGCCAAGAAAAGCTTAAAAAACTTAGAACAGCATCTATTAACAGACATTTGATTTTAACCAAAAAGGCTAAGTACAAAAGTGTTACGGACAGACGGACGGACTGAGTGACTTAATGAGCCGCTTGCATGTGACTAAAAAAAACATTAGATGGTTTTCTTGCTGATTATCCATCTAAGCATACTATGATAAAAAGTAACTTATAAAATGCAACACTTAGCTTTAATATTTGGTGAAAAGTATTTAAGAATGTAGTTATGTGCAAGAAAGCAACATTACCTGCTAAGTACTATAAATATCGCATAGGATTTCAATTTAGAGGGGCTCCACATGCACATGGTGTATTGAGGATTGACTGGGAAAAAAATGCCCCAATTGACAAAATCGGATGAAGAAATTTTCAATGAAGCTAAAAATCTAATAAGAAACTGTCTAAAATTGTCAGCACATCATAAGCAAGCTATGAAGTTGCTGATCTTGCCATATCGGAATCTTTACGAAACCCAGTGGTTAGTGATTTAGTGAAGGAGGTTCAACTCCATAGACATACTGCAAAAGTTTGTCAAAAATATGGTTGTCAATGTCGTTTTGATTTCCCTACACAACCAATACATAAAACCATAATCAGCCCGCCATCTAATTATGTTTTTGATAATGAAAAGGATAAAACAGAAAATGATCAAATATACCAAGGTAATTAATGCTGTGAAAAAGTATTGGAAGATGATAAAATGAAAAAAAAATGTGCTGAATTGGATAAATGTAATAAAAATTCAAAAATTAAATATACACTTAATCTATTATTAGAGCATGCTTACTATGAAAATGAAGATTTTTCTTATGTCCTAGATGACTTTCGGTATCTCTTTCATGGAAAAATTGCTGATAATGGCACAATCCAACTACCTGATATAAGAACTATCTTAGATTCTCTTCCTAATTTTGATATGGAGGAATGTTCCCTGACTAAACAACGAATTGAACTAGTTAGAATTTGCTGGTTTTGATATCAAAATGTTAGCTCAAAATTAGAATATGAAAATGCATTGCCTGTCAATAAATCTGGATATCGTCCTTTTTACAAAAGGGATATCTCAGAAACAATGGTTAACACCTATCACCCTGAGTGGTTAGCTGCCTGGAATGGTAATGTAGATATTCAATTGTGCCTCGATTTTTTTTTACTGTTATAACTTACAGAAGTGATTATTATTCTAAAGATGACAGTTGGACTATGCAACATTTGTTGGCTACACTTCAAGATGCTGAAAATGCGGACTTAAGAACAAAGTTAAAGATTCAATCCGTTTTTATTACTCAACAACAAATGGGTGAAAGTGAAGCATACTTTAGAATTCTTACTCATTTGCATCTTAAGGGTTCTAATATTGAATGTACATTTGCACCCACTGGATTTAATCCTAGTTGTATTTTACAAAAACCTGATACTGCCAAATATTGTGAAGATGCACTTGAAGTACATGAAAGAAGTTAAATATGAAGAGAAAGCATCTATGTATGAAAAATATTTAAGGAGAGATTGTAGTGTTCAATCCGAGTTAAAAGATCTTTGCAATTAAAAAAAAAATATTCAAGCGCAAGAAAAAACCAGAAGATCATGAATTTAAACAAAATATTATTAGAAAACAGTTTAATTTCAATGGAAAACTTATTGTTAAAGATGTAATTATAACAAAAAAATATTAATCATGAACAGGTTTTTAAATTACCAACTTACATTAAGTTAAAACCTACACAGGCGGATTTACCTGGTTTTATGAAATTAAGAATTGAAGCTGTTTTGAGACATCATAAATTCAAGAGGCCAAAAAACCTTCATGAATATCTTTTTTCTGAACTTCAACTGTATCATCCTCACACAAATAATATAGCTGATGGCCGCCAGTATTGTCTTTTAGATGAAAGAGATGACTTAGAAATTTGTCAAAATACTTTTAATCAAAGTCACTTCTCTGAAGTAAAGAAAAAAAACTCATGCCTTTTCTAGAAAATGTTGAAGAGGGAATGGCAGCTGCTCGTGAAATAAATCATGCTATAGGTGAACAATTAGACCCACAAAATGAACAAGACTTGAATATCAAGAAATTGGTCTTGTAGATAACCCTGAATATACAGCAAGAGATTTTGAAGGTGTATGTGACGAAAATGACACTCAGACAACACCTGGCTTATTTAAAATCATAACATTAAGGCCCGAAAAAGAAGTTTTTTTTCCACTAATCCACAGTTGATCAAAGAATGGTTGTTGACGTAGTATGTAAATACATTAAAATAATACTGATCACAAGAAAATCCTCTTTCAGATTTTCTGCACCTCGACTTATTATTCAAAGGAGAGCAGGTGCTGGGAAAAGTTCAGTCATCATGTTATAGTGCAACTAATAGAAAGACTTTTGAGACGTTCTGGTGATAATTTAGATAATCTTTATATTTTGTCATTGTCATTTACTGGAACAGCAGCTGCAAATATTGATGGGATGACATTGCATAGTGCTTTTAATTTTCCATTTAGCAATGAATTTCTAACTAAGGGATCAAAAATGATTTTGTTTTTAAATTTAAAGATGATTATTCTTTATGAATTTAGCATGGTAAAAGCAGATTTATTATATCAAATTGATCTCCGTTTAAGAGAATTATTAGAAAAAAAATCAGTGAACCTTTTGGTGGGTGTGCAGTATTAATGTTTGGTGACTTACTTCAATTGAAGCATGTTATGGGCAAATACATTTTTGAATTGCCAAGTTCAAAAGATTACCATGTTTCGTTCTATATTGAATCTTTATGGGCAACATTTGGAGTTATTGAACAGCTCACCAATCATCGACAGCGGAGGAGATTTTGATTATGCAGAGGTTTTGAATAGAATTCGAACTGGTTCTCAAACAGATAAAGATTATAAATTGCTTGAAAACAAGGGTAATCATCCTTTTTTTTTTTACAAGGTGGTCACTACTTATCAAGGCCCGGAAGCCGCTCAGGGATAAGGGTTATTGTAAGTGCAGTACGTTAGTGTGGATATTTAAAGTGTCTACTTAAGGGGGCGGTTAATCAGGAATTTGTTTACGTTGGGCTTGAAGACATCCAAGGTGTAGTCAGAAGGGAAGCAGGCAGACGGAACAGAGTTCCACAGGCGTGCAGTTCTAAGAAAGAAGCTTTGTTCATGGAATCTACGTTTTGATTTAGGCATAGATAAAGAGTGGGAAAAGTTGTCGACAGCGGATTCAGCTAGACGGGTGTTTTTCGTAAAAGATTGGCGAGGGGGGACCAGAGATTGGAGTTCAGACGAGCACCTGCCATGGAAATAACGATAAAACAAAGATAGGCTTGCAACGTCTCTTCTGTGGGAGAGAGGTTGCAGGGAAGAGAAAAGGGTATCCCCCACTAAGCCACGAAGTCTATTTTGTACTCTGTCAAGGTAGGATTGGCTGTTTTTAGCAGCTCCTGCCCAGGTATGGCAGCAGTATTCCATCTTTGGGCGTACTTGGCTTTTATATGGATAGAAAATTGCATCAGTAGTGAGATATTTTCTGGAGCGGTAGAAGGATCCGACCATCTTTCCAGCGACCTTGGCAACAGACTTGATGTACGTGTTTCATTTCAGATCAGGAGTGAAGGTCAAGTCCAGACGCTTGTCAAAACATGAGGCTTCTCCTAGACGAGAGCCATCCATTTCAATTGATGCCAGATGGGGATCGGAGCGTTGATGATGTAAAGATAGGAGTTTGGTTTTAGATGCATTAACGGTAACCAGCCACGTCTTCCTCCACTGAACCACGCGCTCGAGATCAGAGGAGAGAGAATCAGAGAGAGCTTTGTCATTTACAGCCTTTGATGCGTTGCCGTAGATGGTCGTGTCATCAGCATAGATGTCAACGAATGGTTTAAGTATGTGTTTGGGAGATCATTGATGTAGATCAGGAAGAGAGTTGGGCCTAGGATGGACTCTTGAGGGACTCCAGCATTAATACTGCAGGCCTCTGATTTTTGTCCATCAACCACTTATGAGCCTATCGGAGAGAAATGATTTAATGATTGAGAGAATATTTCCAGTTATACCGTAGCTGGAGATCTTGTGAAGTAGGCCTTTATGCCATACCTTGTCGAAGGCCTTTGATATGTCAAGAGCAATTGCCCTGGAAAGGAAGCCTTTGTCAAGAGATTCACTAATCCTATGAGATATAACCGTTAGCACATCTGTGGTAGAATTTTTAGAACGGAAACCATATTGCATGTATCTAAGAAGGTTATTTCTACTGAGGTGGTTGACTATTTCTCTATTTAATATGGATTCCAGCAACTTACTTATGACACACAGGAGACTGTACTGAGAGGGAGATGACTTATCACCTGAATTCTTAAATACAGGGCATACTGATGAGATTTTCCAGGGTGTTGGAAAGCACTTCTTCTTAAGGCAACGCTTAAACAGTTTTGTAAGTATGGGAGCAAGTTCAGGTTGAAGCTTTTTCAACACTATAATTGGGATGCCGTCAGGGCCAGTTGCCGTTACTGGAATCAAGGTTCTTGATTAGCTTGGCGACCTCATGCACAGATATTTGTATATTACCTAGTGTGTTTTGTGTTATAGGAAATATGGGGAGTTGATGGCCTTCATCGCATAGGGTAGAATTAGCTGCAAAGTTCTTTGCAAATAGTTTGGCTTTGTCTGATGGTGACGAGATGACCTCTGGTCTATTGATAATGTTTGGGATAGAACGCACACTTCTGTTCAGTATCCTATTTGTTATTTGCCAAAACTGGTGGGAACCAAGCCGCTGATCAGCAACTTTGGATTAAACAGACTGCGCATATAGCTCTCTTGCATTTTTTATTACTCTTTTACAGTGGTTGCTGGCAGACCTGAAAGCAGCTTTAGTCTCAGTGCATCTATTATGTTGGTAGTTATGGAAAAAGTGATTTCTGTGCACAATGGCAGCAGCACATTCCTGGGAAAACCATGGCTGTCCGTTAGGTTTTTGTTGGAATTTTTTAGATGGTATGAATCGATCTATGCCTACAATTAACCATTCGGTTAGGTCTGATACTATAGAGGACACATCCTTTTTAAACATGGAATGCAGCGGTAGATCAGATATGAATGTACAGAAGCTATCCCAGTCAGCCATGGATTATTGGTATACAGTATGGTGGAGGGGTACGTCTGGGGACTTATTACATTTCATTTTTATCTTAACTGATACAATGGAGTGGTCGGAGAATCCTAGAGGGGAAAGAACCGTGAATGAACATAGCTCAGGGGAAGTTGAGAGAAAAAGGTCTAGAAGGCTTGCAAACTGACCGGTAGTATCTGGCACTTGGGTGGGCTCGCGAACAATCTGAGTGAGGTCGTAGGCAGTGGCAAAGTCATGACAGAACCTCCCCTCGTCATCTGTCTTATTCGAGTGGGTCAGCCATTCCACGTTATGGACATTGAAGTCACCACAAATGTGAATGTTAGCCGAGGGATGTGCAGACAGGATGTGGTCTATTTTCTCAGCTATACTCTTAAAGATCTTATCTTCCGGAACAGATGGTATTTATTTGCTCCCCCACCGAGCAAATTAGGCACAAGGCCGATTTTTAATGTGAGGAGTGAAGGGAGGGGGAAGGGAAAAAGGGGACCAGCTCCCAAGAGGTGGGAAATGGGAGCTGGTTAATGGTCAGGCATGTGGGGTTGCCCCCACATCTGGTCTTTGCTAGTCATAGCTAGTCATAGCTTGCAGTATCTTCCGGAACAGATGGTATTTATTTGCTCCCCCACTGAGCAAATTAGGCACAAGGCCGTTTTTAATGTGAGGTAAAAACCAGCTCCCCTAAAAGGGGTCACTCTGGTTACCAAAAATAATAATTGTCCCAGTATAGAGGGTTTCCCCTCCATTGACTGGTACAAATTATCTTAAGTGCAGTATCTGCCGGAACAGATGGTATTTATTTGCTCCCCCACTGAGAAAATTAGGCACAAGGCCGTTTTTAGTGTGAGGTAAAAACCAGCTCCCCTAAAAGGGGTCACTCTGGTTACCAAAAATAATAATTGTCCCAGTATAGACAGTATTGACTGGTACAAACTATCCCAAGTGCAGTATCTGCCGGAACAGATACTACACTTTGATCTTGGCCAAGAAAAACTTAAAAAGCTTAGAACAGCATTTATTAACAACAAATCTTTTATCTTAACCAAAAAGGCCTAGCACAAAAGTGTTACGGACAGAACGACCGATGGAGTGACTTATAGAGTCGCTTGCACGCAACTATGAATATGACTTGGGTACAATCACGTAGAATCGAAACCAAAAAGGTATGCTTCCAGTTCCGAACCCGTATCCAGGCAGTGATTGGGGCAGAAGGGGGCTACATTGAATAGATGTCAGCCCTTACTACATAATCAAGTAACCTGAATTGATTTTTTTTCAATAAGTTTTTAAATAAAGCTGTAGTGTTATTTTCTATATGGCGACAACCTTATCGTTCCACCCCATAGCTTGTTTGCTTTTAAATAGGCATTTAGAATAAACAATTTGACCTGAACATATATTTTTGTAAATTTGTATTTTGACTCTCAGCTGAAAATACTAAATATTACGAGCTTTATTTTTACAGATAACTAAATTTTTAAGATGTGAAAAAAAAATGGCTTCAGGGTTACCAAAACTAGAATAAATGTTTTGCCTTTTATAGAACACGTGAAAAAAATACCACACGTTAAGTGCTAAAAACATCTATTTCTTTACCACAATTTCAAACGCACCATTTGAAACGGTTGCAAATTTGAAATACTCTGACCGAATATATTCAATAGGAGTTAACGGACATCTGAAAGACTTCATCATGAAGAGATGTTATTTTTACTGTATTTTTTCTCTTTTCTTCTAGTTGATCAAGTTTCTTTGTTGTTATATATATATATATATATATATATATATATATATATATATATATATATATATATACCCTACTCAGCGGCTAAATTCTTAATAGTTGCTGGTGGCACCAGATGTGGCAGTACTGTCTTGAGTCACCGAAACTGTTATCACTCTGGTTTACAGCTGATGAGAGTGGGGTATTACGCATGCTTTCACATGTTGTATGATATATAAGTAGCAGCAATTTTGTTCTAAGATTCTGGGTCGTTTATTATTGACTGTTCATTTTGCCATTGCGAAAATAAACCCAAATTAACTCAATGACCTAAATTATGATGCAGATGATTAAAACAATATTTATTGGAGATTTTAGTTAGTTTAAAGAGTGATGCAATGATTTTCTTCAAACTAGAACAATTATAAAGTCCAATAAAGCTTCAGCCTCTTTTCCATCGATGAAATGTTGCATCCCTCTGCCTTTTCTACAAGTATTTTAGTGGTGAATGCTCTGACGAACTGCAATCACTTGTTCCCCCAGGACGTGAGCAGCCGGACAAACCCGATAGGCTGCTAAATCCCACCCCACACTGTAGAGATCCCTAGATGTAAAAGATCTTTTTACTCCAATAGTTTCTTACCAAGAACCGCTAGACTCTGGAATTCCATTCCAAGTCCCTGCTTCCCCAACAGTACTGACGTGCAGAAGTTCAAGTGTAACGTGAACCGACATCTTGCTGCCCAAATCCCTAGATAGTACCCCAGTAGTTGTTGCCCCTGATAGTAGCCCCCTACACCAAAGTGGCAATTTGTCTTGTTTGGGGTGAAAATGTAATTACATTTTTTTTTTTAAATAGTTAAACTACCACTGAGGATTTTTGCATTTCATAAACTTACGTTGATTATTATCCAGAGTGCTGGAAAAAAAGTGTAATGACAAGAAACGAAATTCTTCACTCTCTGAGACAGATGGCGGCATATTGAATGTAAGCAATGGACCGTTGCAATCTGGGAGGATCTGGCATCTACCCAGATACTGAACTAATCCGTACAAGGTGTGTCTGAATCGATTCCAACTTTATTTATGCTGTCATGGAATGATAGATTTTCCTCTTACGATATGAAGAAATTATGATTTATTAGACAAAAGATAAGATTAATTATCCAAATAATAACATATATTAAAAATAAAATATAATAAAAATAATAATTAATATTATTAATTGTAACAAAATAAAAATACTTAACATATTATATAATAGTAATAAAAATAATAAATTACTTAATTGAAAGGAAATAACAATAAAATATTATATAAAATAATATAAAAAGTATTACTTAATTATTTGAATGTAAAACGTTTTTTAGCGTCTCTGGAGATTATCAAAACATGGAACAAAAAACATTCTAAAACGTTTGTTCCCGAAGCTTCTCTAGCGATAGCTATAATTAGCGAACGAGCGCTATTTCTAACTCAGTTATAACACGACGTTGGGATGCAATGAGACGCGACTAACTATTATAACTCTGACCGAAGGAAAACACAAGAAAATTCGAGTCGTTAAAATAACAGATGAACCAAACAAGACACAGAGAAAGATCTCTTTCATCAATAACTGGTAAATATAGATTTTTTTCTTAATTATATTTGACCAAAAAGCATTTATGTCTAAAAGATAAAAACAAACATTACTATAAAAACATTTACTCCTAATAAAAGGGAAATAACTAGAAAACAGAATTATCTCCCTTACACTATCGATTATAAACAACTTACTATTTTGGATTTTGTTTTCTTTTTCTTTGTTAATAAACATTCAAATTATCTTTTTTTTTTACTCTTATTTTTCATTGATATGTTTGCGGTGTTCCGATACCCCTAGACTAGGAACAAATCCGTAACAATGCTGTTATATTCATGTTTACGAATTAGTTTAACCAGATCATAAAGCGTAAAATATAATAAATACAGGGTGAGTCACGGGAAATGGATGTTCTCCTTTAGTCAGGGATAGGGAGATAATCTTTAAACATTATACAATTTATGTTGAAATATTCGCAGAGTTTTGTTTTCCTTAAAAACATCCGTTTCCCGTGACTGTACAAATAAGAATCAGTTGTGCATACATTTGAAGGGGTGGCGGCAGAAGATAGTCTAATGGTTTGGTGACAAAAAAAGGAAAATGGCAATAATTGTTGCATAAACTGGTCATATTCGAATAAATTTGGGCACGGATAATGCCTCTGTGTCAACTGAAATTAGCTTTTATAGGCTCGTCAAATATGAACTGAACAGTTAACCCTTTACCGTCAGAATCTTTTTTATGCAATAAATACTTTAATCATGAAACTCGTACGTTACGGAAGTTAGCGTGCAAGTTACTCGCGTATATAACCCCCCCCCTCATTCACTTGTTGAACCATGGATAGATCTGCAGTTTTAAGACCAGTTCGGTTGACAAGTTATAAAAATAATAAATATTTCCTATACAGGTTTTTATTTATCTATTTATTTATTTATACATTTATTTATTTATTTTTGGAAAGGCGACTTAAAGGTACAATTTGGTGAGAAAGGATTAAGAAACAAAATGCGCCATAATTGTTTCGAGTAATCTCGTCAAAAGTAGCTGAACAGTTAAAAGAAAAGGGCCGTATACTAAAACAAAAGATTGATGTTGTCTCGAATAAGCAATTAAGGCTTATAAGTCGCATGACTAGGCAAGGGGGTATGCTAACTAGTTTAGTCCAAAATTTTCGACAGGAAGTTTTAACCAAAAGAAAATTGTTTTGACAGTCGACGTGGAAAACTATCGAGCCCAAAAAGAAAATATAAGTATTACTGATATGATAGGTAGAAGAAATTTAAAAGATGTCAGCCATGATTTAATCCGATCGAATAAATAAGGGAGTTATAAAATACTTCATCTATTTACGTGATTTTTTTAATGACCTCCTCGTTCTGTAACCATAAAAATTTTTGTATATTTAATTTGCTTTTAAATTGTCGCCGTTAAGCGTTACCCACGTAAGCATCGAATTTATTTCTTAAAAAGCAAGTTACAGTTATTGTTTTGACTAATTTTTTTCAGCGACGCCTTCAATTTTAGTAACCGTTTATTTCCGAATTCTTTTCTGGTTAGTTCTTAACCGGAAGTCGGCTAGATCAGTAGTGGAATTGCATACATCATCAAAAGATCTAATTTGCATCTTCTTTTAAACATTCATTTTAATTAGTTTTTTTTTTTCAGTTTTCCGATAGGACTAGCGAGAGGTACCCAGCGTTTCCAGGGTGTTTGGAGGTATGTGTGGTTTAGGGTAAAGCAAAATCCCGGGGGTGGGGGTTAAAATAAAAAAATGTTTTGGTAGGTAAGTATGAGGATCGAGCCCGAAGCCTTGAGGTAAAGTTGTAAATTAAAGTGTGAATTAAAACGTGCGACGTTAACCATTGCGCCATCGCGAGATGCTAACGGAAACACGTTTGAATTTATTTAATTACTTGGATTTGGCAGGTGCACGTTTTAATGACTTAATGAGGCCAAGTTTGACTGCGGGATAGTATTTCATTTACTACGGGAACGCTTTTTTTTATTTTTGTTTTCCCAAGATGTTATAGGAAAAAGACTAACCCACATGCGGCGAGCGACAAATGTTGAATATTTATCTTCCCGAAGTCGAGCAAATTAAATAGACAGGCGAGCTCCGTTGTAAACACTGAGATATTACGATTTACATGTGATATAAAAAGTTTTTAAAAGTTGTTAGGCGACCGACCGCTTCTCTGAAAAAGCTCTTTGTAGACATACAGAAAAAGCGAACACACATACACACATACACACATACATACATTTTCGATGTTATATTTATAGATGATAATCTTTAACTATTACGTGTAATTACATTAATGTAGATGTTCTGCATGATTTACACTTGCGTAATATTTGCATAAAAAGGTGCATATATATATATATATATATATATATATGAGAGAGAGAGATAATTCGTTTAAAACATTTGCCTACCAAACTCCTCTCAGTTTTAGGTTTACAAACATGAAACGTGATATATAGGGTATTCGAACACAAGCGAACTTTGTATTTGTGTTTTAGCCGGGGAAAATCTATGCACAAGTGTGAAAATTAAAAAAAAAATTGAATTTGCCAAGTAATGATCGAACAACAAATATGCATGCGTAACGTAATAGCTATTGGTTCATTTTTTTTTTAATGTTTAGCTTTGCAGCAAACATTTCTTCGTAGCTCAGGCATTAACGTCAAAGGAAAAAGTAAATCGCAAACTAAATGTTTTCGGTTTTGATTCTCGGTGTTGCCGCACGAGTCATTTTTTTTTTAATTTTTACTTCAAACATTACTATATATATTGGTGCCATCAGCGAGAATCGAAACCAAAACATTTAGCTATTAGATATTTAAACACTTATGTATTAGTTACGATATTGAATTCGGCGATTTTTTTTTCGGTAAAATCGTGCAGACATCTAATCTAAATTTATATATATATATATATATATATATATATATATATATATATATATATTACTACCATGGGTACCCGGCATTGCCCGGGTTAACATGAAGTTTCTTTTGGCAACAATTTCAAAAATAAAAGAACGGATAAAAGCGTGTAAATGTAATCGTCCAAAAAAGAAGTACGTGATATCCTATTTCGGCAGAAAGATACAAAGAGAAAAAACTATTCTCTGGATATTGGGCACTTCTTGTTCTCCGTGTGTTAACAAGACCCCCCCCTCAAAAAAAATAACTAAATAAAAATAAATCAAAACAACTTTTGTTTCAATAAAAATTGCAGCGAGTGCCCGAACGACCGAAATAAAATTAGCCAAACACATGCGTAATATGCATTTTTTAAATTTTTGTAAAGGAACTTTTTTTTTGTAAATAAAGGAAATTTTCAATTTGCTTCTTTTTTTTTTAAGAGACAGTGGGCTTTTTTTTTAATTTGCTATTTTGAGGGAGGGGGCTTTTTTGTTTTTAAAAGTATTGCTGACGCTTGAATTAGAAGCGGTCAAAGAATGGAATCATTTTTTTTCAAGCTAGAAACTTACTGAGATTACCAAATTATTTTATTTAGTGAAGTTTCTAAGGGGAGATAACCATACGTCTTTAAAAGTTGATGTCGGAAATAATTCCAAGTAAATTAAATTACATATATTTTCAATTAACTGTTTAAAGTTTATAAAATAACAATTTTAAATAGAACATTTAAAACAATTCTCTCACTAGAAACATTAATATACCGCTATTTTGTAAAATAGATTTTCCTTAATGCAATATGCAAATGAGGTGGCCTCTTAATTGTATATTTTGCAAGTATCATTCTATATATAGAAGAAATGAAAGAATAAAGCATCGGACCTTTTATATATGTTGTGGTGGCACACATGCATTTGCATATGTGGATAGTAATTACACATAAATAGGAAGACTCAGTTAGTCTGAGTGTGTGTTCACCAGAAGCCACCGAAAGCCGCCGAGAGCAGATATGTTTCTCCAGCAAAGACTCTCTTATTTGACACCATTATGTAAATATCCTATAAATATACCTTTTCCTAATACACTTCTAATTTGATCTACCTTTGTTTGTTGAGTCGTCATTTGTATTGCTTTCTACGTTACTTGTTTCAACCTGCAAACTTAACAATATAGTTTAATCAAATTGTGAACAGACAGACATAAATACGAATTTATATATATAGACATAACAGGATCAACAAATGTTTCACACTGTCATATTTAAAAAACAGTTTTTGTACATTTTTCATTTCCGAGATGCTTCTAGGGGTCGAAACTTCAACTTCAAGTTCAGCGACCACGCACCTTTTCGGCTTCATGAAAAAAATTAAAAAAATACTTTTATGGTCAATATAATTATCGATATAAAATTGTCTCTATAATAATAAAAAGGTAATCTACAATAATTAGAATATTGTTAAAGCGTATCTTTCGACCGAGCGACGCCAGGCGGCCTGTTTATTCGTTCCTAATTATATTTCATTCCATAGCCCTTGAGGAGAATAGGCCATGTACAACTTCTTGTAGATGTTTTTGTAGCGAGGACTTCTTTTTACAGGGTGAGTGTGCTGGCCCCACGCCCAACCTTCCCAGAAGGTACATACAGCGCCTAGCCTTCCCAAAATGGTCACCCATCTGGTACTGACCAGACTCGTCGTTGCTTAACTTCGGTGATTTGGCGGGAACCGGTGTGTCAACGTGATTGTGCCGTACTCCTAATTATGTAAAGGTATAATAATATCATTCAATTCTACAGACGATATTAAATATGGTTTAAATATTTCCCAATTAAAATACGAAAAATTCTCGTAGATAAAATAAAAGGAAACATAAAAATAAAAATAAAAAAAATAATGCTGAAGTCAAAGGGCTCCTTCAGTCCTTCTAACCCTAACCCTAACCCTAACCCACAGATACCCACGAAGGGGTGTCTGCGCATGAATTTTTTTGGCATTGTTAAATACCCGTGGCAAGTGAAATGTATGTATAGGACGACTAGAAACAAATGCCGAGATAAGCGGAGAGCACATACAGCGCCTAACATTCCTAAATGGTCACCGATCTGCTACTAGACTAGCCAGGCTCAACGTTGCTTGACGACGGTGATCTGACGAGAACCGGTGTGTCAACGCGATTATGCCGTATAATGCTCAAGTAATGCGGGGGTAAATTAAGAGAAGGGTACGGGAGTATTGCAGTATAGACCACGACCCTCACAAGTATTTAGCAGAACTGGCAAAGGTAGTACAACATCCCAACGAAAGGCTGGAATTTTTTTTCGAGCAGGTGTAAGGATTGGCAGAAATAGCCTATGAAAGTGGCCAAAAGCTTGACCCCTTAGTCCGGTAACAGGTCGAACTTTTTTTCTTTTTTTTTGTCAAAGGGCTACAGGATTCGAAAGTGAAATTAGTTGTTAATATAGCTAATCCAGATACCATAAACACATATAGTCTTGCCAGGGGAGAGGAGGACAGATAGGGGGCTACAGTAAAATATATATAAAAGGAAGACCCGGATTGAATGATGGTCAACTAATTTTTCACACTCTTAGTAAAAAAAAAAAAAAACAGTTTGTCTTTTTGTTCTACATTTTTCATTTCCGAGATGCTTCTAGGTGTCGGCACTTTCTCAACTTCACGTTCAGCGACCACGCACATTTTCGGCTTCATAAAAATTTTAAAAAAATACTTTTATAGTCAATATAATTATCGATATAAAATGTATTCTATAATAATAAAAACGTAATCTACAAGAATTAAAATATTGTTAAAGCGTATCTTACGACCGGGCGATGCCAGGCGGCCCTTTTGTTCGTTCCTAATTCTATGAAGCTATAACAATCTCATTAAATTCTAAAGCCGATATTAAATATGGTTTAAATATTTCATAACTCAAACACGAAAAATACTCGTAGATAAAATCTATAGTAGAATGTGAAAAAAAAAAAATAATCGATGAACATAAAAGTAAAAGCCATGTAATTATGTAACGTCGTTGGATGCCGTCATTAAAATAACGTGCGAGTCTGCATTTTAAGCTGTGACGTCATGGAGAGGAATAGATTTTTTTTTTTTACATATGCGTCACCACTTATCAAGGCCGATATGCCACTCAAGGCTAAGGGTTAAAGAGTGTACACTAGTCAAAAGGACAATATAGTAATCGATAGTAATGGAAATTCGGTAAATTTGTTAACTTAAGAGGAACGGCTCATCAGAAACTTGCTTCGATCATGGAATCTACGTTTAGGTTTAGGCACAGATAAAGAGTGTGTGGGAATTATTGATAGTGTTTTCAGCTAGACGAGTGTTTCTTGTGAAAGTTTGACGAGGGGGGACCATAGATTGAAGCTCAGTCGAACACTTTCCATGAAAATAACGATAAAGCAGAGACAAACTCGCAACATCTCTGTGAGATAGAGGTTGCAGCGAAGAGAAAAGGACATCTCCCACCAGGCCACGAAGTCTATTTTGAACCCTATCAAGGCAGGACAAGTTTTTTTCTAGCAGCTCCTGCCCATATGTTGCAACAGTATTCCATCCTTGGACGTATCTGGCTCTAATATAGATAGAGAATTGCATCAGCACTGAGATATCTACTGGATCGATAGAAGGATCCCACCATTTTTCCAGCGACCTTGGCAACAGATTTGATGTACCTATTCCATTTAAGATCAGGAGTAAAGGTCAAGCCCAGAAGCCTGTCAAAACTTGAGGCCTCCCCAAGACGAGAGCCATTCATTTTAATTGATACCAGATGGGGATCAGAACGTTGATGATGTAACGATAGAAACTTGGTTTTAGATGTATTAAAAGTAACCAGCCACTCCTTTCTCCATTGTACAACGTGATCAAGATAAGAGGAGAGAGAATCGGAGAGAACTTGGTCGTTTACTGTCTTAGATGTGCTACCATAGATGGAAGTGTCGTCAGCAAAAATGTCTACGAATGATGTAAGGATGTGATTTGGAAGATCATTAATGTAGATCAGGAAAAGAGTTGGGCCCACGATGGACTCCTGAGGGACTCCAGCATTAATACTATGAGCTTCTGATTTTTGCCCATCAACTACTACTTTTATGAACCTATCAGAGATAAATGATTTAATAATTGAGAAGACATTTTCAGCTATACCATAGCTGGAGATCTTGTTAAGTAAACCTTTATGCCATACCCTAGTATGTACACACAGAAATAATAAGGACAGGGGGAGGGGGGCAAAAAGAAGAAAAAACGCGTGGCGAATGTAAAATTATGCGGGCAAAAACCGTCTTATAACATTTAACGAAATGTCCTAAAGAAAACCCCCTATAATATAAACCTCACCTGTCTGTTTAAATGTATGTATGTATGTATGTATGTATGCCTAAAATTTTCGACAGAGGCGACGGATTTTCACGGAATAAGTATCGTTTTGAAGCTCGACCCTTCGGACGAAAATATCGAATAATTGGTTAAAAACATTAAATTCGTTCACTTATATATATATATATATATATATATATATATATATATATATATATATATATATATATATATATATTAAAAATAATACATATGCCGCTCCCCATTTGAGGGTACCAAATTAGTCAAAGGGAAAATTATTCCGAACTCACATTTAGGTAAAAATGTAATTTAGTATAATTCATTTCAAAACAAATATAACAATAACAAAAAACAGTTGCATTAAAACGCTATACATTTCAGCAGTAGTGCGAGATAGCCTAATGGTAGAGGTTTACGCTTCTGTCCATGGGGTCTCGATTTCGAATCTCGCTAGATTCAGCCACTCTGGTGAGTCGTAGACGACGAAGAACGTGCCAGTGGATAATCATATTTTAAAAATAATACATATACCGCTCCCCGTTTGGGGGTACCAAATTGGTCAAAGGGGAAATTATTCCCAACTCGCATTCAGGTAAAAATGTAATTGTCAAGTATCGCAAAAAACTCAATGATCTTGTAACGAGTGAAGTAATCCATTTTACGGTTTACGACATCCGGTTGCGCATGCGCGCATAAACATTAACAAATAACAACGTAAACAAATAAACGCAAATCGCTTCTTTTGCAGATTTTGACCTGCGCATTGAAATATTAACGTTATTATTTCGAAATTATTATTTAACATGGGAAGATTAGGGGTTGTTTTGCAACTATTCTTTATTGCAACTATACTGTCGCTATTTTCCTACAATTAAACAAATTTAACTCGTTGACAACATAAGAACAATTGTAGTAAAGCCAAGACTACTACTACTACTACTACTACTACTCTTTATCCGTCCCTTTTCCTTCCTTCATTCTTTTTTTTATTTTTGTTTACAAAAAAATACAACAAAAGAACAATTCTGACGCTGAAATATTAACGTTATTATTTCGAAATTATTATTTAATATGGGAAGACTAGGGGTTGTTTTGCAACTATACTGTCGCTATTTTCTTACAATTAAACAAATTTAACTCGTTGACAACATAAGAACAATTGTAGTAAAGCCAAGACTACTACTACTACTACTACTACTACTACTCTTTATCCGTCCCTTTTCCTTCCTTCATTCTTTTTTTTATTTTTGTTTACAAAAAAATACAACAAAAGAACAATTCTGACGCTGAAATATTTACGTTATTATTTCGAAATTATTATTTAACATGGGAAGAGTGGGGTTTAAAATAACTTAAACGTAATACAGAAATGAACGTTGTAAAAAAAAGCAGACAGTATTAACAATTGTTTATTTGGATAATTTAACCGCGAAATAATACAACAAAAGAACAATTCTGACGCTGAAATATTAACGTTATTATTTCGAAATTATTATTTAACATGGGAAGAGTAGGGCGTTGTTTTGCAACTATTCTTTATTAGAACTATACTGTCGCTATTTTCTTACAACTACACAAATTTAACCCGTTGACAAACATAAGAACTATTGTAGTAAAGTAAAGACTACTACTACTACTACTTTCTATCCGTCTCTTTCATTCCTTCCTTCATTCCTTCCTTCTTTTTTTATTTTTTGTTTACATTTCTAGATACAAAATAGTTGTGTGAGAACGGTGAATTTATTGACACATTTACTAATCTGTTTTAATATTAGTTTTATTTTATTTATTTGGGTTTTATTTTTTTGCTTCAGTTTTTATTAATTATTATTTTTTTTTTTAGATTTTAAGTTTCTATAACTTGGTTGAAGGATTCCAATGTGGGTTTTTCATTCTTATATTTCTCCTCGGTAGGTTCATGTGCGTTTTTGCTGCTAAATGACTTTCGCTGGCATTCGATTCTTAGGAAAATCATGTCTAATCTTCGATTTTTGAGCGATTATTCGGATAAATAGGTACTTTTACACGAATAGGGCGGATATTTTTTTCATGATTCAGTGATACGTCCGAATGCCATTAACCTGGAATAATCAACGCAATCATAAAACGTATTGTTTTACTGTGTACATTTTCAGCGTCCCAATTGTTCTTTTGTTTGTTTGTGTTTTTTTTCGCGTTTTAATTATCCAAATAAACAATTGTTAATACTGTTTGCTTTTTTTACATCGTTCATTTCTGTATTAAGTTATTTTAACGCAATTTTTTTTTACAAATAATCTACTTTAACCCGTTGACAGCCATAAAATAAGTTATGTTGTCATTGTAAAAAAAGATATATCAAAATTTGAATTTAATATAATAAGTATTATGGTATCTGTTCAGTGCACATTTACCTATAAGGATGGCAAACCACTTATAATTCGGTAACTGTGAATTTATTTTTTCCAAAATAATCAATTATAATAAACAGAACGACTCATAGAAATCTATCTATATTCTTTTTTCATTTTAATATACTTTCATAGAAATGTTTCTGTTATGTCAAAAAACAACTATTTTCTTTACGCCACAAGTGTCACGCTCATACATGAATTCCATAGCTAATATAACATACTGACCAAACGGTTTACGGGTAGTCTAGTATATATATATATATAACATATATATATATATATATATGTATATATATATATATGTATATATATATGTATATGTATATATATATATATGTATATATATATATATATATGTATATATATATATGTATATGTATATATATATATATATATATATATATATATATATATATATATATATATATATATATATTGATTCATTCGACAAGCAGTGCGAGTCGGGTCGTATTTCTCTTTCCTTTCGCCAGCTAAACTTTGTAAAATTGTCGAGAGATTTATGGCAGAAGTGTTTCTGCCGTGTGCTAGCGTCCAGCTGTGTTGGGGGCGTGACATGAAAGAAAATACCTATTTTCGATCGCCATGAAAAAATTTGCATCCAAGTTTTATTTTCTTTGCGAGGGCGTGTCAATGTTGTCCGGGATTTGATAAGAACCAACACATATTCAACCTTTTCAGAGTTTTTTTTTAAAATTATTATTGCATTGAGAACGAAGATTACCATTGCCAAAGAATGTTGTCTACCGATGGTGTCCCTTACCGCTGTAACATTCTCTTCTGGCAATACTCGTCTTGTTGAAACCGCCATCAACATTTTATCCCACACTTTATCTCTGCCTACACCTAAAATAGATTCCATGAACAACCCTTTCGTTTGTCTGGTTCCCAGCTGACTACAATATTGTCCCATTGACCACTGTACACTTATTAACCCTTATCCTCGAGTGGCCTCCGGGCTTTGATAAGTGGTGACTCCTTTGTCAAAAAAAAAAATGTGGGCTGTCAATCAAATTTGATTTTATCTCATATGTTTGTATCATCGTGTGGCCTCTGGACCTTAAGGGGTGACTCCTTAAAAAAAAAAGGATGCCTACTATCCTTCCAATAATACTACTGGTTATTTTGAAATCTTTTTTTTTTTTTACAAAGGAGTCACCACTTATCAAGGCCCAGAGGCCACTCGAGGATAAGAGTTAAAGAGTGTACAATAGTCAACGTAATACCATAGAAATCGTTAGAAGTGTAAATTTGGTAAATTTGATTACTTAAAAGAAACGGCTCATCAAGAACTTGTTTACATTAGACTTGAAGACGACGATATTATAGTCAGCTTGAAATCAGGCAAACGAAAAGGTTTGTTCATGGAATGTGCGTTTAGGTTTAGGCACAGATAAAGAGTGGGGGAAAGTATTGATAGTGTTTTCAGCTAGACGAGTGTTTCTTGTGCATGTTTGGCGAGGGGGACCATAAATTGGAGCTCAGACAAGCACTTGTCAGGAAAATAACTATAAAGCAGAGACAGGCTCGCAATGTCTTTTCTGTGAGAAAGAGGCTGCAGGTAAGAGGAAAAAAGGCATCTCCCACCATGCTACGCAATCTATTTTGAACTCTGACAAGACAGAATTAGGGTTTTCTAGCAGCTCCTGCCCAGATCTGGCAACAATACTTCATCCTTAGACATACCTGGCTCATATACAGGTAGAGAATTGCATTAGCTGGTAGATATCTACTGGATTGATAGAAGGATCCCACCATTTTCCTAGCGACCTTGGCAACGGATTGTATGTATGTGTTCCATTTAAGATGAGTAAAAGTCAAGCCCAGAAGCTTGTCAAATACGAGAGGCGTACAATAAGTAATGCTCCTGCCCCACTTTCCATAGCAGTAGAGCAACGAAACTTGGCACAGTTATTAGTATTTCTCTACATAGGAACCACCCAGAGTTATGCATTTCTTCCATCGTTTGATGCCGCTCTGGAGACCGTTTTTGTAGAACACCCCAGGTTGGTCCTCCAACCACGACGTGACTTCAGAAATCAAGGCTGCATATCTGGGAAACGCTTTCCCTTCAAAAACTTCATGGCTGGGAAGAGATGAAAATCAAAGGGTGCAAGGTCAGGAGAGCAGGGAGAATTGAGAGGATTTCATAACCACACGCCCGTGCTTCTGATCTGGTGACATGCGAGTTGTGGACCGGGATGTTGTCCTGCAGGAGGAGGATAACTTTGCTGAGCTTTCCCCGCCTCTTGATTTTGATAGCTTCCCTTAATTTCCTCAAAAGTGTAGCATAATAGGCTCCTGTAATTGTGGTACCCTTTGCGAGGAAATCTGTCATCACTAATCCGTCCTGGTTCCAGAAGACTGTGAGCATGACCTTGCCAGCGGAGGGCTGCACCTTTGCCTTCTTTGGAGGTGGTGAGTCCAAGTGCTTCCACTGCATTCACTGGGCTTTGGTCTCTGGATCATAGTGATGGACCCAGGTTTCATCCTGTGTAATTAGTCTTCTGAAAAACTTTGACTACTCTTCTTGGCACATGTCCAAATTCATCCTCGAGCACTCGACGCGTTCTCACTTCTGGAATGGTGTGAGCAACCTGGGAATCCACCTGGCAGACACCTTATGCATATGCAAATGGTCATGAAGACCCTGTACTAATCTTGACATCTTGTGCTATTTGGCGAATAGTAATGCACCGATCTTTCAAAATGGCAGCCTCAACTTGACAAACAGATGCCTCATCTATAATAGAAGGGGGCGACCAGGTCTGGGAGCTGTTTCCACAGACTTGCGGCTATGTTTGAATTCACAATGGCAGCGATTTACAAGGCCATATGATGGGGCATTATCACCATAAGTTTTTTTCATTTCATCAAAAGTCTCCTGTTGTGTGCGTCCTTTCAACAAAATACAAAAACCGGATCACTGCTCGACATTCAACAGGCTCCATTTCACACCTGACTCAGTTCAAACACATGTGAAACAGAAACCACAATTAGTTTAGAGCTGTATTTGCCACATAAACCGTAGAGATATAAATCATTGCACATGCAAAATTTCAGCTAGATCAGACAACTGGAAGTGGATCAGGGGCATTACTTATTGCAGGTCCCTCGTAGAACCTCATCAAGACGAGAGTCATTCATTTCCATTGATGCCAGATGGGATCAGAGCGTTGATGATGTAAACAGAGAAGCTTGGTTTTCGATGCATTAAAAGTAACCAGCCACTTTTCCCCCATTGTACCACGTGCTCAACATCAGCGGAGAGAAAATCAGAGAGAACGTAGTCGTTTATAGTCTTTGATTTGCTGCTATAGATGGTAGTGTTATCAGTATAAATGCCTACGAATGATCTAAGGATGTGATGTTGAAAATCATTGATGTAGATCAGGAAGAGTGTTGAACCCAGGATGGACCCCTGAGGGACTGCAGCATAATTACTATGAGCTTCTGCTTTCTGCACATCAACCACTACTCTTATGAACCTATCAGAGAGAAATGATTTAATAATTGAGAAGATATTTCCAGCTATACCATAACTGGAGGTCTTGTGAAGTAGAGCGTTATGTCATACCCTATCAAAGACCTTTTATGTGTCAAGAGCAATTGCCTTAGAAAGGAAGCCTCCGTTGAGAGAGTCGCTAATCCTATGAGATACAACCATTAGCACATCTGCTGTTGATCTAGCAGAACGAAAACCATGTTTCATGTCACTAAGAAGGTTATTTTTGCTGAGGTGATTGACTACTTCTCTATTTAACACAGATACTTTGAAAAAAAGAAACCAAAGATTACAAATAACTAGCAGGCCACCTGGCGTAGCCCGGTCGTAAAACACGATTAAATATTAATTTATTTATTGCTATCTCGATTCTAGTGATGCAGTGGATAGAGACGTTGAATCTCTACGGTTCTAGGTGAGAATTTTCTGAAGATAGTGGTTTCAATCCTACCCAAAGCCGACCAGAGGCTTACTTGGCCAACACGTGATAAGACGCCAACAACTATTGATAGCAGTAATTGCTGAGAATGCCGTTAGGAGATCCGGAGTTCCTATCCCGTCGCGGTTACCACCTGACGAAGGCCACAGAAATAGTTGGGAGAAACGTCGTGAAACAACAACTAAAAAAGATGAGGATAATAGTCCGCAATAACTAAATTAATAAATAATACTCATCTCAATAATGAATTCTAATTAAATAATATGCACGATTAAATATGATATTCGATAGAGGCGACAGATTTTCACGAGATTTATATCATTTTGGAGCTGTACCCTTCGGACGACAAATATCGAAAAATTCGCCAAACACATTAATTCCTTCGCTCTCAGCCGGGCACTTTTCTACAGGGCGAGTCGCCTTTTCGCTGATATTTTCGAAACTCTTTTCGATTGTTTAACCTTAATTTAAACCTACGCCACTTTCTGTTTGGTGATGGGCGCAACAGCAAATATGCCACGTTTCTTTTATTTTCACGTTCGTTTTCTCCTTCGCGATACTGGTTCGAGCCTACATTCCTACTTCCACTTTGTTTTTGTTTGTTTGTTTGTTTGTTTGTTTGTTCTGCGCTTAACACACACCTCCAAACACCGTGGCAACGCCGGTCACCCGGACTAATATGATGATAAATACGAAATCTGCATTCATCAAAATATCATATTTAAGCGTATTTTACGACCGGGCAATACCAGGCGGCCTGCTAGATTTATTATATTTTGTCACATTTATGCGACTTTACAGCATTTTATTAGAAAGTATATTTGTTTTGTTTTCTTTTTTTTTAGTCCTTTTTTTTTACAAAAATTCCTAAATACCACAGTTTATCTTTTTCAAGATCCCAAAAGAAAATCTAATTTAACAAACTGACCATCCTTCAAAAGCTCATTTACATATTTGACGCTATCGACAACGGTTTCTCTACTAAAATCGAGGAGATATTCACCAAATTCAGTCACGACCAACACGCCACAATCTTAATTCCCACCATAGAATGCTGGGAACCACTCTCTTACACCATCTAGAAAGGCAGGGTAGGCATCGCTTCTAGAACATTCACTTCGACAGGGTCGGCATGTGCTTCAACTGGCGAAAGTATCACCATCCTCTCTCGAAATCTCCAGTTTCAAGTTGATCAGACTCATCGCGCAACACATGCACGACATCAGCGAAATATTACCAGGTTGCTGCACCCTGTTGACGAAAGCCATCAACTCTGGGGATCTCTAAGCTGCCCAATTGATGGTTAGGCTTGGAGTCGATGTGAAACATCCGTGTGTACAAGGTACGTCTCCCCTGATCGAATCGACTTCGAAAAGTAGGATCTGCCGCTATTTGATCAAGAACAACATTAAACTAGACTAATGCGACGATTGAGGTTACGGGGCGCTTCGCGTGGCTGTCGACAAAAGTGAAACAGATGCTGCAAAATCCCCGTGGACGCTTGCGCTGACGTTCATCTCATCAGCAGAGATGGCATCGCCCCGTTATTACTATCTGCCATAAATCTAGATATAAAGCTATTTCGATACCTTAAAGACCTTTCCATATACACTGATATAGACAGGATAGATGTTATGGATTTCTATGATGCGGGTTTTCCGACACTGAAATACTCGTACCAAACGATAAAAAGGCGAGAAGACTCGTACACTGAAATTCTTCCTTCTGATCTAGAATGCTCTACTATTGGAGAGTTGAACGCCATAAGAAACCAAACGGTTAAATTCGTCCACCAACATATATTGGTCCTCAGACGGGTCTTCCGATGTTCTAAAACTACCCAACATCGGTCTCTTATTGCAACAGCTCTGAATATGAAAGACTTAGTACACCTATATGAATTTCGGGGTTTGCTAGATTATATACAGTCTTTAGTCTATCAACAGAGTAGTACGTCCTGTGTGTTGAAAAATACAGATATCATTAAATTACTCTTTAACCACGTCTTGGATGGTGGTGATGATGATGATGATGATGATGATGATGATGATGATGATGATGATAATGATGATGATGATGATGATAAAGAGACGTTCTTCCAGACAGAGTTCAGAATAGACTTCGTAGCCTAGTGGGGGATGCCTTTTTCATTTCCCTCCAACCTCTTTCTCACAGAAGAGACGTTGTGAGCCTGTCTCTGTTTCATCGTTATTTTCATAGCAAGTGCTCGTCTGAGCTCCAATCTATGGTCCCCCCTCGCCAAACATTCACAAGAAACACTCGTTTGGCTGTAGATACTATCACTAATTTCCCCATCCTTTATCCGTGCCTAAATCTAAACGTAGATTCCATGAAAAAAGTTTCTTTCTAAGAACTGCACACTCGTGGAACTCTTCCGTTTACCTGCTTTCCAGGTGACTACAATATGGCCGTCTTCAAGTCCAATGTAAACAAATTCTTTCTGAGCCGTTCCCCTTCAGTAATCCAATTTTACCAAATTTACAATTCTAACGATTACTATATTGTCCTTTTGACCACTGTACACTCTTTAACCCTTATCCTCGAGTGGCCTCTGGGCCTTGATAAGTGGTGATTCCTTTTTTTCAAAAAAAATAAATGTGCGTTGACCCTCTCTATATGGTTGCGGATGCATTAATAAAGGAATAGGACCCCATTAATGAGGACATCTTTAAAGATCATCACATTGAAAAGCGCTATTTCAAAGAAACCGTAGACGTATTCTTGTACATACTGAATAAAATAGACGACCTACTAATCTCTCCCGGTGAAGCAAATGGCAACGATGCGGTTGTTAAGAAGGTTGTGGAGGAAGATCCGTGTATTGAATACCACCAGTCGCTTCTACATCGGGTGATTAGATTTGGCCGACAGAAACATTGGGACACAATGGCGCTAGTGGAGGTGTTGCTTAAAAACGGTGCCAAACCAGATTCAAAGTATTACTTGCAGCACACTCCGCTAATATATGCGCTCAAATATGCATCAGATGAGGAAATAGAAGAGAGGGTGTATAGATTGATAGATGCGGGCTGTAGCTTAGACTATTTGAGCAAAGGGAGGTTACTCTGCTATGGATTTTAATCGTGGGGCGATTCTATCTAATATTCCGAAAGTGTCACTAGAGTTAAACTCCGTCGGTCGGTCTGTCCGTAACACTTTTGTGCTTGGCCTTTTTGAGATCAAAGGTCTGTTGTTAATAGATGCTGTTCTTAGCTTTTAAGCTTTTCTTGTTTTTGTTTTTTTGGCCAAGATCAAAGTGTAGTGTCTGTTCCGGCAGATGCGGCAAGCAAAGACTAGCTATGACTAGCAAAGACCATATGTGGGGGTAACCCCACATATCTGAACTTGGTCAAGGTAGGGATCACCCTACGACCACAGTTACTATCCAGCTCCCATTTCCCACCTCTCGGGAGCAGGATCCCCCTTCCCCTCCCCCCTCCCTCTCTCTCCACATTAAAAAACGGCCTTGTGCCTAATTTGCTCAGTGGGGAAGCAAATAAATAAACAAAGACCATATGTGGGGGTAACCCCACATATCAGACCTTGGTCAATGTAGGGATCACCCTACAGACCAACAGTTACTATCCAGTTCCCATTTCCCACCTCTCGGGAGCTGGCCCCCCTTTCCCCTCCCACTCCGTCTCTCTCCACATTCAAAAACGGCCTTGTACCTAATTTTCTCAGTGGGGAAGCAAATAAATACAACATCTGTTCCGGAAGATACTGCAAGCAAAGACCATATGTAGGGGCGACCCCACATATAAGACCTTGGTCAATGTAGGGGCAACCTTTCATACAAATTGTCACCTCCCTCACGCAGGAGGGACCTTTGTGGCCTTCGGGCCAAGATCAAGGTGTAGTATCTGTTCCGGCAGATGCTGCAAGCAAAGACCATTGCCCTTGTGGCAATCTTCTGGTCCATGTAGGGGCAAGCCTACTTGGGCCAGCTGGCAAATCACTATCCAGCTCCCATTTCCCATCTCTCGGGAGCTGGTGCCCTTTTCCCTTCCCCCTCACTCCTCACTTAAAAATCGGCTTTGTGCCTAATTTGCTCGGTGGGGGAGCAAATAAATATCACCCTTCATACCAATTGTCACTATCCAGCTCCCCTACTCCCAGGGGAGTTGATCCCCATTTCCCCTTCACTCCGCATATTAAAAATCGGCCTTGTGCCTAATTGGCTCAGTGGGGGAGCAAATAAATACCCTTTTCTTGTTTTTTTAGCCAGGATCAAAGTGTAGTATCTGTTCCGGCAGATACTGCAAGCAAAGACCATATGTGGGTGCAGCCTCACATATAAGACCTTGGTCAATGTAGGGGCAACCCTTCATACCAATTGTCACAATCCAGCTCCCCCACTCCCAGGGGAGCTGGTCCCCATTTCCCCTTCACTCCTCACATTAAAAATCGGCCTTGTGCCTAATTTTCTCGGTGGGGGAGCAAATAAATACCGCCAACCCCTTTTCTTGGTCTTTTGGCCAAGATCAAAGTGCAGTATCTTTTCTTTCATGCTGTTCTTATGTTTGTAACTTTGTAATATAAAGTGGTGGATTACTTTTCTGTATTAATTTAATGTAAAATGATCACCCACTTGGCATTAAGTCAGTCTCAAAGCCATTCAAGTAATTCTCCAGATCATTCAAGTTTGAAGGATTCCAATTATTTTTTAAGCATTCAACTCATTCTTAAGGTCATTCAATTCATCATTAAGTCCATTAAAGTCATTCTAAGTCATTTACTTTTTTATTCAAGTCGTTTCAGACCATTTTTCGGTCATTTTAGTTTATCTTTAAGAATTCCATGTCAATCCTACATTCACGCATTCATTCATTACACGAGAGCACGCGACTAAATGCTATCGGCCTTGTTTCTTAAGAGCTGTATTTTCTTTACGTTGTAAAAACATTTTTTTTTCAGATCCTATGCTCGTGAGGAGGCAATTACCTAGATACTGTTATTTCTATTTTTACAATTCTTATTTTTAACAAAATCTGTTTATATTAACAGATTGGCTAAACTTTTTTTTTCTCCATTCCTGAACATGGCTGAATCTTAATCATATCCAACAAAAAGTGGCAAAGTAAGAGAAGGTCATAGTAAACATACAGACATGTAAAAAGCCACCCTTATTATTCTAGATGACTAGCAGAGTAAGCAGGCGTTGCATGGGATAAATGTGTGATTGAAACTCTTTTCATCTCCCTGCCTATATCTCTCCACCTTTTTCATCTCTTCTATTTTCTATCTTCTATATAATAAGATGACTGCAGAAATTTCCCTCTGGGAATATCGTAGATTTGCAACAACAGATGCCACATAGAAATGCAATACGTCTCAGCCGTAAGCCACTATCTTATGTAACTTCCGAACACCATTTCAGACATTTGGGTTATAATAAAATGCTACATTGCATCCTAGGATCAACATCATCACAACATCTTTAGGGGAATGAGTTCCTATTTTCTCCCGTAAATATTTAGTCCTCTCACCACCATCAGTCAAATCGCAGATACATTTACACTTTCCACGGATATTGAGATTACACCAACCATAACTGGCATATAAATATAACAATCTTTTCGATTCAGAAATAACGATTCCCTTGCAAATTCCGCCCATTTTGATTGGCTGAAACCTGACAATCCTCATATTCCGGAATGAAAATATGTTCTTAAAAGAACGCTTCAAAAAGTTTAGAATATGTCGTCACTCTCTGCTAAAAATACAAGCATATTAATCGCTCATAAAAAAGCAAAATACTGGTAACATTAATTACTGGAACATACATGCACAAGTAAAATAAAAATATAAACATAACGTATTTTTCATCTTTGGTTACACAACCTCAATAATGTAAACACAGCATTGGTTTGTGAATGCAAATATGCGGAAGATACTCACATGCCTCCTCACCTTCAAAAGAAAAGTCAGCATTGAAGAAAAAAATTTTTACGGGTAGCAATATTTATTTCTCGATTTTGGAACGATTATCGACCCTATAGGATGCTATATTTGTTTTGTTTCTTTTTTTCTTTGGAGGGGGGCATTTACTATTTCTGTAGACAATTTCATTTACTTCTATATTTTTCAACGATTATCTAGGCTTCAGTTTTTAAATAAATTTCATTGGCTACGGAAACATTATATACGAGTGTTTTTAACAACTTTAATTTTCTTTTTCGGACTGACTATCGAGACTGCGCACAGTTTTTTTTTTGTAACACTAGGTCCACTGTACAGTTTTCTTTCAAATGGCGACTTTTGAAAGGTCTTCGACTATGCTGATTAAGAAAATCTCATTTTAATTTTGCAGAGACAAGTAGTTTTCGAGATATAAAGACCTGTTTGTGCACTTTAATTCATTGGCTGCCATGTTTGTATGCACGCGCGATAAACAAATCAACTTCTCTCCTAACGTCACGAATTTTTTTCATAGCATTTGCGGGTGGGTATGTTGACAACGAATATCACGGTTAAATTTGGGGAAAATTTTAACAGTGATATTCGTCTTCTCCCCCCCCCCTTCCAAATGATAAAAAAAAGTTAAAAGTTGTAATTGTTTTGTTTTACACATTAAAAAAAATTGCGACACTCAGACTTATATTCAAGACAAATAACTTCAACAATAAAACAAAACTTTAAAACTACTAAGCACTCCTCCAAAACCCTCACACCCAACGCCAGCATATACTCTATGCCTTGTAATGACTGACACTAAACATATAGGTGAAAACGCGACGTTAGTTAGATATAAGACTTAGTGAACAAAAGAGACAAAGAATGGAAACTCCTTAAATGCACTCTTTTCTCATTGTGCTGAACATGACCACTCGTTTAATTTTCATCATGCAAAAATTATCAAATTCTGTATATAGAGCTAAACGAAGACTTCTAGAATCAGAACTTGTTTCAAATACTAGCACCATCACGCAAAGAAAAGGTTTCTACAATTTAGCCCCTATTATAGGAAATATAATAATCAGAGCAAAATATGAATACAGATTCTGGGTAATCAGTTTAAATGTCTTTAACCGTCTCTCCTCATAACTTAATAAATCAGATAAAAAAATCGATTCAATAAATGTGCATGTACATATGTATTTCGCTTTTATGTATATATATATATATATATATATATATATATATATATATATGCCATTCCACCAACCATTATCCCCTTAAAAATAATTATATATATATATATATATATATATATATATATATATATAAGCATAGAATAATCCAACCTTTCCGCACGCACATTTATAGTTTCAGCCCAGAATGGGAAGGGCTTTTCCTTTTTCACTCGCATGTGCTCTGTAATCGTTTTTCTTTTACATTTTTCCTACGAAATCCTGATGATGTCCTTTTTCAATAGCACACACACATACATATATATATATGTATATATATATATATATATGACACGTGTTATAAAAGAAAACTGACAATGTCATGATGAATCTCTGACATAATATTGATTATTTTCCTTTGCTGATTAATCAAGATCGATACAATAACCCAACTGACACAAAGTATCTACTGTCATCGTCTTGAGTGTTATTTTCAATGTTTCGGCTGATGCGACCAAATTCCGTGCATATTCCCGCGTCCGACAATGGACACCCGAATAAGGTCGGAGATCACATCGGCCAAAACTTTGTGTAACTGTGACCACTGTTCTCATTTTGAGCGTTATTCGCACAACGTTTCAGTCGATGAGACCATCTTTGCGTGCATCAGCGAATCCGTGAACCTTTGTGGCTGAAATAAATTTCGTGGAGATTCCCGAGGTCGACTTTTTACACCCGACCAAGTTAACTATTTTTTTCAGATCTTTAATTCCGGTCCTAATAGCATATAAACTGGCAATTTAAACGCTGCTTCCGGAAATATCCGTTATTAACAACGGGATCGCAATTCTATGCAGATATTGACCATTTTCTTAAAAGGCTAGATGTGCGTTCCGAGAAATTAATGTTAGACCGATTCATCCGTATAAATAAAGTTTCCTGGCTTGGAGGGATACATTTTTAATCTTTTCAATTTCTGTAATTTAGTGTCTCAGGACATTTTTATAATTAATATTTTGTGATAATATTCGTATAAAAATGAAGTCTTAGAGAAAATGTAAAATAAAAAACAAAGCATGCATGTTAACAAGACATAAAAAAAATGACTAATTTCAGCATTTGCCCCTCCCCCATTCAGCCCCAAAAGTCTCTAGGAGACGTAAAATTCTGGTGAAAATGAACAAACGGTGCAGCTTTAGGCCTTAACATGTAATAGAGTTCTGCACCATACAATAATAAAAAAAAGTCCATCATTTGCCCCCCCTCACTTAGCCCCAAATTTCTCAAAGCCTTAACGTATTTAAATTTTAGTTCAGCATCATGCAGAACTTCTAAATAGATATACACAGAAAATTTTTGACAAATATGATGAAATAGTCCCAAAAAGGGAGTGTTTTTATTAGCCCTAAAAGAGCCCTTGGGGCACACCCAAGAGTTATCGCAAAATATAGACAAACAAAATTATATAGAAATCTGTTAAGTACAACTTTTCAGAGAGTTGTATAAAAATCCAAGGCATCAATTTTTTTTTTGTTTAATAAGCACAAAAGTGTCAATTTTAGCCATTTTAACCAAAAAGTCAACTAGAGTTTTCTCGGAAAATCTGTTTTATTACTTTTTTTTTTTTTTTTTTTTTTCCACTTATTTTTAATGCTTATGCAAAATTTCCAAAAATTCCAAAGCGTACTTAAGAAAAGTGCGGACAGACGAACGGGCAAGGTGAATTTACAGGTTCACCCTCTTTTTTTGTCGGGATATGGGGGGGGGGCAAAAATTGTGAGTTGTTGAGCACCGGTCATGATTTTGTTGGCATTCGTTTCTGATACCTTTCTATTAAGAATTTTTTCTTGAAGGATATCGAATATTTACGGAAGGGTTCATGTTGTGTAAAGATTGGAAAGTTTCTACGGTTCGAACTTTCGAAATCTAGGTTGTCAGCTCGTGTCGTTAACCTCTCGGTAACTATTCGAAGAGTTCTCACAGACCGATGACTACCGCATGGTGTAAAAAATTATCTACGAAAATAATGTCATAAGCAGCCCTGCCGTTTAACAGCGTTAGTGATCATGGCTCTCCAATGTGTGTGTTTATCCATAGTCCGAAGCAGCTCAACTTTTGATAATCCCGTCCAATCGATCAAGTTGTCCACCAAAGTGCGTTTTAGTCGACCTTGCTTTTTTTTTTCATCCTAGCATTCAATAAAAGGTGTTCTCTGCCCCTATTTATGGTAAACATGTCTATAGAACATCATTTGTCTTTTCATGATGGCTTCCATGAGCATTCCTTTAGAGCATCCAGATAGATTCCAGATTTCTTCATTAAAAATGCGATCTTCCCAAACGACCCAACATTTGTCTCACGAGACAAATTTCTTCGTTATAAATGCGTTTTTGCATTTAGGGGCAGATAATCATGTTTTCACAACCATATAACAAAACAGACCAAACATACGCCTTAAGAATACGTTGTTTAGTCTTGATTGTGATAGTTTTTTGCTCTAATGCGTAGTTAAGTTTAATAACTGCTTGTTTAATCTGAGCCATACGTGATATTATCATACCAAGATCTTCCTGTAAATGTAATCCATGATCCAAGGTAACTGAATTTATCCAGCCGAGTAAAATCTATCTAATTATAAAACTAAGATCACGTTTATCCACTGCGCTACGGGCCAAAGCCATGAAAATAAGGATAAAGCAGAAACAGGCTGGGAACGTCTCTTCCGTGAGAAAGAGGTTGCGGGGTGGAGAAAAAGGCATCCCCCACTAGGCTACGAAAGCCGGCCAGAGGCTTACTTGGCCACAAACGTAGCGAGATGAAAACTATGGAGAGCAGTAATTGCTGAGGATGAAGTTAGATTAGGAGTTTTTATCCCGTTGCGGTTACCACCTGACGAAGGCCAGAGGAACAGTTGACCAACACGTCGTGAAACTAAGATAAGAGTAATAGTCCGCAATATATAAATTTATTCTCAAACGCACTTGTGATGTTAGGCTGTATAAAGTGTTAACTTTAGTCAAAATCGCCTGTTCCTTCTTTTATCGGATTATTTTGTTTATTGATACTTATCAAAGACATTCTGATAAAAAAAAACTACTTAACATTGCCAAGCACGTAAAATACCTCAGTCTGAAATTTCTTAAAAATCAACCCCACAGTTTTCGAGTCCATAGGGAACGAACTCTCACACAAACAAGGTTCCTTTTATCTACTAGAGATTTATGACAAGTTCTCGTTCTGTTTTTTTTTTTTTTGTTTTTTTAACACTGGCGGTGAGGCATTAGAATACGCCGGCTGTCCCCCCTTGCAGGGAGGGAAGTCCCTCAATGGAGACTCCTGATAGCCGTCGGTGGCGACCTGTGATACTTTAGGACGATATCCTGGTGGTCGAAGGATTTTGAAGTCAAAGTTAAGCACTACCACCCCTTTACATACCACTTTGGCCCTCACGCGACAAACCCAGATACATTATTAAAAAAAAAAAAAAAAACATATCCACATGAAAAAAATATTCAAAGAAATTAACAATGTATGAGTAGATGTTAAAAGGCGCTAGCTTAGGGTTAAGCGATCGCGTCTGGTTCATAGACCTGGATATGGCTGTAGACTAATCATCTGGTCACTAATATTAGGGAGCGATTCACAGGCCAGAGATGACACGTGCTCCTGTTCCTTTGCGTCCTCGATTATGTTAATGGGGGCGTCTCTGATCTGGCAGGGCGAATTGGTTTCTCCAATAAACCCCTTTTGTAGCTTGGTTGAGAAGGTGGCGCTGACATTTTTCAGACCTCGTACTAAAAAATATGAGACCACATTCAGAAACAGAAACGGATAACGAGGAATACATTATAGAGTGGCCATCTTCCAATAATTTGGAAAGTGGGAACAACTCTGGAACAGAAAAATTTTATGTTGGAACCGAAAAACGCTAATTGGGGAAATTGTTGTTTTTTTTTTTGTTTTTTTTTTTAAATAATGTAAATCACTTCTGATAGCGCAAGCAAACAAGATTACTTGACTTTACCAATAACCTCATAAACATAGCAAATGAAAACATCCCAAAATCATCCACCTCTACCAAATAGAATAAACCATGGTTTACTAAAGAAAGTAAAGGCAGTCACCCACAAACGCCAAGCCTTAACAAATCCCAACATCAAAAATTTGGGTCATCCTGACGCTCCGCACTCCTTTGTTTATCTCGGAAGTGACGTCACATAAATCTTATAATACGGATGGCTACAATTGTAAAAATAATTTTTCTTTTTCTTTCATTTTGAGCTCCTTTTTTCCCCCCCGTTTGTTTTTGTTTTCTACAATTAATAAACCAGTTTACAAGTAAAAAAATAATTTGTTTTACTTTTTAATTACCAACACAGTAGCGAATTTAATTTTTTTTTCTCTCCCATTTGTTGTATTGGTATTTGAGCGGAGAATCTAACATTTCTTTTCATTTTGAGAATTTGTTTTAGTTTTTAATTACTAACACAGCGGAAAATTTAACTTTTTTTTTTTCTCACATTTCTTATTTTGAGCGGAGAATTTATTTTATTTTCATTTTGAGCTCTTTTTCCGATCTGGCGTTACCTTTTATAGGTACTCCTGCAGTCCTCCTGCACTCCCGAGCTATTTTTTAACGCTATTATTTAGAAATCTATTATTTAACATGGGGAAGAGAGGGTGTATTCTAACTATTCTGTACTTTCACCTAACAATTCAATTAAAAAAAAAAAAAAAGGTAAATATGAAGAATTACTCCACCCTCGAAAATTCCTTTAAAATTACCACTCTTAAAGGTTTTCGCGGTCGCTAAAAACGAAAATAACGTTTAAAACGGGAAAAAAGGAGCTCAAAATGAAAGAAAAATAAAACAAATTATTTTTACAATTGTAGCCATCCGTATTATAAGATTTGTGTGACTTCACTAAAATTTATAAATTATTTTATTACTTAAATACTTTTACAGTTTTAAAAAGGGATACAATTATAATATCGCGTGGTCTATTTACGCAGAATATCAACAGAATGCCTAGCAACAATATATTACACAGGAAAGATGCCACTGTGGAATTTCCACAGGTCCCGCTTATATTGTAATATTACACCTGGAATCCTCTCAATATATGCGGATGACTTTCTGATTTTTTACAGTCCCACACAAAAAGAGAAAGAATCTACAACATAGCATCAACGCTAATGATTTTATATATTCTATGCCAACACCGAAAATTTCACAAAAAGGACCCATTTCGAAATTAGATTATGCTGCAATTCTCAGTCAACCAACATCTATATATATATAAAAGCGAAAATATGTATGTATGTGTGTTTCTGTGTCCACTAAAAACTTTCGACAGACACGACGAAAATTCCAACTTGGTACCATATTGAAGCCCCATCCTTCGCCATTTTTTCACGTGTTCGTTTTTCTGTTTTCTTTTTTCGATTTTTTACATTCAACATCGTTCGTTTGCTTTACGTTAGTTTGTGGGGGTTTTTTTTTTCGATGTTTTGATTACCCACCCCACCTTCGCTTAAGTTTTAACGTCCGTTTTTTTTTTTTTTTTTTTTTTTTTTTTTACTTCGCTTATAACAAAAACCTGGTTATTGACCTTATTTGCTGAATAGCTATTGCTTACGTCGTCGTAACGCTCTACGACTTCCGTGCAGGCACCTGTCAATTTGGTTCTTACTTGAATAAATTCAAACATCTTTCAGTAACTCATTCTTGCTGGCCGAACGGTTTATGTTTTTTTCACATTTTATTTTCCAACTTCGCCTCAGAGCTTCGGGTTCGATCCTTCCAACTTTTACACTCCCCCCCCCCGTTTCTTTTTTATTTAACAGCACACCTCCAAACACCCGGGCAACACCGCTAGTCTATATATACATAGGATAGCGTGTGTGTTAGTTTGTGTGTCAGGGTTACATCCGAGTGACTGTCGTTTAATTGTTATGGGCTTCCATTTCTTGTAAATAAATTTACAAAGAATTCTTTGTTTTGATTCCTGTTCCAATTATAGCTAAGGACACCTCACAAATATATTTTTTTTAATTTTATCAAGAATTCTTCGTAAGTTTTGGTTTCCATTCAAGCTGATGCACCCAAGTTATATGGATATATATATATTTAATCGCAACGTTATATGTAAAAGTTGATAGAACATTAATACTCTATAATATATACAAAATCTGCAACAATTGAACATTTACTGGTGTCACAAACTCTGATGTCACAAATTAGATTTTATGTTAATGTATATAAAATAGATCAAAACCCGTATACGAGAGAAAAATCTCATTTTCGGGTTACATTGTATATTGAACTTCTTGACATTTGGACTGTACATGAAAATCTAAATAGAACAACTACCCTTATTCTACAAGACAAGAGTTTCACAAACCAGAAACGTATCTATAATCTTGTCCTGCGTTGTTTCAGAATATAGCACCAAAAACTGTTTTTGTCCTGGTATAAAACTAAATGGAACTGGTCTTAAAATAACACTTTTTTTACCCTTTTTTATACCAGATGTAAGGAGATATTTTATATCTAATAAGAGATCGTGGGGAGTTGAGCAGCGGAGTTTAGGTAGATATAGTTAGGGGACAGGGGAGGGATTACCAAAGTCGAAAGAAACAAGAGTAGAAGACCTTCGGCATTGAGGGGGCTCAATAGTGAAGGGTGGGATTTTTCTGCGTGTCGGGTTAACCGGGATTATGCATGCCGAGGAAGGAGCACAAGTGCTACGAGTTCACATTCCATTAAAGTACTTGGAAAAGGGCACGGGGTTACACAAGATTGTAGCGATGGAACATGGGATCGATGGTACGGGACCTATTAGATTTGAGACTTTGAATCAGTCACGAGTGCGCTTAAATGTATCGACCCAGACGTAGCAACAATCCTTTATGCATATTCGAATGGGGTAAGTAATTTGCTTGCACAGTACAGTAGAGAAAGCCCATCTTTGCTATTGTTAGACTGGGTTAGTAATAAGAGACTGAGGAAATTTCTAGAAAAACTAAAATATGTTCATAGAATTTCGCGTTGGTTCTATCGATAGAATGAAAAATAAAATTTGATGGATAATTCTAAGATATGAAGTAGATTAAAAAAGTGTCCGCCGAGAATGTTTGTGTGTGCGTATATATATATAATTTGATAAAATTCGGACTATCATACGCGTTAATTTTTTTTTTTTTCGAATAGTCGAAATATAATTGCTAGGACCTTTTCGCTTCCAACTACTTTTCTCACAGAAGACGTTTCAAGTTTACTTTATAGTGGATTTTATGAAAGGTGTTCGACTGAGCTCCAATTTATGCTGATCCTTGAAAATGTTATGAAAACTCGTTAAGCTACAGCAACTGTTATCAAGCGAAGCATATTGCGTAATTGAGCTTTCGTCAGCGACAAAGCAAAACTCGCCAACTCGTTGTATAAATAAACAAAACTTTTTTTTGTCTTCATTACCGCATCATAAAATTCGTGCGGTTTGCTTGAGGACGGGGGGGGGGCGGAAGGAAAGGTGGATAAATTAGAACCACACTTGTCGGTGTTTATCTTTCGGCTGCCTGACTGTTTTTCGCCTTTTGCTTGGTTATATGTGACCTGCTATGGGTTCAGAGCTGCACCTCCTGACCGGTGCACGTGTCAAGTAGATGACCTTTCCTCTTGTCTCAATCTGACAGTTTGACCTTATCGTTCGGTGCGTTTGTTACCTGAAGCGTGCGTGCACCTCGACTGCTACACAAGTTCCCCATTATCAGTGCCTAAAACTAAACGAAAATTCCATGAGCTAAGTTTCTTTCTTTTAGCTGTTCGTCTGTGGACCAAAATACAGTTGAGCTTCTTCCCGGATTACTAACATGATAGTTTTCAAGTCCAGTGTAAACAAGTTACTATAGATCCGTCCTCTTAAATAACTAAGCCCTACCAAATTTCCACTATTACTGATGTTTTACCAACTACCTAGCACTTATTAAGTCTTATCCTTTAGTGGCCTCCCGTCCTTGCTAATTGGTGACCCTCCAGTATAAAAAACAATTCGAACATGTCGAACATACGAGGTCCCCCTATATGAGTAAATAAATGTTATGGTTAAAGAAAAAAAAATTACTGTCACCATGACTGTTTGCGCAACACGAAACATACCTAAAACTAAACGATAATTCCACAAGCAGAGTTTCTTTCTTAGAACTGTCCGTCTGTGGAAGAAAATACCGTGGAACTTCTTTCCCGATGACAATTACATGGTCGTTTTTTAGTACAATTTCATCTTAACTAAACCCTACCTAAGTTCAACCATTACTGATAATGTTGTCCTACCATCAACCTAACCCTTATCCTAAAGGGTCCCGTGTCATAAGTGGTGACGCTCCAGTACAAAATGGAATCCAACCAGAAAAGGACAAGTTCACTTATGCAGATCAACAAATTCCCTGAGTATCTTTGGTAACATATTTTCATAGGGCAGATTGGCGTCTAAAATTACACGAACTGCTTGACATGATAGATCGATTGGATCGTGCCGGACATTAGACATCGTCTCCCAACACGAAAAACTGTTAACATAATAGCCCTCGCTACTCTGACAATCCAAGTGGGCTCCGTGTTCTAGCAGACATCCAAAAAGTTCCATACATCTGTCAACAAACGGACGTTTCATGGTATACATGAGCGGGGTTTGCCGAATATAATCCTTCGAGTTCACATCAAAACCTGCCTCGAGTAAAACCTTGACCAGCTCCAGGGAATCCCAATTGTTGCATTGAGCAGCACTTATAGCCCGGTGTAACAAACTCTGATGATTATCGACACGTGGGTCATCTTTCGCTAGTTTTTTAACGACAGCGGAAAATCTCTTGAAGTCTTCTGTAATCTGGAGAGTTGTAAATATGTGAACCATGTGCAAGAATGTGTCGATTATTTCGAAATAGTCATCGGCATCGATAAAGGGCCTGCCAATGTATCGCGATTTTATGAGAGACCATCTTTCGCTAACAGTTCTGGCTACCATCTGGAATAAAACAAACGCGCCGTTTCTAAGGCATTCGTCAGATTCACCTATGATAGTGATTTCAGAGAATAACAGTTTGAAAACATCTAACTCGTCGAGAATATAAGCATGAGCATCTTGGTATTGACAAATAGTCTGTATATAGCAGATCAGCTCCCAAAGCTTTTCAAATCTGCCAGCCTTCTTGGCAATCCGTGCAGCCTGGATGATAGCACGAACATATGTGCTTCCAAAGAATCCGAAGATACGTTCAACCACCAAGACTCCTTGATAAGCCAATAACAACTGGTTGTCTCGAATAGTTAACAGTTCTTCCCGGGTAGAAAATTCCACAGAAAACTCATACATCTCCCGAGCTGGGACCAATATTGCTTTAGGGCGGTTATGTCTCATTTCAAGAGCTGTCAGCCAGGAACAAATATCTCTACTACCGGAAAGCACTAACCAGGCGTTAAAGATTTCCACAGCTTCTATCTTCGCCGTCACAGAATACGCAGAAAGCCCCGTGAAGTAATTCAAAATATGAGGGGTCATTAAAAACGTAGACAAGATTAAGGGTGTATAACCTTTCTGGCTGCGGATGCATACGTTGGCACCGGCCTCAACAAGATATAAGACGGTCCTCATTTTATCAGCCATGACGGCAACATGAAGAGCGGTGAAGCCATGTTCATCTTGTTGATCGATTCTCGCTCCGTGTTCAACAAGGAAACGGACGCTATTAATGCACCAGCTCAAACCTGCATGACTAACAAATGGGTTACCAGCCGGGCCACAAGACAAATTGACGTCGGCTCCCAAGTCCAAAACCATTTTGATAACCCAGATCCTCCCGCATAAGACGGCCAACAGAAGCGGAGTATAAAAACCGTTGATAGCATCATTAATATCGTGAAGGTTATGAATGATAAGTTCTACTATACGACGATCATTTCTAACAATGGCGGCTGCGAGCGGGTGGCGTTGAGTATTCCAGACCCTGCAAAGCTCTTCCCGGCCTTGGCGAAGAGAAAGTTCCAGCAAGTAGCGGCAGATTTCGAACCTCCCCAGAAAGGCAGCGTGAAACATAAGAGTATTGTCGTGGACCGTGGAATTGAGTAAAGTAGTCGTACACTGGGGAAAAAGTTCTTCAAAAAAAGTCCGGATTAACGCAAGATTATCAGCTTCGATTAGTTTCAGTATTTGCAAACGAGCCGAGAAGACAGCCCTCTTTAACGGTCGTGAGATCCGAGTACCTGAAATAGATAAAATATACAAATTAGTCATACATAAATATAATATATATTATATAATATATATAATATAATATATAAGTGAAAGTGTGTGTATGTGCGTGTCTACATTATCCTGTACAATATCTCAATTTTCAGTCTACAGACTGATAGACAAGGTATTGATTTTTGGGAAAATCTTTGTAATCAGTTTTCGGACAGAAATTTGGCGATTAAGGGGACAAAGTTCAACGATTTAATCTTTGAGAACTAAACACTTGAAATTTTAGATATAGGTTCCTTGGACATGGATCTAACTTAATTGAGCCCAAGACAAATGTCAAGGATTCATAATAGCGCCAAAGTTTAAAAAATTGACCTCTGCGGTCTACATGACAATTTCTGCTCTAAAATTTGAAATTTTACATAAACGGTATTCAGAGATAGCGCAAGCTTTTAATCGGTTTGGGTCGAAAATTTGAGCTACCAATATATAAATTAATGTATGTTTGCATGTCTGCCAAAAACTTTCGACAGAGGCGATGAATTTTCACAAGATCAATATCGTTTTGTACTCGACCCTTCAGACGACAAATACCGAAAAAAAATGGCAGAAACCTTTAGCTTACGATTTACTTTTCTTCGGCATTAATGCAAGAGTTTTTGGTTTCGATTCTCGGTGGTGGCGCACGAGTTAAAACTTTCAATCATTACTATATTTTGGTCCAATATAATAAAATACGAAACCTGCATTAAGCAAAATATATTTAAGCGTATTTTACGACTGGGCAATGCCGTGCGGCCAAGAGGACCATAGATAAGAGCTCAGACGAGCACTTGCCATGAAGACGACAGAACAGACACGCTAAGAATCTGGGAAAGAGGTTGCAGGGAAGAGAAATAGGTCATTATTTACTAGATTTCGAAGCCGATTTTGAATTATCAAATCTGTATAAGGCGCGCCGAGCAGCTTTTCTATATGTGAACAGGGTGCATTATTTTATTTGGTTTTTATACAGGTATGATCGCATTGGCAATTGAGATACCTACTGGAGCAGTAGAATGATCCAATTTTTCGAATCTTCACAACAGATTTGATGCACATGTTCTACTTAGGTCACTGAAGCTTTTTTACCGTCAAAATTTGAGAATGTCCGTTAAAATCCGATATGAAATTTGCACAAGTTTATAATTAAACTCACCAAAGTGTTGTCCGTTTACAAGAAAAAGGGGTGTAAATCTTAGGCTATAAATTAAGGTATAGTACTTATGTAAACCTTGTAATCTGAATCTCACCTGTCTGTATGTATGTATGTCTGCCTAGAACTTTCCAGAGGCGACGGATTTTCACGAGATCGGTATGATGGTCGACCCTTCGGGCGACAAATATCGAAAAAACAAAAAAAAATGGCCAAAAACAATTCCTTCACTAAACTGGGTACTTTACAGGGAGGGGGGGTCGCTTTTTCGGAAGTCATCCCTTTTCGATTATCTAGCCTTAAATTAAACCTTCGCTACCACCGGTTTGCCGATGGATGCCACGGCAAAGATGTCACTTTTTTTTTTACGTTCTTTTTCCGCCTTCACTGTACGGGTTCGAGCCCGCCTTCTTGCTACCACTTTTGCTCAACACCTCCAAACATCCGCGCAACGCCGGGCACACAGGGTAGCTTTTTTAAGATTATTCATTTACGATATATTTTGTTCCTTGAATTGTTCGGTGAAATTACAAAATCCCTTCCCCATGTTAAAAAGGTTTCTAAATATTTCAGTATCGTTCGTATACTGAAGTACAAAAAAAAAAAAAAAAAAAAAAAAAAAAAAAAAAAAAGCGTCCATATTACAATCAACGAATTTTTGCAAAACAGCAGAACGCTAATTCATGTGAAATCTCGAAATAATCAGATTACGTCTTATCTTCTAGAACATGGCCGCCCCTCACTTAGAAAAAAAAAAAACATTTCTCGATCGAAATAAGTAACATTTTCACTTATTTCGATCGAAATAAGTAACATTTTTTTCGGTGATCTTCAATCCAAAACGGATATAACGTTTTTCGATATTTTTTTAATGTCTCGATTAAACTGTACAAGCAGCGTTTCTTTCATCACCGCAATTGTCTCATAACGACAGCCTCTAAAGTTTGAGCCTAGGAGATAAGTCACAGAAAACAAGGCATGGACTATAGAAATGGTGAAAAACTGTCTTGATGCCCATCTTAGGCAAAAGAATCTGTGACAAGGATGGAGCACCCTCAGGACAAACTTCGCAAGTCTTCCGCATCTTTTTTTCACGAAGAGATGTGTACAGTCTCCAGATATCAACCTGCACTTATTGTCCTAGAAACAGTCTTTATGCATGAAATTATTTCTGCTTTACTCCCACGCCACATCATCTATCACAGACCCCATGCTTTCCTTAAAGCATGCTAAAAAGCCGTTGCCCGATTCATATAAAAGCATTCTGAAACGACCACATGCGGTTTCTGTAGCATTTTTCCAATTTAAATGTAATTTTATTGCATATCGTTCTTCTAAAGTGTATTCCGTTTTTGAAATTCACCAGCTGTGACAGGCTTTAGTAGGGTGTATTCCAATTCCTGCTGTAGCTATACATTCGGACCGGAAATCATAATTGGTCAGTCATCTTAGAACATTCTGAATTTTCAACAGTCTACAATTTTAAATGTCTGTACACAAAAGTCTGGAAACTTATCGAAGGCACCTCATATCCTATTCTAATTCTGCGTGTTGATGTTCTAGCGTTTTTGCGGGCTATTATACTCAGTTGTTTCACGAGGTTTCAGCCAACTATTCCTCTGGCCTTCCTCAGGTGGTAACCACGACGGGATCGGAACTTCGAATCTCCTAACTGCATTCTCAGCAATTACTGGCTTCCGTAGTAGTTGTAATCTCACTACGTTTGTTTTTGTTTTTTTGTCAAGTAAGCCTCTGGCCGGGTTTGGGTAGGATTGAAACATTAGCTTCAGACAATATTCACCTGGAACCGTAGAGATTCAACGTCTCTATCCACCCAATGAATTCCAATATATATACCATCGGTACGGACCCGACCAGGGAAGAAATTCTTTTATAGAGAATTTTTTGTGTGGATGAGGAATTATAAAAAACAAGGGGAGAAATCTCGAAATTGGAATTAGTCATATTTATAAAGGTGAAATTGCACAAGGGGATCACCCGAACATTTATCCTGGAGTTTTTTTTTTGTTTTAATATTCAACTGTTTACACGTGCATTCAGGTCTGCTGCAAACAAATAGGAGTTTAAATTCTCGCCGACAAGAAAAACGTACAATATTAACACCGTAAAAATCCAATGCTTTCTATAATAGCATTAGTGCAATGGCCGCCATCTTTTTTGTTTAACGAAGTGAAAAAGTTATGGTACATATATTTTTCTTAACAAGCGAAAGGATATTTCTTTTTTTTTTTTTTTTTGTTTTTTTTTGGTAAAACTTGCCGTTCTTAATATGAGGAGGTTGGGGTGTCTATTCCGTCTGCTACTTGGCCTTCGGGTCAAGATCAAAGTGTAGTATCTGTCCCGGAAGATACTGCAAGCAAAGACCATATGTGGGGGCGACCCCACATATAAAACCTTGGTCAATGTAGGGGCAACACTTCATACCAATTGTCACTATCCAGCTCCCCTACTCCCCGGGAGTTGGTCCCCATTTCCCCTTCATTCCTCACATTAAAAATCGGCCTTGTGCCTAATTTGCTCGGTGGGGGAGCAAATAAATACCTCAAAGTGTAGTATCTGTTCTTCAGATGCTGCACTTTCATTTCTTGTTCTTTCGGTGGAGGAGTAGTCCTTCCCGACTGAGACTTTTTATTTTTGTACCTTTTCTCCGTTAAAAACGACCCTAGTGTCTAACTGTCCCGCGGGAGGGGGGGGGGGCATTGTAAATAGGTATAATAACTGCAATTTCTGCGCATGCGTATCCACTTCACCGTCGTACATGAGGGAAAAAAATTGCGGTCAGATAACTATACTAGTAACCACGGCTAGTGAATGTTACTTGTGTAAAGAATTCGTGTCAACGACAAAGTTGTGATATTTGTTCGCAGCAGACCAGAAAAAAAAAAAAAAAAAAAAAAAAAAAAAAACCCTGTAAACTGTTGAATATAAAAAGATTTTAAATCAACTTCAGGTAAATATTTGGGCGGTTCCCCAGTACACTTTCACCTTTGAGATATTTAAAAGTACAGGAACAGCATGAAGCAATGCATGTCGAAAGCGAAAAACTGGTTGACTTTCTAGTTTGTTAGAACCAAGTTCAGATATAAGTTCACACGACAAAGATACGTCAAATTTTAAATTTACTTACCGTCGGCCATTCTGTTGTAAATACGAATTCTTTTGAATTGTATTAACTTTTAAGAATAAGATTTAATTATATAAAAAATTAAAAAAAAGGAGATATATCAATAAAACGACTAAAACTATAACATATCAACTTCTTGCGCATAAAAATCTTGCATAGTTTAGTATATACAAATCGTTAAAAAAAGATATGATGAAATATTGGTACGATGCCGGATCCGTACCCTGTTGGGACTGTCAAATCATATCGAGGGATATGGTAATAGAACCAACATTTTTACTTTTATAAGATTTTAAACTTCTAAAACAGTTTAATAATAATTGACATTTAGGGCAATCTATACAACGAATTTAAGGGTGGATGGGTTATTCCAAATTATTTTAAGAAAGGGTTATAGATAATTGCTGAATAACCTCAAGTGAAAGTGTCTGTGTATCTGTGTACATTTCTCTACGAAACAACTCTGTCAATTTTTAGTCTGCAGACTCGAAATTTGATATGCCGGTTACTGAGATTTGGGAAAATATTTGTGATCGGTTTTTGGCCAGAAATTTGGCGATTAAGGGGTCAAATTAAACGATTTGACCTTTGAGAACTCTACCAAACTCCTCCGACAATTTTGGGTCTACGCACTTGAAATTTTAGATATAGGTTCCTTGGGCATGGATCTAACTTAATAACTTGATTTGGGCCCAAAAACAATAAATTTTAAGGGGTCATAATAGGGGTCAAAGTAAAAAAAAAATTGACCTCTGCGGTCTCTTCCAAATTACTCAAACAATTTCTGGTCTAAATATTTGAAATTTTACATAAAAATTTTTTTAGTTATCAATATATAAATGTATGTATATATGTCTGTTTGCATGTTTGCCTTAAACTTTAAATAGAGGCGACGGATTTTACCAAGATCAGTATCGTTTTAAAGTTAGGTCTTTCATACGAGAAATATCGAAAAATTGGCTAAAAACATTAATATCTTCCCCTTCAACTAGGCACTTTTCTACAGGGGGGGTCACTTTTTTCGCTGATATTTTTTAAAGTAATCCTCTCCTTTAGATTGTCTAGCCTTAATTTGAAAAAATGTCGCTTCCGGTTTGGCGGTGGTCGTAACACCATAAACGTTAGGTTTTACCCCGTTCTTTTCCTCCTTTGCGGTACGGTTTTGAGCCTGCCTTCCTATTACCACTTTTTTTTTTTTTGGCTCAACATACACATCCAACACCCGGGCAACACCGGGCGCCCATGCTAGTAGAAAATAAAACTAAACTAGCGGGACATGTTGAAATTCCACAGGAGGTTCATTCATATTGGTGTTGGCATTCTGTAGATGTTCAGTGTAAATGGAGACGCTCTGATATTATTGTAGCTTTTTTATTAAAACTACTAAAGTATTTATCTAAGCTAGCACGAACGCCCGGCAAAGCCCAGTCGTAAAGTATGCTTGAATATGATATTTTAATTCTTGCAGATTTCGTATATATTATTATAGAGTTAATATTCTATCGATTTTTTTTATATTATAAAGTTGCGATTTCAAAAATAAAAAAATAGATGACTTGAGTGCCATCAATTATAATCAAAACCGAAACCAAAACTTATGAAGAATTTTTGGTAAAATTATTTATGACAAGAAATAGAAGCACATAACAATTAAACGACCCGGATTTAAGCGTGACACAGAAAATAACACACACGCTATCGTATTAATATATAGATAATAATTGACACTCATTCAATAAATTCTACCAATCGTCCAGAAATACAGTACTCAAAGTTTTTAACTGTTGTGAAATACTGTGTTTCAATATCAATTCTCTATAATGCATTAAATTACCGCTTAGATTAAGTCCAAACATTTAGTGCTCAAAGTTAAGATGTTGGAAATGGACTCGGTTTAACTAAATATGGAATGGAAGTTACTAAACATGAAACGAAATACGAAACTATCCCTATATATATATATATAATGAACTCATTTTTCCCTCTGATTTTGACCTGAATAGGATTAAAAATCAAGACATTTCATACAAATGTAATATGTACAAACTGCAGCACAATATCTGAGGTGTGTTATATTACCTCTCCACTTCCTCGATTATCGTAGTTGCTATATTCTTTCTGCTGAGTGTTCATTGCCAAAATCGGTTAAAATCTATGGAACTGGTAAAATCTTTTCTCTCTAATAAATTCCTCATTCCCCCGTCACCACTTTCCACCGTTGAGGGATTGTCCACAAGGGACAGTTACGAAAGAACACCGGTTTAGGTTTTATTTATTTCGTAGTTACTTAGAAAAACTGGAATGGAATTTTACTTAACCAAATCGAAGGGTTATTATCCTTGTTTTATCGTTATTTTCATGGCAGGTGCTCGTCTGAACTCCAATCCCTGGTCCCCCCTCGCCAAACTTTCACGAAAATCACCCGTCTAGCTGAATCCACTGTGAAAAATTTCCCCCACTCTATATCTGTGCCTAAATCAAAACGCGGATTTCATGAGCAAAGCTTCTTTCTTAGAACTGCACGCCTGTTGAACTCTGTTCCGTTTGCCTGCTTCCCTCCGGACTACAACTTGGATGTCTTCAAGTCTAATGTTAACAAATTCCTAATGAACCGCCCCCCTAATTAAACACTTCATAAAATCTCCTCACTAACGTGATGTACTTGCAATAACCCTTATCCCTGAGTGGCTTCCGGGCCTTGATAAGTGGTGATCACTGTGTAAAACAAAAAAAATATATATATTTATGCCATTTTTTTTTCGCTGTGTTTTTCCCCCGAACACATCCATCATTTTTTCCCTGATTTATGCTTTGTGTTTTCCCGATTTCTTTTTTAAATAAGTTTTACGTCTGTTCGCTGTATTCTTTTGTTTTGGTTTTGATAATGTGGTGATGCCTATGTAAAAAACAACAACCGAACAACGCCGGGTACCCCCGCTGCTAGTATAGAAATAATTTATTCAAAAATTTATTTTGGTTTTAAATTTTGGGGGCTATCATAAAACATTGAAATATAATAAACTTACATGTTTTTTCAATTTCTATAGTTTTTGTTTTAACGCTTGTATTATCACAAAAAAAAACTATTGAAATTATTTTATTATTTATATTTCTATAAATGGTGTTGTTTTGAAATACTAATCTCTCATCTACTTCATATACCTGGCTAAACAACCAAAAAGCAGTCAAAATTTTAAAACCTAAAAATTTAAATTCCTCCCTCCTCCTCTCCTGCCCCCTTTTTTCTCATCCTCTCTCCCTTCCCCCTCCCTATATCCATATATCTCCACCTACGCCTACCTGAATATGTTACCCCCCACACACACTACAATCTAATGTATTTAACCTTCAAAACTTAAATATTGTCGAAACCCGTCTCCCTCCCCCTGTTAGCCCCTCTTTGTTTTCGTATTTCCCCTAAAACACTTCTTCCAAATACTAACAACCATTTCTGTAAGGTCTGAGGAGGCTGTTGGATCGTAAACATGGTCCAACATCCGAAACATATGTAACCAAACAGATAAAACGGTAATAAAAAAACAAGCATATATATATATATATATATATATATATATATATATATATATATATATATATATATAACTCCCTTCTTGTATTTTTTTTTCTTTTCGTCTTTTTTTAATTTTTTTTAACGGATTACACCTCTTTTATATAAATATTAGTGTTGGGACGATTAATCGGATTCGGAATCGGAATCGGGAATCGAAAAATTCAGAGCTTTTTGAAGTATTGGAATCGGTATCGGAATCGGAAAAATTTTAGCCTATTTTCCGATGCCAAAACCGATTCTTTTAGTTATCTTTTTTATTTGATTTTGTTTTAAGAAACGTCTTCCACTGATCGCGGTAATAATAAAATGATTTATTGATTTTATTTTTTAGTAAGACTAAAATCTCTAGCTCATCCCTCCACAAGTGTGTATTTTACGTTTGAGAAAATATATACACATTTAAGATATGTTTTTACAGTAATCAAGACAAAATAACACTTTTATTGTTAAATATTTAGAGATTTATACAGAATCGGAATCGGTAATTGTATGGGAATTTAGTACGGAATCGATAATCTTATCGGAATTGGGAAAAATATTGGAATCCTCGCATCACTAATAAATATATATATATATATGCATTAAATTCTTGCGCATTTATACATTAATTTTTTACAGTAACTTGCACTTTTACACATTAATTCTGTGTACGCACTATTCCATAGCTAGCTATAACATATACTGACCCAACGTGTCACGGTTAATCTAGTATATATATAAACGTGAGAATGTGTGTGCGTGTGAGGAGACTTCCGAACCTATATACTCAACGAATGTTTGATGTACAGACTTGAAATTTGGTATATAGGATAGTCAGACATGTGGAAAAAATTTTAATTGGGTTTTCATTCGGAAAAAAATGAGCTACTAAGGAGTCGAAATAAAAAAATTAGTATTGGGAGGGGGTCATCGGATTTCATTTGAATGTCAACTATTTCACGACGTTTGAAAACACTTTTTAAAGATCGTGGCAAGTTAGCGTAATGGTTATCGTACGTGGCTCATTGTCTGTAGGTTTCGGTTTCGATCTCAGCTCGGGTATTTTTTTTTTACTTACAAGAAGTGAACTGTTTAGAAAAAAAACATAATACTCGCATGCACGTGTCTCAGTTTCTTTCCGTTTTTGTTTTTTTCTTTTGAAGAAATTTAACCTTACGTTTGATACCGGGCAACGTCGGTTACATCTTCTATTATACAGTAGAACTCCGGAATACGGCAATTACATTAGTAAAGAAATACAGTACAGTATATAATACACATGTATATAATCATTATTTATAACACCGTAAGGCGGGGGGCATTGCCGTAACCAGGGGTACGGAAAACATCGCATTCCAAATCGTAATCCGAAAAATCGTATTCTAAAGCCACCGTATCTCGGGACCATCGTATTTCGTGGTTCTACTGTATCTATAGTAGTTAGAATGTGTGAATATGAGGATAATTTTTAACCTATGTATCCAACCATTTGTTTTTTTTTATCTAAAGACTTGAAATTTGGTATATATAATCGAATTTCATCCGGTAAAAGGGCTGTCAAGCAGTCAAAATTTTAAAAATTGATACGTAGTGATCATCGGATTTTTTATCTCTTTGTCAACTGTATCACGAATACGCATGCGTGAATCGTTAAAATGACATATTCCTAATGTTAAGAATATGTAGGTTTGAAAACTCTTTTTTTTTAAATTTCGTATCAAGCTGGACGAATGGTTATCGTACTTGACTCACAGATTTCAGTTTCTGTCTCAACTCGAGTATATTCTTTTTTACTTACAAGAAGTGAACTGTTTAGGAAAAAACCCATCATACTGGCATACACATGTCTCAGTTTCTTTCCGATTTGTTTTTTTTCACTTCCTTTCAGAAAAGGGATTAAACGTTACGCTCAATATCTACGGTATTTATGTTTATAATAAATAAGAAATCCGCATTAATTCAAATATAATATTCATGCGTATTTTATGACCGGGCAACCTGCTAGTATATATATATATATATATATATATATATATATATATATATATATATACTAGCATTTCAGCCCGACGTTGCCCGGGTGTTTGGAGGTGTACGTTGAGCAAAAAAAAAAAAAAAAGCGGTCAATTTTTTAAACTTTGATCCCTATTATGACCCCTTAACATTTATGTTTTGGGCTCAAGTGAAGTTCTGAAGTCCAAGGCACCTATATCTAACATGTCCAAGGAACCTATATCTAAAATGTCAAGTGTTTAGACCCAAAATTGGCGGTGGGGCTTGGTAGAGTTCTCCAAGGTCAAATCGTTGAACTTTGACCCCTTAATAGACAAATTTCTTGCCGAAAACGGATTACAAAGATTTCGCCAAATCTCAGGACGCTGTATATCAAATTTCGAGTCTGTAGACTGAAAAATTGAAAGAGTTATTGCGTTGGAAAATGTACACAACACATACACACACACACATACACACATACACACACGCTCACTTTTATATTTATAATAGATATATAGGGTGCGGAGTAAGTTCCCGATCTTGTAAAAATGTTAATTTAACATCTAATAAAGGATGAAATCAACCAAAAATCATCACACAAAATCGTAGTAACCCATTTTACATTTCTAATGAATTATTTTTCAATATGGTCGCCATAATTCTTCAAGTCTTCCTCTGAATCTCTTTACTGCGGCACGGAGAGTTTCTTGGAGGAATTTTGGCCCATTTTCGCTTAAGGGACTTCTTCAGGGCTTCCGTATTATTATGAAGGTGTCCTTCTCTAAGATGGACCAGACAGAAAAATCCAAAGGGTTTAATGAAAGAGGCCACATTTCCTTCCACCAAAAAGCAGAAAAGTCAATCTCACACCAATCCTGCGTTTTGTTTGCAGTGTGAGAGGGCGCATTGTACTATTGAAATGTGAAAGGCCTATACTTGAAATGCTTCTTCATTTCGACATTTGCAGAAGTCAAAATATCCTCGATGTACGAGCTTGCGCTAATTTTTGCGCCTTCTTTAACAAACAAGGCCGATAGCCATTAGTCGCGTGCTCTCGTGTAATGAATGAATGCGTGAATGTAGGATTGACATGAAATTCTTAAAGATAAACTAAAATTACCGAAATGACTTAAATAAATAAAAAGTAAATGACTTAGAATGACTTTAATGAACTTAAGGATGAATTGAATGCTTAAAAATAACTGGAATCCTTAAAAAAAATAACGTGAATGATCTGGAGAATGACTTTGAGACTGATAGGTTGTAAAGTGGGTGATAATTTTATATTAAATTAATACAGAAAAGTGATCCCCAATTTATATCACAAAGTTACAAACATAAGTACAGCATGTAGAAAGAACAGATACTACACTTCGATCTTGGCCATTTATTTGCTCCCCCACCAAGCAAACTAGACACAAGGCCGATTTTTAATGTGAGGAGTGAAGGGGAAATAGGGACCAACTCCCCGGGGAGTAGGGGAGCTGGATAATGACAATTGGTATGAAGGGTTGCCACTACATTGGCCAAGGTCTTATCTGTGGGGCTGCCCCCACATATGGTCTTTGCTTGCAGTATCTGCCGGAACAGATACTGTAATGTTATGACCCTTTAGGCTGTGATTATATCGTAGTATCTGTTAACTGTGGCAAGCGGGAGCAATGGTCAAAACATTATTATTATTGTTATTGTATTCTTATTAATTAATTTGAGCGGCGGATGGTCGCTGGATCAGTTATTATGATTAGAAGAATAAACAATTAAATTGAGGAAGAAATGATTGACGTGTAAATCGCAAAAGGAATGCGAAAATAGAAAATAGATGTAAACATTCTTTTTGATTTGGATAAACAAATAACTAGGTGGATTAGATTGGTATGAGACACGTAATTAGATGACGTAAGAGAACACGTGATGTAGTTAGATTTGGAGAGATTCAGAGAGTTGAGGATTGACCACCAGAGCAGACAGACGTCTAGACAAGGGTGGACAGACAGCTAGGAGCGGGCTGTAAAATAGAAAATGTAGACTAACTGCAGATCATGTGAAAACCAATTGAGACAACTGTAATAAATTTATATTACAAAAATTATAAAGAGTTGTTTTAATGGTTTCACAAATAAGAACAGTTGTCTCAATTGGATGGTGCTGATCGCTTCATGGTTCGTCACGGAGCAGCGGGAAGATACAGAAGAACTCTTCCAGAAAAAGGTATGAAGCATATATTATTATTCTTATATATGAAGTGTAAAAATATCCCGTGTGATAAGTCTGATACAACATGACTCGGTTTACACGTCAATGTCATGTCCTCCTAGCTAAACAACATACATACGATTCATACGTTTATTAATTGTCTGTTAAAAGAACAATATCTTACATCCACTAGATAACACATGACACGTTTAATATTATCTCCTATAATATAAACCAATATACAACAATATTACACTTTGTCCTACTTAACTCCCACACTTTGATCTTGGTCAAAAGGCCAAGAAAAACTTAAAAAGCTAAGAGCAGCATCTATTAACAACAGATCTTTGATCTTAACCAAAAAGGCCAAGCACAAAAGTGTTACGGACAGACCGACAGATCGACCGACCGACAGGCCGACGGACCGACCGACGGAGTGACTTATAGAGTCGCTTGCACGCGACTAAAAATGAGAAGTGATCTCCAACTTTCAGAGATGGCAGTCTAAACCATTATCGAGGCAGGTTTTTGGTGACGGAAAAGACATTTCACGGAATAGGAAACGCTATCCACACTCTTTGCCAAAACTCTGTCGTTCTGCGAGTGCAATTAGACCTCAACAGTGAACATTTTCTCGCCAGAAAAGATTATTTCACCAGTGTCCGTGCCATCCTTTATTCGATTCAAGAGAATCTTGGCTTTTTCCAACCTCTTCTATTTCTGCAATGTCGTAGGATGCTGTCTGCTCGTCATTTTCAAGGACAACTTGAGATCTTCTTTAACAATGATTCCAATCTGTTGTCATATGTTTTTTGTAGCGCTTTACCACATCTCGAACTGTCGATTTAGGGGCTTTTAAGAGCTTGACAATCTCTGGGTTTGTCTTTCCCGCGCAATGCAGCTGGATAATAGCCTCACATTGACAGTTCTACAAAACAGAAATTTAATTTAGGAAAAATTGAAGCTGAAACATAGAATATATGTATCTGTGTTGCATAGCAGAGGGTTCATATCAAAGAGATATGACGAGGGATCCATATAATACATTACAGTTCTGGGATGCTTGGGACTTCATATAGATACTGACTGGAGATGTACACAAGTTCTTAACACAGAGGAGGGAAGATACATAATCTTGTAAGGGTTACACAATGTTCATTATAAGATGTTTAACACATTACCTTTTGGTGTTGAAAGATGACACATGACAACAGTTTTACAAAAATACAAAGATGATTCTTTATTCATTCGACCGGTCGAATGCTGATGACGTCAGGAATTCAAATTTGGATCTACATGTTAATCTTCTACCCTTCGCTTTCAAAGGGTCGGCTGACCACTGGCTGCCAACTGACAGATTCTCAACTCTTTCTCTCTCTCTCTCTCTCTCTCTCTCTCTCTCTCTCTCTCTCTTCGTCTGTCTCTCTCTGTATCTCTCTCTCTCTCTAACTGATTCTCGATTCTTCTGCTCTACTAATTCTTAGTTCCTATATTGAGAATTCCCCTTCGTTATGACGTCATAAGTGTGTTTCCCAAACGTGACCAATTCACGTGGCAATACACACACTTTTGACAACAAAAGAATTCTCAACATATGACTCTAACCTATTTTTTAAACAATATATTTTTAATTTGTATTGTTCATTCTTTTTGGCTGACCTTTTTAACATTCCGATTCCAAGCAGAATGAACAATCAATTCTTTCTTACGATATAAACAATATCTAACTATTTCTAATGGAATCTAACAATTGCTAAATTCTAACATTACAATCCTTAACTTCACTTACAAGGTTCGAGTCTCGGCTTATCCTAATCTCATTTTTTTATACACAATGATCACCACTTATCAAGGCCCGGAAGCCACTCAGGGATAAGGGTTATTGCAAGTACATTACGTTAGTGTGGAGATTTGATGAAGTGTTTACTTAAGGGGGCGGTTCATTAGGAATTTGTTAAAATTGGACTTGAAGACATCCAAGTTGTAGTCCGGAGGGAAGCAGGCAGACGGAACAGAGTTTCACAGGCGTGCAGTTCTAATTTTCACCTATCTAATACTTTTCTTATATACATTGAACGGAGACAGCCTTTCCTTGTAACATCTGCAAAGAAAATGATCCAAAAGTAGACACATTTAGAAAATAAATAATATCTTAATTTAATTTTTGAAAATGCAATCAGAAACTTTTCTGCACCGTATATATATATATATATATATATATATATATATATATATATATAAAGTTATATATATATTAAAAAGAGTGTAGCCACAAAAATTTAAAGATTTTCAAGCTTTTCTCATTTTTTAAATATTTTTAATATTTTTATTACGCGTTTCGAGCCTTGTTTAGCTCTTTTAAGATACTAGTATGCAAAAGTTTTTTTTTTAGTTAAAAGTTTTAGAACTTCCATAAACTTTTAACTAAAAACAATTTTATAAAAATGTCTGAAGAGAGTTAAACAAGGCTCGAAGCGCGTTATAAAGATATTTAAAAATATTCAAAAATGATAATAGCCTGAAAAACATACCATTGTTGATGGTCACACTCTTTAAAATATACACTTTTTTGCTCGTTGAAACCATACAACCATCACTTTATTAATATATTTATATATATTTATATATATAGATGTGTTTGTGGCGCGCTTTCTCGGTTGGCAGAGTGGTGGTCTCGCATGCAAGAGGCCCAGGTTTCAAATTCTGAGCTCGGATGTGTTTTACTGATGATCCCAAATAAGGCAAAACTCGAGTTTTTTAATACCGGTTTCTTAACATTCATAGCTCTTGTTAGCTGTGACGTTATCTGGCTGTAGAAATAATTATATATATATATATATATATATATATATATATATATATATATACATACATATATATATATATATCGTAGCCTAATAAATATATATATATATTTATATATTTATATATGTTTAGATATATCGTAGCCTAAAAAATGTATATATATGTATATATATATATATATATATATATATATATATATATATTCGTGCAGCACATCTGACATATCGTATTTGTTTCCCCTTGTATGAGACAGCTAGTTACCAAAATTGAACCCCTCGGCGGCAATTGGCAAACATTGTAAGGTGAGGAAATGTGTATATTATTCGCCTCTTCTGATTGCCTTTACAATTCTGTCTTTACAGATCGATTACACACTACCATTCGTCGATTATTTGCACAAGGGAATCGGTTTTCATCGACCAAAAAGCAGAAAGCACCAGGTCGACGTTGTCTTCCAGCGGAGCGTCGAGAGCCGTGCTGAGAAACGAATAACTAAATAAATAAAAGAAGAAACGAACTCTGTGTCGCAACCTGTTGAAGTCACGACCTCTACCGGAGAAACACGAAACTATTTACACTGTTTGGAGTAAAAAAAAAAATCATACTGCTAAAGAAAACGGTTTAAGTCTGGAAAAATGATCGAAAAATTCATAAACGTAGGTTAAGGTAATATGCGCGTTTTTGTCGTTTTTTTTTTCTATGATTAATAAAGAAATACCTACGTGTAAAAGTTTCTGTAAGTGTGAATATGTTTACGATACTATCAAGAACAATGGCTGAAACTTTAGAAAACGACGTTCACTATGAAGTAGAATGCGACCGTAAATTGATGGCAACATCTGATTAATGTAGCATTGTTGTTCCATCTAACGGACCCAACACATTGTATCTAGAAACAGTCGCAAAGGGAACGTTAACTTCGGCACAAACTTTCCAGATGAAAGGAAAGGGTTATCCATTTTCTTCGTTTACCACGCTAGTCGCCGACACGTATTTAACACCAGTGCGTTCTCTCTTTCTGACAGCTACTTCGGCTGATTGTCATTATACAGTCTCATACACCGCTGACTGTCATTACAAGACACCAGACAGAGCTGAATGTCAATACAATGCAACAGACTTAGTTGACTGTCACTACAATGTACCAGATACGGTTGCCTGTGATTAACAGTCTCCAGACAGAGCTGGCTGCCATTACAAGACCTCAGACACAGCTAGCTGTCATTACAAGAGACCAGATACAGCTACCTGTCATTAAAAGACATTAGACACCACTGACTGCCAATACCTGGCACCCGACATAGCTAGTTCTCAAACGAAGGTGTAAAAAGAAAAGATCTCGCGTACTTTCCCACGTATCATTCTTTCTTTTTCTTCCTTTTTCTCCCCCCTCCTCATGTTACTCCAGTACGCCATTTTGAATTTTATCAAATAAAAGCACTAAACTCAACTATTTGTGCTAACATTCAAAATGGAGTAATGGAACTATATTAAAGGTATTTGCAGTTGTTCTTCCAATTTTCGGATTTTAATCATGTCAGATCACACTGTATTGCCTTTTGACGGATTGATTCTTGCTATCTCTTCTGATGAATTAAGGGCATAATAGATTCACTGATTGATATAAGAATTAAGTGATTGATTTTGTGCTGCGAAACAGATACTGTCAAGAATTGTAAATGTCAACTGAATTAAAGGAATAAATTATAAGATGGTCAACATCATGAATTTTGGAATATAGTTTCTTGTCATTTATTCACTATATATATATATACACGCACACACACACACACGAAATATTCTCTGATAATACAGTTATTATTTAGAGACTTATCCTGAATTTCCTGCTTTCACCTAACAATTTACTAAACAAAAAGTACTATAAAACTTAAACCCTCGCAATCAAATAAGGCGTAAGGTATGTGGATAGGTGAAAAGGAGAACCGGGAATCATATAAAAACCAAAAAGAATGTATAGGTATTGGCCGGGCAAACTTCAAAAGGTTTGGAATAAACTGAAAGTGTCTCTTGGTGAAGAAAAGATTTTTTCTTTATTTTTCTTCTTTTTTTTTGTTCTTGCGGTGTTATCAAATCAAAGAATCACTTGATCGTTGTTTTATCAGCACTAATCATCACGATTCTTTCAGTTTACAGAAGGGCGGGTACCAGAGAGACGTATATTTTAGGGTCACAAGCGAAAGGTCAAAACAATATCAACAACAATATTGGAAATCATTGAACGTGAAAATTACACACACACACACACACACACACATATATATATATATATATATATATATATATATATATATATATATATATATATATGTATATATAGAAAAGTGAACGTGTCTGTCTCTGTGTGTGTCTGTGTGTCTGTGTACATTTCCCAACGCAATAACTCTGTCAATTTTCAGTCTACAGACTCGAAATTTGATATACAGGGTACTGAGATTTGGGAAAATCTCTGGAATCCGTTTTCGGCCAGAAATTTGCCTGTAAAGGGGTCAAAGTTCAACGATTTTCCCCTTTGCGAATTTGCCAATTTTGGGTATAAACAATTGAAAATTTAGATATAGGTTCCTTGGACATGGATCTAACTTAATAACTTGATTTGAGCCCTAAAGGATAACTATTAAGGGGTCATAATAGGGGTCAATTTTTTTAAAAAATTGACCACTTTTTTGGGTGGCTCAACATACACCTCCAAACACCCGGGCGACGCCGGGCTGAAATGCTAATATATATATATATATATATATATATATATATATATAATTTATGTAAAAATGGCACCGGCAAAAATGGCAAAAGTGATTAATAGGTTAAAATGGCACTTTCACTACGAAAAAGCAAGACCGTTCGAGATGTGCAAACTAAGCTTTTATTCTTCTAGCTTAAAATAGAACTACCCTCCCACCCCCACCCCACCCCCGAAAAATTAAATAAACATTTTTTAAATAAATATTTACACAGTTAGGATTGAAGCTAGATTTTTTTTAATATGGGTCAGCGTAAAAATGAAAATGCCTTCTGCTAGGTTGGCTGATTCTTTTAGCGATCCAATGTGAATAGTCTTTAGGGAGGTAGAGATAAGGAATATAAAATTTTATTGTTTTTATATCCACTCTTTTTCTTTCTCTGTTCGTTTAACTATTCATCATAATTTATAACCCTAGCAAAGCTGGCGCAATTCTCTTTCTATATAAGAGCCAGGTACGTCCAAGGATGGAGTATTGTTTTCACCTCTGGGCAGGAGCTGCTAGAAAGAACTTATCCTTCCTTGACAGAGTTCAAAATAGACTTCGTGGCCTAGTAAAGGATGCTTTTTTTCTCTACCTGCAACCGCTTTCTCACAGAAGAGGCGTGTAGCAAGATCCCCGGCGATACCAGATGGTCTTGCTTTTCAAATAGAGGAAGAGAAGGTAGAAGAGGGAATGTGATATTTGATCAAGAAAAAAAGAAAAATGTCCCTGGGACTTTATCAAGAAAAGAAGATGATAGATAATAATTGTTCTTTGAGGGTTTTAATTTCCATCTTGTACTTATGTAGCGATAAGGAGAGGCAAAAATGTCCATAAAAAATAAAATATTTCAATGGGAAAAAAAATATGATAATGAGATTCTTGAGTTTGGCAGAAAAACAATATAGGATCGTTTTCTGGTTGAGTGTGGAAAGAACAATTCAGATATCATGGAAACAATATATTCTGTTGAAAGGTATGTAACGGATACGATCTTACTGGCTGACATCTATAGGAAATTTAAGGTAAAAAAAGTCGCCAACCAAATATAAAATAAGAGGATAGAGAAAGAAGTTCACGAGAGAAGAAAAAGAATATAGGATAATGGGAAAGAGAAAGAAGAGGTTCTGAGGAAAAAAAAAAAGAAAAGTAATCTTCAAATGAAAGAGGAGGGGAAGAGGCCAGTTTTATAAAAACGATTGTCTTTTTAGAATTAGGGTCTTTTTACTGGCTGGCATCAAGACGTCCACATCGCTTTCGCCCCGCCTGGGGTGACGGATTAAAACCCTTATAAGAGCTAAGTTGAAAAGCTCTTGTTCTTAACTGGGAAATCAACTAGATGAACCTAAATTATACAACCTGCATCACGAAGCTCGGATCAAGAACTCGACTTTAAAACAAGTGTACTCTAAATATTTTTAAAAGGATTTATAAATAATTATTTTGTTTGGTTTATATAAAAATGACCCCGAGTTTTTCTTTGTTTCTCAATTGCCGGCCTGAATGAAGATGTAGTTTATTTCAGGTATGCCCTGATGCCAGATGATGAAGGAGACAGACTGGATCCAGCACGAAGCCGGAGTGACGGCTGAAGTGGACGATGTTGCCACACAGACTTAGGGCCATGCACATTTCGCGTGCCCGGTGAGAGTCTGGTCACGCTTCAGGTGTCCATCACTAGACAAGTAAGAATGTAGCCCTGCTGGGTTGCATCTATGGTCCTGCAAGCCAGGAGCGATGAACACGGCCAAGAGTATATCACAAGTATGCTCCTGTGAACCAGGTTAGCGACGGATGCCGCCCGGCCCCGGACAACAGAGGGGGTTAGGGTTATAACGTTGCGAGCCTGTCTCTGATTTATCGTTATTTTCATGTCAAATGCTTGTCTGAGCTCCACTCCATGGTCCTCCTCGCCAAAAATTCACGAGAAACACTCGTCTAGCTGAAAACACTATCAATAATTCCTCCCACTCTTTATCTGTGCCTAAACCTGAATGTAGATTCCATTAACAAAGCTTTTTTCTTAGAACTGCACACCTGCGAAACACTCTTCCGTTTTCCTGCTTTCCAGCTGACTACAATATGATCATCTTCAAGTCCAATGAAAACAAGTTCTTGATGAACCAAATTTACATTACTAACTATGACTATATTGCTCCATTGATTATGGTACACCTTTTAACCCTCATCCTCGAGTGGCCTTGAAAAGTGGTGACTTCTTTGTAAAAAGAAAAAAAAACATCATCACAGTACAATAAAAAAAGACCAAGCGTTTAAATTCGACAATAGGTTCTTTGATATGACAGGGATGCGTCTGAAACGTGCTGCTTAGAGCACAATTTTTCTCTAGACAGGAATCACCATTTATCAAGGCCCGGGGGGCACTCGAGGATAAGGGTTAATGGGTATACATTACTCAATGTGATTATAGCGTAATAAACATAGGTAGTGGGTATTTTGTAAATTGGATTACTTAGGGGGACGGTTCATCGAGAACTTGTTTACGTTGGACTTCAAGATAATCAGATTGTAGTCAGCTGGAAAGCAGGCAATTGGAAGAGAGTTCCACAGGCGTGCAGTTCTAAGAAAGAAGCTTTGTTCATGGAATCTAGATTTAGGTTTAGGCACGGATAAAGAGTGTGGGAAATTATTGATAGTGGTTTTGACTAGACAAGTGTTTTTCGTGAAAGTTTGGCGAGGGGGGGGGGCATAGATTGAAACTCAACTGAGCACTTGCCATGAAAATAACGATAAAGCAGAGACAGGCTCGCGTGAACCATGATATTCGACTTTGCATTTGAAATTTTAATTCAAACCGTTATATATTTTACATATGTATTTTTTAAATAAAAGAAACGTAAATTTTTCCTGGTTTCCAACTTAACATTTTTTTTTAAACTGACAACATACATAGGGTTTCGGGCATGCTGAAAACAACTATCGCATTTAAATTTTTCGGATAGGAAGCAATACCATTCCTTATTACTTGTGGCCATCTTGGTATGCGTGATTTTGCATAGTTTCTCAAGGTTGCGTTTACACGCACGAACGTTCGCTCGCGCGTAACAAGATGGCCACCAGCAATAATATAAGAAATTACATTGCAAAATATCCAGAAAAACAATTATTTGCGGAAAATTTAAATGTGATATTCGTTTTCAGCATAGCCGAAAACCTGCACAAGTCGTCATTTTAAAGAAAATCGGATGAAAATTTACAAAAAATAATTTCACGCATTCAACACGTATGTTCGTCTGTGAGAGTTCGTTCCCCATGGAGTCGAAATGGCTGGGTTGATTTTTATTAAATGTCACACGAAGGTACTTTATGTGCTTGGCCGTGTTCTTAGATAAGTGTTCTGTCGGGATGTCTTCTATAAGTATCGATAATCGAAGGAAAAGTGATTTTGATTAAAGGGTACACTTCACACAACCTAACATTACACGTGCATTTGAGAAGTTTTATTACCGCACAAACAGAAATGCCTGACATAGAAAATCAACAGTAGGTTATTTGATATATATTTAAAGCACAATCGCATCATGATGATTGATTTTTTCATTTTAAACCTAAACTCAAGCCATTATCACTGCAAAAGCAGTAAAGCCATGCATATAAAATCAACAGTAGCCTCTTTAATATGCAAGGAGCTCGTTCAAACTGAATATTTCGGAATATAGCACAATTGGAACATAATACTTGACTTTTGCATAAAAACTTTAATTCAAGCTGTTATATATAAAAAATAATTCTATAAATAAATAGGAAATTCTCTACAGTGCAATGTAGAGTACAATGCACTGTGAAATAAGTCACTGCGATGGGGCATGTGAATCTTCCTTCCAGTGCACCACGATGAGCCCCCAACTAGAGCAGCCAATCAATCGATTTGATTGAAAAATGGACGATTTCACCAGTTTCGATGACAATGAAATTATGGGGGTGTGAATCATTCTTTTTTCTGATTCAATCCCGGGCAACGTCGGGTCACTCTGCTAGTAATAATTAGTAAAAAATTTCACAACAAAAAAGTTATAATCATGAATTAGGGGAAAAAACATAAACAAACAAAGGAAAACAAAACAAAAGCAACGACAATTTGACCACTATCGTGACCATCGTCATAGATGGCCTGTCAGCTGAAAAATGACGTCATCGCCATAGGTCCTAGCAAGCAAGACAAGTGGAACACAGACTGTCGATAATGAGCAGACATTTTTTACAGAAATCGTTAGAAAACTTAAAAATTGGATTAAAAAAGATAAACATGATACTTTGTACTGAAACTCATCTAATATTAATAATAAAAATATTAATAAAAAACGAATCGAAAGGGAAAAAAATTGTTAAATAGTTTAAAAAGAAAAGGAATACGATTTGATTTGTATGAAACTGAAGTTTATTCAATAGAAATTAAAAAAATGAACAATAAATATTTTTTAAATCAAAAAAACAATATTTTAAAAATCAAAACTGAAAAACAAACGATAAATTAGTTTAACTGAAATACGAATAATAAATTAGTTTAACTGAAATTCGAAAAATAAATTAGTTTAACTGAAATACGAACAATGAATTAGTTAAACTGAAAAACGAACAATAAATTAGTTTAACTGAAAAACGAACAATAAATTGGTTTAACTGAATAACGAACAATAAATTAGTTTAACTGGATAACGAACAATAAATTAGTTTAACTGAATAACGAACAATAAATTAGTTTAATTGAAAAACGAACAATAAATTGGTTTAACTGAATAACGAACAATAAATTAGTTTAATTGAAAAACGAACAATAAATTAGTTTAACTTAATAACGAACAATAAATTGGTTTAACTGAATAACGAACAATAAATTAGTTTAACTGGATAACGGACAATAAATTAGTTTAACTGAATAACGAACAATAAATTAGTTTAATTGAAAAACGAACAATAAATTGGTTTAACTGAATAACGAACAATAAATTAGTTTAACTGGATAACGAACAATAAATTAGTTTAACTGAATAACGAACAATAAATTAGTTTAACTGAAAAACGAACAATAAATTGGTTTAACTGAAAAACGAACAATAAATTAGTTTAACTGGATAACGGACAATAAATTAGTTTAACTGAATAACGAACAATAAATTAGTTTAACTGAAAAAACGAACAATAAATTGGTTTAACTGAAAAACGAACAATAAATTAGTTTAACTGAATAACGGACAATTAGTTTAACTGAATAATAAACAATAAGTTAAAAATGAAATTAAAACAAATGTTAGTATAAACAAAGTTACTAAGGCAGAAATGTTTTAAACACTGAATATTAAACCTTTTCAAAAAACTGTTGTAGAATTTAATTAAAAGTTTGAATTTTTCTTTTTCTTATATTTTTTACTAATATTGTCATTCTCTTTGCGACAAAAATTGTTTATAAGAGAATTCGATGAACTCCATATCAGCATTTTTTCAATTTGCTGAATAGTGTGACCCTCATCATAAGAGTCAACATGAAATAATCGATTTGATCAGCTAAAATATTTAATGTTATGTACATGGCTAATTTTCACTGATAAATCGAATGTAAAAAAATCGCATTTTGTAAGTTTGTTTATACTTATATAATTATATAAGACTAAATTATTAGCTATATTATTTGGGTATAGCAGAGAACCTCTGTTAATACCCTGAAAATAGCTGTTTAATTCAGCTATTTCTTCAACAGCCTCTCTCCCGTATATTAAATTTTTGCAGCTATTGCATTTCAGTTTTTTGAAAACTGCATGACAGCAATAACCTGCTAAGTATAATATAACAGGAATTACTTCCATGCATTGATTAGCATCATCTTCTGTTACATCTATGTTAAATTTATAAACATGTAACTCTTGCTCCCTTATCATCTCATCCCAGTTAGTTACTTTTAAATTTTTCAATTCAATAGTTCGATTATTAATTGGTAAGCTTAATTTTAAAACTGACAACATTCTGAGTTTTCTTTTTTTCACATTCATACACCTGACGTATCGATATATTATACTGATCTCCACTAAGTTGTCGATACTGGTCAAACCTTGCTTCAAGGTTATCTGTCTGAAACTTTCCTGATAATATATACACTATGTTCAGTACATTTATACAATATTTAGTCAATTCTAAAATTGCATAAGTAGTATGGTGCAAAGCAGTGTATGTTTCCTTTGTTAATTTACCAGTTCTTCCAGGAATGCTATTCCAAGTTTCTAACCAGTCACAGAACACATTTAGGAAACTATAATTATCACTATTTAATGTAAGTGGATTAGCATATTTATTACGAAGTCGACAACCTTTATATGGTGTTTCCACATTTAGTATTGTGCACCAAATATAAAATATTTGAATGTATTCTGCGATTTCTGCATAATTTGGCAAACATTCCTGTTTTCCTAGGGTTAGCAAACCTTGAATAGTATATTCGTTGAAAATTTGCAAAGCCAAATTAACATTTTGCCTTTCAAAAGTAGTCAGAGAAAGAGCTTTTGAAGTCAACATAGCAATATTTCACAAGTGAGTGGGATTCTAGGGCATAAAGTTTATGTAAACTAGAAAATGGAGCACTTTGGATGTTATTTAATTCATGATTTCTATTATAACAAAACTTTGGGAACATCATGCATTTACGTTCATCTTTTTGGTCAAGCCAATTGTTTCTAATGCATTTTAGTATATGTACTGAGTCGAATAAGAAGAAAAGAGGGCTAGACGTTCTAACTAGATGGGGATATACAATTAAAAGCTTTGATGGGCTACAAAAGAAAGACATAGCTTTTTTATTTATTGCATTATTATCTGTTATAACAGATAATACCTTAAACCCTATATCTTTTAAGCCAATTATTACACATTTATTCTGTCAAATAAGTTCTCAGCTCGAAGACATTTAGTTGGCATAACATGCACAACATCCTTATATTGTGAGAATACACTGCTAAGCATAAAAGCAAATGCACTTGTGGCAGGTTCATTGCTGTTGTTAGCTAAGCCAACAATATTACCACCTTTATAATCAAGATAAGGTTTGAGATGTATTTCATCAACAAGTAAAGATACTGTGATGTCATTCTGCATTAGTAACTTGAACTCACTTTTAATATACATGAGAAAATTGTTATCGTGTTGTTCAATGACAGGATTCATACAAGTTGATAAGGTGAATCTTCGAATGGTTGAATAGCATGGTAAAATTACATTTTTAGTGTCTTTGAACAGTCTGTACCCTCAGGGGAGCAGTTATATAATAAGGAAGAAAATACCATCATTTCACTCGAATAATTAACCTTATTCATTGTCATTATATTAATTTGTTCATATATGAACTTAATGGCATTAAAATATTTAAATGGTTCATCCTGCACTAATAGCAAAAATGATAAGATTAATTTTAATAAAGAACTTATATTAGAAGTTTTCATTTCCTGTTCTTCGATGTCCATTTTTTCATGTTTTCCATCAAAGTCTGCAGAGTATTTTCCTCTGTTACATGTTTAGGAATTCTATACTCCTCTATAGCACTCATTTCCACATCACAACAGAATACTATAACGGCCAAGTCCGGTGCAATCACCATAGACATTTTTATTTTGGGGCATGTGTATCTCTTTATATGGCATACAATGATGGTATTGTCTTGCCTAATAGAAGTCCAATAATTTTTATCTATAAATGTTCATTTCTTTTTCTAAATCATCAATATTATGGAAAGTTTTACGTTTCGGTAACTCTAACTCGTCAGCAACACTTTCACATAATGCACGCTTCAAAACAGAATTTTCTAAACGCATTTTCTTTGCGTTAGGAGACTCTCTAAAAGTGGTTGATGACGATAAATAGGATGGACACTTTGGTAATATTCGAAGAATAGCACCATACTTAAGATAGGGATTTTTTTAATTTAACACTAATTGTCTTTCCAGTCCTTTCATCAAATGCTGATGCCTCTCGCTGTATGTCTTCGGGTCGAAAATGAAGTTTACATACCTAAAGAAATAATTTAAAGGAAAATCGTACCATGTTTGACTTAATACAAAAAAAAAAAGAAAATTACATGACAAAAAACGATAAAATAAAAAAAATAAGGTAAATGTGCAGAATTAGTCCACCCTCGAAAAATCCTTTTAAATTACAACTTGTATAGGTTTTCGGGGTGCTGAAAACGAAAATAACGTTTAAAATTATGGCAAACTAGTAATTTCCAAGATATAAAGGGATGTTAGTTAAAAAAGGGCGGGATAATTTAACCTAAAATGACTACCCACTTTATAGCCAATTGTTTTATTTTTTTACGTGGGCAACGAGCAATCTTTTTTAAAATTACATTTTCGCCTCAAACAAGGCGAAGTGCCTCTTTGATGTAGGAAAAAACAACGTAAAAAAAACGTAATATGAGCTGACCCCTTCTCCCCGACAAAAAATTCTGTTTACACTTTTTGAAAGGAGGTGCTCATTTTATGTTTAACTGTGTTCATTGTACGTTGACTCCCAACCCCCAACATAATGGTGGCCATACTCATTTTTCTTTGTTTTTATTTGTTAAAAAGAAAGCGCCCTAAAAAAACGATGGCTATAAAGTGGGTGCTCATTTTACGTTAAATTTTTTATAGAAAAGTGATCCCCCATTTTTTTAAACTAACATTTCTTCATATCTTGAAAACTACTCCTTTGCCGTAATTTTAAACGTTATTTTCGTTTACAGCGCCACTAGCAGTATCAGAATTTTGGGGGAATTTTTGACAACCCTAACACAAAACTGCGATAACATATACAAAACTCGTAATTTCTCCGTTTAAAGTGGGTTGTTTATTTTCTTTATGGAATATACTTCCAAAATAAACTATTAAAATTGTTTAAAAAATAATAGAAATATTATTTTTTTATTGCCGGCATTTTGTAAACACTTTTTTTTAAATAAACAATAATATTTCTATTATTTTTTTAAACAATTTTTATAGTTTATTTTGGAAGTATATTCTCCAAAATTCTGACACCTACAGGGCCACGACATTTACCACAAATAATTATTAATAAGCTTTTTGGATAACAAAAACGGTCATAAACTTTTTAAAAAAAGTTTAATCTATTTCACGCTGATATAAATATTGCACAGTAAAATAGTTGAACTAAAAAGATAAATGATTTTTCTTATTTAGAATTATTTAAACAAGGAATTCTGTTTTTACGATATCGCTTTTATTAAATTGTTAGGTGAAAGTACATAATATTTTCACCATACTCCCCATTTTAAATAAGTTTCTAAAAGTTTCTAAATAATAATTTATTATTTCAGCACATAACTTAAATTACATGTAAAATTTATTTTTATAGACATACTTTAATTTTTATTTTAGAATACGTTCTAAATAATAAATAAATCAAAATAACAAAGGCGCGTTTTTTTTTTTTAATATCTCAAACATTTTAACACTTACTCTGCTATATTTAGATGGAGTAAAATCCGTTCTTTTTATTTCATTAATCCACTGGTAAATTATTAGTTGGGGGGGGGGATGAAAACACAGTAACTTTTGGTCCATTTTCGTAGTTACCTCGGCATTTTGGAACTATACATCTCGACGGCATGTTTAAATTTATTTAACCCTCCAAAACTTTAAACCAACTTCCGGTTTAGTCATGAGACACGTGACTAAATTTCAACAGACCGATGTTCATGACGTCACCAGACTAAATTATAGTCGTCGCTAGGCCATCATATTACGGGAGCCACGCCAATATTGGCAAACCAGAAGATTATCAGAAATTAATAAAATAGATTACAATTAAAAAGAGAGAACAAAATATTAAAAGAAATAAAAAAAAGAAATCGAATGGTTTTTCTTTTTTTGTTGTTAGATTTTTTTGTGGTTTTTTGTTTTTTCTTTTTCTTTTTTTTGTTTTCACATGTAATAAATTTTCACTTTTTTGTTTTACCGATTTTACTTGATAAATTTTTTAAGGGATCAAGGGAGTTAACTCCCCCCGGAGCTAACACTTGATTTGATTATAATTTGGATTTATTTCCGAGGGCGATTTAGAATAGATTAGCAAGGCTACCCGGCTTTGTGCCGTGTGGTAAAGGGGGTAAATCAAAACAATAATCAAATGGAATATAAGAATAAGCGAACGAAATTACTCTGTTTAAATGTTAAAAATTATTTAAAAATCAGAAAAACAAAAAAAACAGCGAACCTGATGGAAAATAATGAATAAGCATACGAAAAAGTGCATAAATAACCTTTAAAAACTTTAAAAATCGAAAAAAATGTCCGATTTGTAACTACAACCACTGCTCTACGATTGCGTTAGCGAAGTAAGATCGTTTTTTTTTCTATTTAAACTAATTCAAGAAAGATCGTTTTTCGCGCATGCGTGTTTGGCTAAATTGTCATGAAGCAACGATTTCTTGCTACCCTCCCTCATTTCTATAGTAAATAATTGACCTTTTTTTTTAATTTTCACATATTATTCGACCAAGACATCGCCCTTTCTAAAACTACCGGGTTTGACCCGGTCTGGTGCCGCTAAGAAAAGTTTTAGACAAGCATACATACATACATACATACATACATTAAAACAGACGGGTGAGATTTATAGAGAGACGTTGTTCCCTTTATGGTTGCAATCTGTATTTCATTACAATTTGGTGACCTTAAACTATATCCAGTGGTGAGGCCCCAGCTTGCGGGCTTTGGGGAGTGTGGAGCCACCCTTTAGTTGCCATTGCTCCCAGGTCCACTCTAACCTGGAATGGTAGTACCTGTTAGGGTTCCAACTATGGGTTAAATAGAAACCGACTTGAAAACAACAAATATATTCTATTAAAAAATTTTTTCTTCAAATAATAACCTGAAAAGGGTTGATATGCCGTAAAACAAAAACAAACAACCATCATTACAGTTTGGTCTTCTATGGATTGTTTCCAGGTACTTCTTAAGATTTTTTTTTCGTTAGGCCAGTTACCCCTGTCACAACCGGTATAATGTCTATCTGTTTCAGAGACCATGTTATCTTTAAGTCATTCTCGAGGTCATCTTGGTTATATTTCTTGTTAAGCTCTATTAAGGCCTTAGTCATTTGAAACAATGAGTGTAGTTTTTTCAGGCTTTTTTCATATCACTATATCTGGCCTGTGTGCACCTTCAAGTGTTCTTTTTAATTTATCTGTAATATATATAAATAGAAAGAGTGATTAAAATCGTATATATATATATATATATATATATATATATATATATATAGTAAGTTATAAAATATATGTGGCAATTAAGCTACGCAGAATATTCCGCGTTTCAGGCTAAGATTCTGTGAAGTTTAATTGCCATATATATTTTATAACTTACTACCTAGCTCTACCTACGTATTGAGCACTGTTGAAGTAAATACTTTAAGTTTACGCATAAATTTATACTTTCGTATATTAATTTATGGGATTAAATGAATTAGTCATCATATATATATATATATATATAAGTTTCGTGATTAAATTTTAAATTCTGAAAAAAAAACATATAGAGACATATTCTATTTAAGAATTTATTGCTTGACAAAAGGAATATATAGAAGGGGTTATTTTAATTTCCTTAATCCATGGGTTTTCAACAATGACACATATCATCAGCTGCAAATGGACGCTAATTTTGCTTTTCAGCACAATTATTAAAAATTGTTTTTTGAGTGGTTGTGGATAATTATATGGAAAAAATTATACGAAAAGAGAAGTTGATACAACCTGGGTAATCCATTATCGGAACGAGTTCAATGTCGTTCGCTATTGATTTTTCGAAAAGTATACGGGGCAGCCTTATTCGTTGTTGCGTTGAGTGTGTGTTGGTTGATGTAGTCCAAATGCTTTCTCGGTGTTGACAAAGTATATCCGATATTGGGTGGGTATCCCATTCCATTGTAATTATCCCCGTGAGTAATAGAATTTGAGCATTGAGTTATGTATACAATGGACCTCGAAATCAATAGTATAGGTAGCAAAATTGCTAAATAATCCGGAAGATGATATTCAGAACGATGCGTTGGACGGCTTGCTTCTGGTGTGAGTATCGGTAGAAAGATAGTTCGCTTTCTTGTTGATGTTGTGAGGGAAGCCTTTTAGATGAGAGAAAGAGGAGAGTGAGGTAAAGTAGAAAGGGTAAAGATAGAGGGGAGGGTTAAAATTGGGCGCGCATACAGGTTCTTAATGGATGTTTCGGCGGGGGGAGGAATTGTATTTTAGTATTCTTTAAAAGGGTTGACCTCTTGATTTTAAGTTTAAATGGGAAATGGATATTCTTGTGATTTTCAATGGGGTGTGCGTGATAAGGATTGGGTGTGCTGTTTTTGCTGTGAGCGGATGAGGTGGAGATAAAGACGAGTCATAGTCTGAAAATATGGAATCTTTGGAGGGTTACTTAATTAAGTGAGTTTACGGTTCGGTTCTTTTAATTTTGAGTGTATATTTAAAGGTAACTTGATTAGTTGAGATAAGTCAGTTCATTACGCTTGTTGCCGTAGTGTGATCTGGTTTAATTACATTTGTTTAAATTTTATTTGAAATACATATATTTCTCTTTGGAGGCGATCTATGGATGAGTTTCTTTTGTTGTTCGTTGAGTTGGAATTGATGTTCGAGTGAGTACTTTATATACTGTGGTTAATTAGCTATTTTTATAATGGGGAGAATTGATTTAAATGCGGGGCTGGGTATGGGTCGCCCAAGCGTGGTTGATTTACACTATTTATATAATGATTACTTGTATATCCATCTGTCAAACCTCAGCATAAGTACATATATACCCACAGACACACATGCATACGTACATATGCATATATAGACATACACATATACATATACATAGTATACACTTACGCACAAACACTGATCCATATCGACTTTTTGGCTACGATAACCCTGAAAGTATAACTTTACTATCAGGATTTTTCAGCTGAATTCTATCTTATATATATATATATATATATATATATATATATATATATATATGGTCCTTGCTTATGCTCAATGCTTATATATATATATATATATATATATATATATATATATATATATATATATATATATATATATATATACATGGTCCTTGCCAATGGAGTCAGAGATGGCTTCGTTGCCGGGTTTGGATCTCTCGACCAGAGTTAATCGTAACACCTTGCACTGATGATTCCTGAAAGGATGAAACACTAAAGTCTATAGGTATTTAATAATATATATATATATATATATATATATTTGTGACGTGTTGTCAGACGAGTGCCACTCCCTAAGTCACTGAACGTCCATATGTCCAAAGATGACTTTCCAGTCCTACCAACGACTTGCACACCTTCATGAAGACATGCCACTGAATATATATATATATATATATATATATATATATATATATATATATATATATATATATATATATAAGAGTAAACTTTACTTTCTGAAAAGGGAACATATTTCTACCGATATTATACGACCAGAAAATGAGACGGATTAATTCTCAATTCTCCAAATGATTACGGTATGTTTCTCTGGATAATCGATCGAATACCATTGGATTTTACCTACAATGCATTAATCTTCAAACCTAATAACACCATTCTATTTTGTTCAAGGTTTAATATTCCATTTGTATACCAAAATCTCATATCCTTTCTGGTTTTTCCCCTTGATTTTCTTTCTTTGTTTCTTTTAAAGAAATTTCATCTTTAATATATTTTCTATGTATCTGCTGACTTGCAAAATTATATCAAACCAAAATTGATATTTTGCTAATATCTTTTCCTCTAGAGAGATGGTGCATAGGAGTACATATTGGGGGCATATAACAGGGACTCCTAATACGCGAATAACGATGGTGATGACAATTCTGAGGGGAAGACATTTATATATATATACTAGCGGGGATTCGTCACTTGACACTCAGCCCAACAGGTGAGGGGCCGGGAACCGGCCCAGCACCTGTTGGACTGAGGTACACCGCCTGGGTAATACCTAGGAGGTCCACCCTCCCAGGCCTTGCCACCGGGCTTTCCGGTGGGGCAAGTTTAATGCTTGCTGCCTGAGGCGCCCCGACCGGGGAATGCCGACGGGGTTACTCGGGCAATTTTTAAAATTGCAGGAGTGCCTCTCCTTTAGGGGAGCCTGCGGGTATCCCACTTTCCAGGCCTTGTGCCAAATAATGCTGATGTGGGCAGCATTTAAATATATACCCCATTATCACTCCAAAATATTGCAACATATATATATATATATATATATATATATATATATATATATATATGTGTGTATATATATATATATATATCAACTAACATAAAAAAACACATTTTACGAAAGTATATATATATATATGTGTGTGTGTGTATATATATATATATATATATATATATATATATATATATATATGTGTGTATATATATATATATATAGGGTGCCCACAAAGTCTGGCTACATAATCTACAGGATGCTTCCACAAAGTCTGGCTTTTTTTTTCTTTTTTTTTACACAGTGATCACCACTTATCAAGGCCCGGAAGCCACTCAGGGATAAGGGTTATTGCAAGTACATTACGTTAGTGTGGAGATTTAATGAAGTGTTTACTTAAGGGGGCGGTTCATTAGGAATTTGTTAACATTAGACTTGAAGACATCCATGTTGTTGTCCGGAGGGAAGTAGGCAGACAGAACAGAGTTCCACAGGCGTGCAGTTCTAAGAAAGAAGCTTTGTTCATGGAATCCGCGTTTTGATTTAGGCACAGATATAGAGTGGGGGAAATGTTTCATAGTGGATTCAGCTAGACTGGTGTTTTTCGTGAAAGATTGGCGAGGGGGGGGGACCAGGGATTGGAGTTCAGACGCTACATAATGTAGCCAGACTTTGTGGACACCCTGTATATATATATATATATATATATATATATATATATATATATATATATATATGTGTGTGTGTGTGTGTGTGTGTGTGTGTGTGTGTGCGTGTATATATATGTGTGTATATATATATGTGTGTGTTTTTGTGTGCTTGTGTGCGTGTGTGTATATATGTGTGTGTATATATATATATATATATATATATATATATAACATAGTAGACAGCACTTTCCATAAAAACGCTTCAAGATGTTTTCTTTTCTAATCAGCCAACAAAATCAGCCACCAATGAACCGATGAGTCGTCTCACGGATGCGGAATCCCAGAAGAAATACAAGAAAACTTTAGTTGCAATAAATTTCTTAAGTATCGAATGCTAATAATTCATACTGGAATGGATTTATTCGCTTTTAAACAAATTTATTGCAGTCACATTTAGAAGAAGTTTACTTATGTAATTACTAGAGCCAACATCCCCAAAATAAAAATGTCTGCAGGAAATTCATGGTACGTTTGTAATTCGAATTTGTATTCAATATTGCTTACTTACTGATTATTTTAAACTACTGGCGTTATTCTTGATTTATTATTATTATTATTATTATTATTATTATTATTTATTTATTTATTTATTTGTTTGTTTTTATTATCTATATCCTTTGGGCTACTTTTTTCATCTGTAGTGAGTTTGGTTTTTTTTTTTTCTACAACGATACGATCGATGTAACTTTCCATCTTCTTCAAGTGTATCTTTGTAATAGAGCGTGGACGCCCGTATGGCCGGCTGTACGCAAATACCGAGCAATGTGCGAAGTGATGTCACGGCGAGGAAGAAAAGGCAAAGATATATATAAAAAAAAAAAAGAAGGTGTGCGCAGACTGGGATGGGAGGGAGGTCATTTACAGTTATATGGTTTCAGTTTTCTTGATTCTATGTAGTGTTCTTTTATTTTATTTTGTTTTACTTCTGTTTTCGTTTCTATATACCCGGTTAGCGTTTGTGTTTGGCTTGTATATTAGTCTCTGCATTCAAGGACTGTCTTGAATATTATCATTATCGTTACCTATAGTATCTTCTTAACCATCCCTCGATTCCATTTTTTTCTAGTCTTCTTCTTTTTCTTCTTCTTCATCATCATCATCATCTATATATATATATATATATATATATATATATATATATATATATATATATTACAAGGTGATCACCAATTATCAAGGCCCGGAAGCCACTCAGGTATAAGGGTTATTTTCAGGTACAGTACGTTAGTGTGGGGATTTAATAAAAGTGTTTTGATTTCTCGCTGGTAGTGGCCATTGGTTTATACTGGAATTTGAGTGGCACTCAGCCTCCCCAAGGTCGCAGTTCTCTTTGCGCTTGTCCAGCCGAGGTCTGGTTGGCGCTCGCTCCTCGGTCTTTCAGTCCTTATTGACCCTTCTCGTTTCATTTTGGGGAGAGGGACTGTGATGAAACAATGGGGGGATGCATGATGAGGGTGTAGAACTTGTAAATGTGCAGCTTCGGTGTTCTTCATTCCCTGTAACGCTTATTCGTTATATTGTCTTGTATTATTCTCCGCATTCAAGGGTTTTCCTTCATATTTCAGTCGTTTTCATTATCGTTAGTCGTTGTACTTCTGCAGTTATTCCTCTGATTCCAATTTATGACATTCTTTTCGAAGTTTTTCGGAATTGTTCCTAGTGCTCCTACTATTATCGGTACTATTTGGATTTTCTTCATCATCCAAATCCCTTTTAACTCGCTGGCTAGCTCTGTGTATTTGCTTCGTTTCTCCTTTTCTTTCATACTCACCCTGTGGCCAGCTGGGACTGCAAAGTTTACGATTTGACAGGATATTTCTTTCTTGTTAATTATTATGACATCTGGTCTTCTTGCTTGGATGGGTTTGTCTGGCTGTATGTCCATGTCCCATAGGATTTTGTGGTTCTCGTTTTCGAGTGCTGTTGCGGGTTTATGCTTGTACCTTATCGTTAGGCGTTGCATTTTTGCAGTTATTCCTCTGATTCCAATTTCTGACATTCTTTTTTCGAAGTTTTTCATTCTTTTTATAATAATTAATCTTATTATGTTTATGTATATTTTATTTATTCTATTTACATTATCATCATTACCTTTACTATCATTATTACTATTATTACTATTATTAGTATTATTATTATTATTATCATTATTATTAGTAGTAGTAGTAGCAGTAGTAGTAAGAAATATGGAGATAAATACAGTATTACCATTATTTCTATTATGAATAATTATTTCTATTACTTGTAAATGTATTTATTCTATTAACAACTATTATTACATTGAACGTTTAGATGAAGGAATTAAATACTAAAATTCTTAAAACAATAGAAAGTAGATTAAAGCAAAACGAGTTTTGATAATATTACCTTACAAGTAAAAAAAAAAAAAAAAAAAAAAAAGACTGGTTATATGACACGTGATTTTTTTTCCACCAATCACAGTCCTGCTCAGCATTCACCATCGTTTTTAATCGTTCATTATTTTTTGGCCGCCATACTTGTTTTACTTGTGAGTTTCTTTTGTACCCAATCAAATCATAATCATAACGATTTTGCGTTAACAAAGATAACGATATCGCCATTGAGGAGACACATTACGAAAGTGCTTTCAAAAGGGGGAGATAGTCGTGCTTTTATAGACGGTGGGGATCCAAGGAATATGTATGAAAAAAACAAATAATAAGGAAAGGCAATAAAGTACAAAGAGTTCGTAATAAATAATACAACGAAATAAAGAGGAGAGAAAGAAAAAAACAAAGAAAAACTTTGATGAAAATAACGGGTAATTAAAGACGTGTGAATCTCACTCTGCAAAGGCGTAAAAAAACATGAATCAGACCCATAAGAACTTGTTAATATGATTGTGTTTGCTTCCGAGACGAAACGAGTTTCTTTAGAAATAAATAAATAAACGTCTTGGCGATTAGGAACGTCATTAAGGAGACAAAATAAAAACCGCCGGCTAACATAAATATCCCCTTTTGTTTTCTTTGATATGTTCGCTAAATGACTGTGGCTGCTTTGTTTTGGACTTTATTTGTTTTTGTTTTGTTATTTTTTTTGTTTTTTTTTTTTTTGCTTGTTTGTTTTTTACGGGCTGACGGTTAGAAGGGGAGGGGCAACTAAGGAACTCTAATAAAAATGGCCGAAATTGTTCGCTGTTGCATCTGCGTACGACGTCTAATATGTTAAACAAACTTGTTTTTTTTTCTTTTTTTACCATTAACGTTTCTTTATTATATTTTGTGTGTGTGTGTGTGTGTGTTTCTTTTTATTTGTTCGCTAATATTTTTTGCGCTGGGCGTTCAATTTCGTTCCAAATGGGCAAATTTTATAACCCGTTTACTAAGAATTAATGCTTGATGCCAATTTCATGGTTTAATATGCCTAAATTTGTGCTCACTTTTGCTATAAATACTAATTCTATTAACTGCTATTAATTTTAACAGTGCATCGAACTGATACCATAATACTCAGTTCGCTAAACCTAGGCACTAGCAGTATCAGAATTTTTGTAGGAATTTTTGACACCCCTAACACGAAACTGCGAATACAATATAAAAATCTCGTAATTTCTCCGTTAAAAGTGGGTTATTTATTTTCTTTCTGGATTATACTTCCAAAATAAACTATTACAGTTGTTTTAAAAGTAATAAAAATATTTTTTTTTTTTTTTAAACAGTAATGAATTTTCCGAACTCAATATTTTACAATTTTTAAACTCAGTATTTTTCAATTTTTAAATTTTAAAAATCTATCAAAATTTTTCTATTGATTCTATTTTTACGATATTTTCAGGGTCAATGTGAAATTTTATGTTCTTTCCAATAAACCGAATATAATATTTTAGACAAACGTTTTTTTTTTAAATTCACGCCCCCCCCAAGTGTCACCCATTTTCAACTTTCTCTTAAAAAGTAAATAATTAATTTATGTCGTGGAGTTTTATATATCACAAATTGAAGAGAAAAGGTCAATAAATAATATATTCAAATTTAAAACAAAAAAAAATCCCTTTTTTAGAAATTTACCTGTAAAGTCCGAAGTTTAAAACCTTATTTTATAAGAACACATTGTTTCTTTTTTGTCTTTTTTTTAATGAAACCTTGGTCCTTGCTCCTTTAATTGAAAAAAAAATTAGGGCTTGAATTACATTTTTCGAGGAGTTATAAGCTTGGAAAGACAGGGGGTCGAATAATTCACGCCTCTCATTTTGAAATGTCTATTAAAAAGTAAATAATTTATGTCGTGGAGTTTTATATATCACAAATTGAAGAGAAAAGGTCAATAAATAATATATTCAAATTTAAAACAAAAAAATATCACTTTTTTAGAAGTTTACCTGTAAAGTCCGAAGTTTAAAACCTTTTAAAAAAAAAAAACACATTGTTTTTTTTTTTTTTAATAAAACCTTGGTCCTTGCTCCTTTAATTGAAAAAAAAATTAGGGCTTGAATTACATTTTTCGAGGAGTTATAAGCTTGGAAAAATGGGATGGAATTATTCACTATTTTCACGAAATTTCTGACACTGCTACCTAGGCACCGCCAAAAATGGTCGAAAAATCAAGTTGTTATTGTTTTTTAAAACGAAATTAAATTTATTAAAATCCATTATTTCTGAGTAACTTTTTTTTTCCAGAAAGATAAAATTCTGAATTTTATCATATAGAAAACAGAATAATGTAAAGCTTTTTCTACTATTTTTAATTAAAGTTTAAATGTTAAATTTTCCCAAAAAGTTAACAATTGACATTTTTTGTCTTGCACAAAAAACGTACATAAATATTTTTTAAAAAAGGTTTTTGAAATAATTCATTTATTTATTTGTTGTCTAACTAAGATTTAGGATGATTTTCTATGAGAATATGCAAAAATATTATAATATAAGTACCTGGATTTCAAATAATTCCACTTATTCATATCGGCAACCAGTTACTTCGCGTCGATCTAGAGTCTAGATTGACACTGTTTACGTTTGTATTCGATAAAAAGCAAACTATGGTAGACCAAACAGGCCAAAAAAACTTATTTTTCAGTAACGAAAATTTCAATGTATTATTAACGCTGAGGCTGGCCAGTACCAGATGGGTGACCATTTGTATGAGTTTGGTTTTTAATGTGTATGTGTGTGGGGGCCAGGCTCCCTGAAATGGGGGAGGGGCAATTTAAAGCAGAATAAAAAAAAATATTTCAGCGCGTTTGGTCCACCGTAGTCGAAAGGCGGCAAACGTTTTCAAATGGGATCGAAAAAATGATGCTATTTTTAACACAAAGGGCACAATATTTATCGATTTTTTTTTTGTAACGATTCTTTAAAGCCATTATTCGGCTCGCTAAAAAAAATTGTTAATTTATTTATCAAACATTTTAAAATGACTTTTTTCGTATAAATATTATTTTTTTTTTTTTGCTCAACTTAAATTGATTATTTTACTTAACATATTCACCGAATTTCACACTTCAAAACTCAAAAGCGGGATAATTAAACACAATCGAAGTTCTGATATTCAGACGTCAAAATAAGGTATGCAAACAACTTTTTTTTAAATCTATATTTCTGTCCCTTACAACAACACAATATGTTTTGTTCAGTTTCAGATGATTATTTTAAGCATGTTTGTACCACCTCAAAACAAGGGGAGGTTTTGTAAGTAAAAAAATATATATATATAAATAAACCCTTATGAAAAATAAATACACTGTTATAAAGTTTATTCTTCTCTTAATAATCGCTGAAAATTTCGTATTGATCGGATAATTACCTGATTTTTGGTAGATTTTTAAAAAGACGGTCCGTCAAAAAGAACTTACCTGCCCCCCCCCCCAGTTTTGGCGGTGCCTAGCTAAACCTTATCAGAAATAAATTATGTTCACAAGTTTTCAGTCAGATTTGTCTAGTAGTTGCTGAGAAAAATTGGAATGGAGAAAAAGACTAAGTGAAATATAATGCAATATAATATATATTGCCCCTATATATATATATATATATATATATATATATATATATATATATATATATATATATACTAGCAGTTCAGCCCAGTTTATATCTTTATTTGCATACATATATATATATATATCAAAAACTTGGACTCATATCCAGGTAACCTACATCTAAAATTTCAAGTGTTTAGACCCAAAATTAGCTGAGGAGTTTGGTAGAGTCTGCAAAGGTCAACTCTTTTTACTTTGACCTCTTGGCAGCCAAATTTGCGCCCAAAACTGAGTAAAAAGCTTGTTGCATATCTAGATACTCTTCATGTAAAATGTCAAATGTTTAGACCCAAAATTGGCTGAATAGTTTGCTAGAGACCGCAAAGGTCAAATCTTTTTAACTTTCACCTCTTGGCAGACATATTTTCGGCGTAAAATCGATTAAAATGCTTGCCCTATGTCGTAGAGGTCATTTTTTTTTAATTTTTTTTTTTTACTTTGACCACAACTCTGACCTGTTAATTCTTGTTTTGGGCTCAAATCAAATTAAAAAGTTTGATCTATGTGTAAGTAACGTACACCTAAAATTTCAAGTGTTTATGCCATAAAATTTGTGTAGAGTTTTTCAAGCGTCAAATGCTTGAACTTTGACCCCTTGACAGCCAAATTTCTGGCCGAAAACCGATTAAAAAGATTTTCCCAAATCTCAATTCACTTTATGTCAAATCTGGAGTCTGTAAACTGAAAATTAACAGAGTAGTTTAGTAGGGAAATGTATGCACACAGACATGCACACACAGACAGATAATTTCACTTTTATAGATATATATATATATACGATGACGTTATCATTTGGCATCTTCGGACTACTGTTCTCATCTTCAGTGTTATTTTCACAACATTTCGGTTGATGTAACCGCCGACCTTCTTTATATATATATATATATATATATATATATATATATACTAGACTTTTAGTCCGTAAAAACGGTCGTTGATTTGGCTCATGCCAAATTGTCTGTTAATATAGTTAAATTTGTGCTTTTCTTTTTGCAGTAAATGCTAGTCCCTAATAACCTCTGGTCCTGGATATGACCTTAAACTATATCCGATGGTGAGGCCCCAGCTTGCAGGCCTTAGGGAGTGTGGAGCCACCCTTTAATTGCCATTATCCCAGGTCCACTCTGACCCGGAGTGGTAGTACCTGTTAGGGTCCCAACTATGCGTTAAATAGAATACGACTAAAAAAAACAAATATACTATATTAAAAAATCGTTCTTCAAAATCACCAGATTCGGTATTAAATAACCTGAAAAGGGTTGATATGCCGTAAAACAAAACAACAAACAACAAACTAATAACCTCTAACCGTACATAGAACGCTTAACATAATACTTAGTTCTCTGCACCTCATCAGAACAAAGGTACATACACAATTTCAGAAAGACCGACCAAATATTTTCCGAGAAATGTTAGATTAGACAAAATAAGAGAAATATAATATAGATTATAGTAGAAGAATACCAGTCCCAAGACAGGTAATATTAAATCCTTACACATCTTCAACAAATGCCTTGCTAACTCTTGCTTCTCTCCTAGCTGGAAAATTGCCGCCGGGATACCAATGTTTGAAAATTCAGTCTCCTATCCATTTTCGCTGGAATCTTTAAGTTATTAATCTATCAAACACTAGTCCACCATTTTGTAAATGCTAAGCTTCTTTTTTGAATTTTTAGTATTGATTTAGACAAGTCCATTCTACTTCGGATATTTTAACCGTTATATCTGAACGAATATACCATGCACTGGATAAGGTAGGGTAAGCAAAGGCAGTAGTCATTTAAAGATGCCAAACCTTTGACAAAGTTTGACCTAAAAGGCTCCTTAAAAAAATTAAATCGTATTGTATTACTTGACGAATACTTAATATAATAAGAACTTTCCTAGACAAGAGAAAAATACAGGTCATCCAAGATGGCCGTGTATCTTAACAATATTTTTTTTTTTTTTTTTTTTTTTTACAAAGGCATCACCACATTATCAAGGCCCAGAGGCCACTCAATGATAAGGGTTAAAGAGTGTACAGTAGAAGTTGGTCAATATAGTAATCATTAGTAATGAAAATTTGGTAAATTCAATAACTTATATGGAACGGCTCATCAAGAACTTATTTACCTTAGACTTGAACACAACCATATTGTAGTCAGCCGGAAAGCAGGAAAACGGAAGACAATTCCACAGGCGTGCAGTTCTAAGAAAGAAGCTTTGTTCATGGAATCTATGTTTAGGTTTAGGCACAGATAAAGAGTGGGGGAAATTATTGATAGTGTTTACAGCTAGACGAGTGTTTCTTGTGAAAGTTTGGCGAGGGGGGACCATAGATTGAAGCTCAGTTGAACACTTTCCATGAAAATAACGATACATCAGAGACAAACTCGCAACATCTCTTCTGTGAGATAGAGGTTGTAAGGAGGAGAAAAGGACATCTCCTACGAGGCTACGAAGTCTATTTTGAACTCTATCAAGGCAGGACAAGTCCTTTCTAGCAGCTCCTGCCCAGATGTGGCAACAGTATTCCATCCTTGGACGTACCTGGCTCTTATATAGATAGAGAATAGCATCAGCAGTGAGATATCTACTGGATCGATAGAAAGATCCCACCATTTTTCCAGCGGCCTTGGCAACAGATTTGATATACGTGTTCCATTTAAGATCAGGAGTAATGGTCAAGCCCAGAATATGACAGTAATGCGAGTTTGCTTCTTGGATTCTTGGACATTTATTATTACAAGGTGGAACAAAAAAATTGTCGCCCTATAGAAAACAACACTACACCTTTATATATAAAATAACGTTTCCATGTAGTAAGCATTTCAAACGTGAAAACATACCCGTGTTTAATAAATCTAGTAAAAATCAACTGATAATCAGATTTTCGTGAAACTTTCAATACTTATCTATTTTAGAATGAAATTACATATAAAATGCAGTTTTGGTAAAATATTCAAGGGGAATTATCTTTTTAGTACCTGCCCCCACTTATTTATTTTTTCGAAATTTGAAAAAATATATTTATATCGAAATTTCTATTTATTATGAAACATAAGAGTTCAAATAAGTAAAACATATTTATTTTTTTAAATTTAGATACACGTATTGAACAAAAATTTACCTTAAAGTTGCAAATAAAAAATTGATATAAGTTTAATGTTATTATGTTTTTTTAATAGCGTTTTTCGAATTAATATATACTATAATCAATTGAATTGCCAAGAAAAAGAAACTTCGTAAACATTAATTAATTTTTAAAAGATTAAACTAATTAAAATTCCATTATTTTAAAATGTTTCGTTACAACATAGATTTTTAATTAATTGTGTTTAATTCTTTTTTTTAATATTATTTTTTGATATAAACATGGCTTTTGTCAACTATTTTATTTACAGATTAAAACCAATTTGAAAATATTATTGCACAAATATTAAGCATTTTGTAGGCCTACCCCCATATTTTGTATGCCTCTTTTACCGAACAAAATATGGAACCCCGTAGGTAACCAAATGAAAATTCAGTAAAACTGTATTTCATATTTAATATACAAATGTTTATATTATTATTAATCATTAAACTGTGTAAATCTTAAAACCTAACAAAATTATAACAAAGATTAATTATTAATTGCAGTTTGAAGAAGATAAACAAAGGTTTAAAAAAATCATTAAGTCGCGTCTGCTTTTCCATAGTTCGTATAGTTAACAGAAGTCTGACGTCAGGGAACCATGCGCTCCTTTTTTTCACAATTCTTCACATTCGTTTGGTAGTGCCTCTTGATCACGGAGTCAAGATACGAAAAACGAAACCATATATTTATTTTAAAAAAATAATTTAGTTTTAACACTTGTTGTGTTATTACGAAACAAAAATAAATGAAAGAAAACACGTATTATCAAAGAAAGTAATTGTTTTATTTAGAAGAATTAATTTAGTTTAAACAACTCTTGTGTTATTATGAAACAACAAAAAAGAAAACACGGTACTTCTGTATTTTTGGTACCGCGCTGAAATAATAACGTTATTATTCCGAAAGCCATTCTTTACATAGGGAGGGTAGGGTATCGTTAAAAAGTCATTACGGAGACACTTGTGTAGTATGCAGACGGCGGCTATTGTTAGAGGGCGATAACTCCAATTTCTTCTTGGTCAAATGACGCGGCAAATAAGTAACAAACAAGAATTTTTTTTCCGAACAGAAAAATATTTGAAAATCAAAATATTTATTGAATAAAAATATATCAATATGTAATTGTTAAAACGTTTATTTAAAAGTTTGCGTAAGAAAATATAATTTTAATAAAACAATTTTGGTTACTTTACAGGGGAACATGGACGGTGTTTTTATTTAATGGTTGCTCCCTCAAAACGTTTTCTTTCACTTTCTTCGTATATATCTCAAACTTCATTTTTAATCGAGCGTGTATTTATTTTATTTTTTTTTTATTTTTTATTTTCTTTGGGTAAATTTGATTCATACTTTTATCTAGTGCTTGTTTTTATTTTATTTTTATTTAATTTAATTTAATTTTTCTTTATTATTTTCTCCACTAAATATTATTTTTTTGTTAAATTATTTTTTCACACATATTCAAATAATGCTTTGGCCCTCTCCCTTTTTTGGCTTCAAATAATACCTTCTATAAGTTTGATTAAATAAACCAAAGAAAACATTTAGCGCATGCGCTTTGAAGGAGAATCATTAAATAAAAACACCAAGGCCCACGTTCCCCGTGAAGTACCAAGTTTTCTAAATAAAATATTTGTTTTAATATTCTATAATACAAGGAGTGTTTCCCTTTTTTTTTTGTTTCGTAATAACACAAGAAATGTTAAAAACTAAAGTAATTTTTTTTTACAAATATATGCTTTCGTTTTTCGTGTCTTTCGTTCGATTTCGTTACATAATCAACCGTATCTACTTCCGGTACATTGATTTTTTTCCGAGCAGTGATCTTGATCATCAAAGAAAAAACATTTAAAACTGTATCTACCTCAGTATATCCTTTACTTTTCTATTTTTGAGTGATTATCGAGATTTCTAATACGTGATTATGTCATGTAGGACATTTTTGTACAAAAGTAACACTCTTAATTACTTTTTTAACTAAATAAACTCTTTAAAATAAGTCAAACTACTAATGTTTTTAGCTATGTAGAAAACGAACACTTAGAAAAATCAATATTTTTTTTAAACAACAGAAAATAAGAAAAAATATTTAAAAAAAATATTATGGGATGTGCATTCTCTTTTAAAGACAATATCTTCTTCAAGAACGGTCATAAAATGTGTTTTCAGTGGATATTTATTCAACAAGGGATCAGCTTTCCTACCTAGCAAAAAGGGGAAGGGGAGTTTTCCGGGAACGAGTTTTCCTAAATTCCAAAGATATTTAAAATCTGTTTCACGATTTGAAAATTAATTACTATTATATTTTTTATATATTTTTGTTTAATATTTATTTTTATGTAATGCGAAAGTTCGAATTATTTTCTTTGTAAAAGTCAAATATATTCTTTTACTCGGTAGAAGAGTAACTTATACTACCTTTGGTAACATTTATTGGGTGGGTTTCTACCAATATATTGTTTTATTTTTATTTTTGAACTATTATCGAGACTTCGAAGTCGCGTGTCGGAGATTTTTTCTTGATCTCACATAACACCGAATAAACATGGTGACGTTTCTTGGGTGCGTTTCTATTAGTACTTTGTTTAATTTCCGAATTCTGAGCGATTATCGAGACTCGACTATGGCTCAAATAAGACCATCATTGTGTTTTTCGTTTTAATTCAATAGGATTTACACTACCATCATTTTAAGTTTAAAAAAAAAACACTTAAAAATATCCAGGTAGTTCGAAGAGTAGTTTAGCTTGCCTTTGGTAACATTTATTGGTTGTGTATTTATTTGTTTCGCCCTATTTTTGTTTCTTAGTTATTCTGAAAAGTCATTCACCAGGTGGGAAGAAAAAGAAAACAACAGCAAATAAATTTAAAAATATAGAGTGTCTGTTTTGATGCTTGGAAAACTCGTACCCAAGAAAATTCGTCCCTTATTGAATAAATATCGATTAAAAACACATTTTATGACAGTTATTCTTCAAGGAAATATTGTTTTAGAAGGAAACTGCCCAACCACATAATATTTTTCAAAAATTATTTTTAACTTCTGTTTTTAAAAAAATAATCTTGATCATGGAGTTAAGACACGAACAATTAAACCATATATTTATTTAAGAAAATATTTATTTTAAAAAATAGTTTAGTTTTAACACTTTTTGTGTCATTACGAAACAACAATAAAAGAAAGAAAACACGTATTATCAAAGAAAGCGGTTATTTTATTTAGAAGAATTAATTCAGTTTAAATAATTCTTGTGTTATTACGAAACAAAAGAAAAGAAAATACGGTACTTCTGTATTTTTGTTACCGCGCTAAAACAATTAAGTTTATTATTTCGAAAGCCATTCTTAACATGAAGAAGGGAGGTTGTTTGGTTGGTTGTTTTTGTATTACGGCATATCAACCCTTTCCAGGTCATTTAATGCCGAATCCAGTGATTTTGAAGAAAAAGTTTTTAATAGAATATATTTTTTCAAGTCAGTTTTTATTTAACCCACAGTTGGGACCCTAACAGGTACTACCACTCCGGGTCAGAGTGGACCTGGGATAATGGCAATTAAGGGGTGGCTCCACAGTCCCCAAAGCCCAGAAATTGGCACCTCACCATCGGATATAGTTTAAGGTCATATGCAGGACAGAGGAGGAGAGGGCATTGTTTAAAAGTCATGTCAGAGTCACTTCTGCAGTATGCAGACGGCGGCTATTGTTAGAGGTCGATAACTCCAATTTCTCCTTGTTCAAATAACGTGGCAAATAAGTAACAAACAAGATTTTTTCTGAACAGAAAAATATTTGAAAACCAAAACATTTATTGTATCAAAATGTATCAATATATAATTGTAAAAACATTTATTGAAAAGTCTACGTAAGAAAATATAATTTAAATAAAACAATTTTGTAATGAACGTAACATTGGATTTTTAGAAAGTAAAATAGCTTGTTTTGTTTGGGGGGGGTGTTTTTTGTGGGGGTTTTTTTTTTCGAACAAATAAATAATTTAAATGAAACAATTTTTGGAATCAAAACCACTTTGAATGCTCAACAACAAATTAATGATTTAAATGTTTTTTGACCGAGAAGCCCCACCTGGCGACAGTTTAGTGAAACGCATTAAAAAAAGATAGCTGCCATCTGCATACCGAACAAATGCCTTTTGTTGCTTCGTGAACACAAAAAAGTGTAAAAACTATTTTTTAAAAAATAAAATACTTGTTTTATCATTTGATAAAACAAGAAGTGTTTTCTTGTTTTATCTTTGTTTCGTAATAACATAGGAAGTATTTTTTTATAAATAGATGGTTTTGTTTTTCGTGTCTTCAGTTCGGTTTCGTTACATAATCAATCGTATTCACTTCCGGTAGCTTAATATTATTCCAAGCAGTGATCTTGGACATTACCTAAAAATATACAAATTTATTTTCTTTTTATTTGGGGGGGGGTCGTTTTAAAATTATATCTACCTCAGAATTTTCTTTAATTTTCTATTTTTGAGCGATACTGCAAGCGGATTGGATTTTAATTTAATTTTTTATTTTAATTTATTAACAATTTGAAGTTGGTTTGGAGTGGAATTGTAAGCTCATGTTCTATAATTATAAAAAATAATATTAAATCTATCAGTTCATATGTTTATCAATAAACAGATCCACCGGACCTATATATATATATATATATATATATATATATATATATATATATATATATATATATATATATATATAATAAAAATGTAAATAAACAAAGAAAATTGCTTCAGGGAAATGCCTTCTTCGGACCATTACCTTGTAATGTGGATTACTCAAAATATAGTTGGGATCATTTTACCACACTGCTATCAAAGGCATTCACTTCGGATTTTACCATGCAATTTGGATGTGAAGTTTTATATCCTTTTCATTAAATTCCTTTACTCTGTGACATTTAAATACTTAAACAACTTTTAATTGTGATTTTCCATGCCTCACTGACTTTAACAAATGAGGTGTAAACCATTATAATATGATATTTCTCCTCTGAAGAGATGGTAGACATCGAAATCCTATAGGATAAGGAGTTATAATATTTCAAATGTATTCTTTATCTTAGATAGAATAATAAAAATATTTTGATTTGAAATTCAAACATTTCACGTCATAAATTTTTAAATTCATTGAATGACTAAAATTTGATTTATTTGCTCTATCTTGTATATCGAGCAATTCTTTTTAGGAGGGATAGTACTTATAGAATATTACTGCCAGTAAGTAATAACCAGTAGTATCTTGTAAAACTTATAATCAAAGGTTTTAATACCAGTTGATTGTTCGATAATTTTATTCTGGAGAATTATATATATATATATATATATATATATATATATATATATATATATATATATATATATATATATATATATATACTAGCATTGGTGGCCGGCATTGCCTGGGGGTTTGGAGGTGTATGCTGAGCAAAAAAAAATTTTTTTTTTAATTTAACCACTATTATAACCCCTTAAAATGTATTGTTTTGAACTCAAATCAACTTATTAAATTAGATCCATGTCCAAGGAACCTATATCTAAAATTTCAAGTGTTTAGACCCCAAATTGTCGGAGGAGATTGGTAGAATTCTCAAAGGTCAAATCTTTGAACTTTGACCCCTTACAAGCAAAATTTTTGGCCGAAAACCGATCAGATAGATTTTCCCAAATCTCAGTACCCTATATATCAAATTTCGAGTCTGCAGAGTGAAAATTAACAGAGTTATTGCGAAGGAAAATGTACACAGACACACAGACACGTTCACTTTTATATATATATATATATATATATATATACACATAAATAATTAAATTCTATAACGTGAAATGGTTAAGTTTCAAATCTAGAATTTTTATTAAATTCAAGACAAGAATTGTATTCTTTGTCTAGCATTTAATAAAAATTCTAGATTTTAAACTTAACCATTTCACGTCATAGAATTTAATTACTTATTTATCACGTCATAGAATTTAATTACTAATTTATGATTCATTTGCTCTATCTGGTATATTGAGCTATTTTTTATTTAGCAGGGGTTGTATTTATAAAATATTATATCCAATAGTATTTTCGAAGACCAATAATCACTGGATTTCCATACCATTAGATCTATTGTATAACACTATTCTAAAGTGTGTGTATATATATATATATATATATATATATATATATATATATATATATATACATATATACATATACATGCATATATATATGCATATATATGCATATACATACATATATATACATATACATACTTATATATATATGTATATATATATATATATATATATATATATATATATATTATAAAGAGAGTTTTATAAGCAATTATCTACTGTCAATTCCACGTGAAATTATTTGACACAAATATCCGTGGATAAGATTTCCCATTTCGTCGATGGCTATAATAGCGAAAACTAATAAACCTTTGGAGGCAACGATGTTTCACCGTCTCTTAGAGAGCACCTGACGTCGCTCTATCCGGCCGCTTCCGCTAACGCAATCTACCGGGAACGAGATATAATGAACGCGTTTTCAAAGCCAATGTCACTAGCACGATTGAATAATAATGGCCGACTTCGTTCGAGATTTCCGGTGAGATTGGACGAGATTTGGTGTAATCTATTCTGCCACGACAGGTGAAAGGTGCCATTCAATTATGATGGTGCTTTTCGAGTGGATGACTGCAGTACGTGTTCGCTTTACGGATTTTGCTGATTGCTTTGTTCAGCTCCACCAGACAGCCCATCTATCTACCGTTCAGGCTGGGATCCTTCTATAATATACTAGCTGGACGCCCGGTGTTGCCCGTTCGTACAGTACGCTTAAAAATGATATTTTAATTTATGCAAATCGCGTATGATTTATTATAGAATCAATCCTCTATTTATTATTATGTATTACGAGGAGCAATTTCCCGGTGCACGAATTCGCAAAAAAAATAAAAAATAAATATAAATAAATAAATAAATAAATAAATAATAATAATAATAATAATAATAATAATAATAATGTCGATCATCAATTTCTGGCTGTGTTTGTTTATAATATCACGTAAGCTAATATTTAGGTTTGGCTATGAATGACATGGAAAAGTCACTTCTACTTAATGTTTACTTTTAAAATATGCAAAAGAACAAATGATTTGCGGCGAATTTAAATGGTACTTCTTCTTTTATCGTAAATTAAACTCATAAGGAGAAAAAAAATTAAAATTTTTCTCCTAAGTCCGTAGAGATTATTTGTTTATAATGGTGAAGGCTTTGTGTAAGACCAACTACCTTTTTGGTACAATTTATTATTTTTGTCAGTGCAATCCATGGATTAAAGAAATAACATAACATATCTTATTCTTAGTTTGAAACAATAAAATTTTGTCTAAAAAGTCTATATTTTTACTTCACAGAATTTATTTATTTATCCTACAATTTATATATATATATATATATATATATATATATTGTGTATTGATATTCATATTAAAAACCTGCTTTTCTTTTTACTTAAAAAGAAAATACAACTTTCTTATATATAGATTGTGGCATTGCATTCACTAGCAAATGATCTAGCTAATTTGCAATGTTTTTTAAACATTCATTTTAATTAATTCCCTATTAGTTTTTTTCGGTTTTCTTATGGGATGATCATCTTTAGTTAACTATTATGTGTAATTATATTCATGCAGATATTCTACATGATTTATACTTGCGTAATATTTGCGTAAAAAGTTTATAGTAAACACAGACCTCTTTCTATATATGTATGTTTATAGAAAAAAAATATATATAATAAATTCCACAGCCAAACAACATCGCAGCTCACAAGCGCCATGACAGTCAAAGAACCGGAAGTCCAAGACTCGAGTATCGCCCACATTTGGGTTCATCAGTTAGACACATCCGAACACAGGATTCGAAACCCGAGCCCCTTGCATGTAAGGCAAGCCCTCTACCAACTGAGCAAACGCCATATATATATATATATATATATATATATATATATATATATATATATATATATATATATATATATATATATATATATATATATATATATATATATATATATATATATATATATATATATATATATATTAAAATTAATATACATATATATATTAATTTTAATATATACATATATACGGCGTTTGCTCAGTTGCTCAGTTATATATATATATATATATATATATATATATATATATATATATATATATATATATATATTTGTTTTAAAATTTTGCCTCCGAAAGGATTCTGTCAGTTTTTGGTCTACAGACATGAAACTTAATATATAGGGTATTCGAACCCATGCGAAACTTTATATTTGGGTTTTAGTAGGGGGAAATCGGTGCAAAAGTGTAAAAATTAAAAAAAATAAATTTGCCATGTGAAGGTCGAACGACGCCATTACGAATATGCATGCGTAACGTAATAGCTATTGGTTCATGTTTTAATTTTTAGCCGTGCAGCAAACATGCCTTTATAGCTTCATAGCTCAGGCATAAACGTCAAATGAAAAAGTAAATCGCAAGCTAAACGTTTTGGTTTCGAATCTCGGTGGCGGCGCACGGGTTATTTTTTTATTTTTATTTTTATTTATTTTTTACTTTTTAAATTATAATTATACACTGAATCTAATATAATATTATAGATATGAAATCTCCATTAATCAAACTATTATATTCAAGTGTATTTTACGGCCGGGCAACGCCAGGCGTCCTGGTAATATATATATATATATATATATATATATATATATATATATATATATATAAATCTTTTTATTATTTTTCTTTTGCCTCCTGTTCCCCTTACCTCACCCTTTTTTTAACCAAGTAAGATGTTTGACTTACTTGTAGTTTCATGAAATATTTTTATATGCAAAATCCGATCCTGCATTTTGCTAATTCCTGCCCTTTGATGAGAAGGAGAGTATTTCTTCGAAACTCCGCGGATTAAGGACTATCCACTTATCTTGTGCTTCCTTTTTTAAAATTAAATATGCTTTTAACTCTTTTTCAAGATGTCTTTTAACATGTTTTATTAATCATTTGTTCATATTATAAGCTCTATTTCCTTTTCAGGTTTTATTGAGCTTTTTACATCTGGCTGAGTTTATTTTACTTGTAAATATTAACTCTTTAATATTTATAATATATTTTAAGTTTACCATTTTGATTACCTTGGTAAACTTATTGTAACTTTTATTTTTATATATATATATATATATATATATATATATATATATATATATATATATAATCAATTATTTTCAATGACTTGGATCTTTAAATATTTTTTTTTTTTTGTATTTTTCAAAAATATAAAGTTTATTTGGATGTAATTTACACTGAATCTTTTGTCCTGTTTTTTCTGTTTTTTTTTTTTTGTTTGTTTTTTTTGTTTTGTTTTGTTTTGCTCAACACACCCCTCCAAACATCCGGGCAACGCCGGGCATCCAGACGATAAAATGGAAATAAAGATATACTTAGTCGACAAATATTTATTAACAAAAATCAAATTACCCATATGCAAAAGTATTGAAAACATTAATTAATCTTTAATTGTATATTCTCTGTTATGCTTTACAGCCTCCAAACTCTTTCCATAACTGCCTACTAGCTTTTTTACAAGCACTTGCTGGTAATTTCAGCCATTCCTCTTTGCAAACTTTATTCAATTCCTTAATCTTGGGATTTCTTTCACGCACCCTTAACTTATCCCATTATCCTTAAACGTTTTCATAGTTATTTTAGGCTTGTGCTTCGGATCATCGTCTTGCTGGACGACAAATTCATGGCCCAATCCTATATCTACAATACTCTTGAACAGATGTGTTGACAAAATCTTTGTCTATTTTGGTGCATTCTTTTTTGTAAAACTGTCTTCAATTTTGGGGGTTTCTTGCATGTACCCTAAACTTCAAAGTTTTCCACAGATTTTTAATGGGATTTGGGTTGGATGACTTGGTAGGCGACTGTAGAACATTAATCTCATTATACTTAAGCCATTTCATAGTTATTTTAGCTTTGTGCTTGGGTTCATTATCTTGTAAGGAGATAAAGTCAAAACGTAGATTCCTAGATTCCAAGAACAAAGCTTCTTTCTTATAAGTGCACGCCCGTGGAACTCTCTTCCGTTTGCCTGTTTCCTACCTGACTACAACTGCGATGTCTTCAAGTCCAACATAAACAAATTCCTGATGAACCGCCGCTTTAAATAAGACACTTTATTAAATCTCGAATACTAATGATTACTACGATACTATCTCATTGATTACTGTACACGCAATAACCCTTATCTCCGAATGGTTTCCGGACCTTTATAAGTGGTGACCTCCATGTAAAAAAAAAGTCACGGCCCAATCCTAAATCTGCGTCACTCTTGTTCAGATGTGTTGACAAAATCTTCGTGTATTTTACTGCATTCATTTTCCCTTCTATGATTTCAATTCCTTCAACTGCATTTACAGAAAAGCAGCCTCCAAATTTATAGTGGGAATGGTATTAAGTTATTCTAATTCTTTGCCCTTTTCATCCATATACGGGTGCGCATATTTCTTTCGAAAGCTCAATGTTTGCTTCCTCTGACCAAATAACTTTGTTCCAGAAGTCATCCGATTCACATTTGATATTTATAAGCAAATTTCAAACGATCTTCCACATGTCTAGGATTCAACAATATTGTCTTTCTTCGTGATCTCGAATACAGGTGTGTACAATTCAATACTCTCTTGACTGTGCCCTTGCTTACTTCAATACCTGCTTCCTGCAAATCCTTCTGAATTTCTGAACGAGTCAGAAATGTTTATTGAGATTGTCGGACTGACTTCCTCATCTTGGTTGTTATAGTCACAACGTTTCAGCCGTTTTGCCCTCCGGCCTTCATCAGGTGTTTTGTATCGAACTGGGGAACCGTTTGTTAGGAGTCCTAGTGACATATGGCCGAGTGGTCCTAGACGTTGTATCGAAGTTTACAGTTACCCAAAGGTGCTGAGTTCAATCCTGGCCGAGTGGTCCTAGACGTTGTATCAAATTTTACAGTTACCCAAAGGTGCTGAGTTCAATCCTGAACGTAAGCAGTAAAAAGTAACATTAAAAACAGAGAATCAGCAACTATGTCCCAGAGCCTAACTGGAGTCCGAACACGGTACCCCCGTAATAATAATAAATGGTTGGGTTCGAGACTCCTAACAAACGGTTCCCCAGTTCGATACAAAACACCTGATGAAGGCCGGAGGGCAAAACGGCCGAAACGTTGTGACAATAACAACCAAGATGAGGAAGTCAGTCCGACAATCTCAATAAATGAAAACGCCTAATCTCAAAAATACAGACAATTACTGAGTCAGAAATGATTCTTTCTTCACGTTACAAGCAATGTAACGAGCAATGTAACGAGCAGTAACATCATTTAATTTACGTGGCCGACCATTTCTCAGAAGACTTTTAGTATTACAACCCGTTGTTTTCTACTTTCTCAAGGCAACGCCAACTGTACTCACCATCAAATTTAGTTCTGAAACTATTGTCCATGTACCTTGTTCCATATTTATGTCTTGCTATGGTTTCCTGACGCATATTATTGGTAAATTCTTTTGCTGTAACCATTTTAATACAGAAACGAAATAAACAACCTGCACAGTGTCTGAGAGCTGTTATCAACTGACTTGGAGTGCCTTCTGATTGGTTAACATATTGTAGCAAGATTAAATGCCTACTTAAGAACGAAATTTCTGATTGGTTGAAATATTGGAGCAAATTTAAATGACTACTTAAGAACGAAATTTCTGATTGGTTGAAATATTGGAGCAAAATTAAATGATTACTTAAGAACGAAATTTCTGATTGGTTGAAATATTGGAAAAAATTAAATGACTACTTAAAAACGAAATTTCTGATTGGTTGAAATATTTTAATAAGATGAAATGACAGCTTAAGAATGAAATTTAAAAGGGTGTTAAATAGTTTTGCTTCGATTTTTCGTTAATAAACATTTACCAACAAAGAAAATTTTCATTTCTGTTTTATTTTTAGATAAATAATCAAAAATCGAGTGCAAATTTCATTCAAATGAGAGATATAAAAGAAAACCAGTGCACCAAATTCTGGCAAATAGCAAACAGGATCTTGAACAGAAGCATGCGTTCTATCTCAACTATCATCATTGGACCTGAGGTCATCTCGTCAGCATCAGACAAGGCCAGACTATTTGCCAAGAACTTTGCAGCTAATTCTACCCTATGCGACAATTGCCATATTTCCTCCTATAACAGACAACACGCTATACAACATACAAAGATCTGTGCGTGAGGTCGCCAAGCTAATCAGGAACCTTGATTCCAGTAAAGCAACTGGCCCTGAGTGCATTCCAGTTATAGTGCTGAAAAGGCTCACACCAGAACTTGCCCCCATACTTACAAAACTGTTTAAGCGTTGCCTTAAGGAGAAGTGCTTTCCAACATCCTGGAAAACCTCATCAGTATGCCCTGAATTTAAGAATCCAGGTGAAAAGTCATCTCCCTCTCAGTACAGACCAATAAGTCTGCAGTGTGTCATGAGTAAGTTGTTGGAATCCATATTAAATAAAGAAGTAGTCAACCACCTCAACAGAAACAACCTTCTTAGTGACATGCAATATGGTTTCCGCTCTGCAACATCTACAGCAGATGTGCTAACGGTTATATCACATAGGATTAGTGAATCTTTTGACAAAGGTTTCCTTTCCAGGGTAATTGCTCTTGACATACCGAAGGCCTTTGATAAGGTATGGCATAAAGGCCTACTTAACAAGATTTACAGCTACGGTATCACTGGAAATGTCTTCTCAATCATTAAATCATTTCTCTCTGATAGGTTCATAAGAATAGTATTTGATGGGCAGAAATCAGGGGCGCACAGTATTAATGCTGGAGTCCCTCAGGGTCCCTCCTGGGCCCAACTCTCTTTCTGATCTACATCAATGATCTATGGCAACACATCAAAGGCCGTAAATGACAAAGTTCTCTCTAATTCTCTCTTCTTTGTTCTTGAGCGCGTGGTACAATGGGGGAAGAGGTGGCTGGTCATTTTTAATGCATCCAAAACCAAGCTTCTATCTTTACATCATCAACGCTCTGATCCCCATCTGGCATCAACTAAAATGGATGGCTCTCTTCTTGGGGAGGCTCCATGTTTTGACAAGCTTCTGGGTTTGACCTTTACCACTGATCTGAAATGGGATACGTACATCAAATCTGTTGCCAGGGACGCTGGGAAAATGGTGGCATCCTTCTACAGCTCCAGAAGATATTTTACTCTGATGCAATTCTCTATCTGTATAAAAGCCAAGTACGTCCAAGGATGGAGTACTACTGCCACATCTGGACAGGAGCTGCTAAAATCAGCCTATCCTGCCTTGACAGAGTACAAAATAGACTTCGTGGTTTGGTGGGGGATGCCCTTTTCTCTTCCCTGCAACCTCTCTCCCACAGAAGAGACGTTGCGAGCCTGTCTTTGTTTTATCCTTATTTCCATGACAAGTGCTCGTCTGAGCTCCAATCTCTCGTCCCCCCTCGCCAATCTTTCACGATAAACACCTGTCTGGCTGAAACTACTGTCAATAATTTTCCCCACTCTTTATCTGTGCCTAAATCCAAACGTAGATTCCATGAGCAGAGCTTCTTTCTCAGAAGTGCACGATTGTGGAACTCTCTTCCGTTCGCCTGTTTCCCACCTGAATACAACTTGGATGTCTTCAAATCCAACATAAACAAATTCCTGACAAACCGCCCCCTTAAGTAAGACACTCTATCAAATCTGCAATACTAATGATTACTACAATACTATCTCATTGATTACTGTACACGCAATACCCCTTATCCTTGAGTGGCCTCCGGACCTTGATAAAAAAAGGTGTCAGGAGGAGACGGTAAGTCAATATTGATTTTTTTTCAGTATGTATATGGAGTAAATTTAAACATTTCTTAATGGGGATATTAAAGTTACATCCAAGCTTCTATCTTTGAATCATCAATATTCTGCTCCCCATCTGGCATCAATTGAAATGAACGGCTCTCGTCTTGGGGAGACTGTATGTTTTGACAAGCGTCTGGACTTGACCTTTACTCCTGATCTAAAATGAAGTACGTACATCACATACGTTGCCAAAGTCGCTGGAAAAATGATGGGATCCTTCTATCGATCCAGTAGATATCTACATGCTGATGCAATTCTCTACCTATATAAGAGCCAGGTGCGTCCAAGGATGGAGTAGTGCTGTCACATCTGGGCAGGAGCTGCTAGGAAGACCTTATCCTACCGTGACAGAGTTCAGAATAGACGTCGTAGCCTTGTGGGGGATGCCCTTTTCTCAGGAGGTACTAGGAATAGCTTATTCTGCCTTGACAGATTTCGAAATAGATTTCGTAGACTAGTGGGAGATGGACTTTTCTTTTCCCTGCAACCTCTTTCTCACAGAAGAGACTTTTTTTTTATTTTACACAGTGGTCACCAATTATCAAGGCCCGGAAGCACCTCAGGGATAAGGGCTATTGCAAGTACATTACGTTAGTGTGGAGATTTGATGAAGTGTTTACTTAAGGGGGCGGTTCATTAGGAATTTGTTAACGTTGGACTTGAAGACATCCAAGTTGTAGTCCGGTGGGAAGCAGGCAGACGGAACAGAGTTCCACAGGCGCGCAGTTCTAAGAAAGAAGCTTTGTTCATGGAATCCGCGTTTTGATTTAGGCAGTGATATAGAGTGGGGGAAATGTTTCACAGTGGATTCAGGTAGACGGGTGTTTTTCGTGAAAGATTGGCGAGGGGGGGACCAGATATTGGAGTTCAGACGAGCACCTGCCATGGAAATAACGATAAAACAAGGATAGGCTCGCAACGTCTCTTCTGTGGGGGAGAGGTTGCAGGGAAGAGAAAAGGGCATCCCCCACCAAACCACGAAGTCTATGTTGTACTCTGTCAAGGCAGGATAGGCTGTTTTTAGCAGCTCCTGCCCAGATATGGCAGCAGTATTCCATCCTTGGACGTACTTGGCTTTTATATTTTATATATATATATATATATATATATATATATATATATTGGGGTGGAGAGGGCTCCCATAAGCCGTGATGAAGGCAACCTGTCTAGGAGAATCAAATCTCTGATTAAAAAAAAAAACATAAAGCGGGAAACCAGTACCTGCATTAAGCTGGTCTGCAGTTTAATTTGTTGCTGGCTATCTTTCTCTTGCTTGTTGCTTGATCTCAACATTTTGAACCGAGAGAGAGAGAGAGAGAGAGAGAGAGAGAGAGAGAGAGAGAGAGAAAGAGAGAGAGAGAGAGATTTTGCTCTCGTACAAAGCTAAGACTCTGTAACATCATCTTTGTATAGATACTCCCTCAGGCATATGGGCTCATGGACTTTAAGTGTCTGAGGGAGTGGCACTCGTCTGACAAGACGTTGCAATTATATATATATATATATATATATATATATATATATATATATATATATATATATATACATCGTCTAACAAAGATAAGGATTTAAAGCATCTAGAAGCCTCAATGTGGAGAATTGTTATGAAGCCATCATCAATATATTTCTCATTCTGTGGAATTTCCACAGGTCCTGTCAGTAAGAATAAGTTGTTTTTTTTAAAAAAAAGACGATTATTCTGTATTTATGGGCGTTGTAATTATTTCGGTTTATTATGTTCTATCACCTATCTTGGATGCTAGGTTTATTTATGGTGTCTTTTACATTTAATAAAAACCCTTCCCAATATTTGCTGATGAGGAAACCTTGTTTGTTAAAAAACTATATGTAATAATTATTTCCGTAACTTGATGTCTACCACAATAAAAACAATGTTTTCCGAAACGATCGTACAAATAATTGATTTTGTTGTTGTTCCTTCTTATGAAACGGATTTTTAATTTAATTATAATTTGATTTTTATATTATCAATCACATTACTAAATATTAAATTAGCTCTAGGATATTTACCTATCGAGCTTATTATATATCTAAATTACAACGAGCACTTTTTCTTTCCCTGTATTTTAATTAAATTAGTAATTTTACTATTACATTAAAACACACTCTGCTCTTTAGACTATTGTTCTAATCTCCTTTAAACTATATATATATATATTATTATTATTATTATTATTATTATTATTATTATTATTATTATTATTAGTATTATTATTATTACTTTATTCTGCACTGGAAACATTCACACACTTCTGCTCATCCAAAAAATTTAGTTTATATATATAATAAGCAAACTAATGGATATACGGTTTCATTTGACAAGTTTTGTTTTTCTCGACACACATATTCGGATTACCTGCTTAAAAAAACTTTAAAGTCTAAAACTTTTATTAAATAAGAAAAGAAAAAAAAACAGGGTAATATTTTACGTAACACTGTCCAAGGGAGATAATAAAATTTCAGCCAACATTTTCTTCTAAAAAAATTACTATAATCTGGATTTGAATTTAGGAAAACACGTGCCCGGAAAACTCGACCCCTTTTGCTAGATAGGAAAACTGGTCCCTTATTGAACAAATATCGATTGAAAACACATTTTATGACCGTTCTTGAAAAAGATATTGTCTTTAAAAGAGAATACACATCCCATAATATTTTTTAAAAATATTTTTACTTGTTTACTGTTGTTTTAAAAAAAATTAATTAATAAGTTTTCGATTTCTACCTAGCTTTTAAAGTTTTTGGTCTTTCAACTTATTTTAAAGAGTTTATTTAGTTAAAAATAAAATAATGTCGAGTGTTACTTATGAACAAAAAATGTCCGACATCACGTCTTAGGAGTCTCGATAATTGCTCAAAATTAAAAAATTTAAGAAAATACTGAGGTAGATATAGTTTTAAAACGAACCCCCCCCGCCTCCAAAAGAAAATAAATTTGTATATTTTTAGGTAATAATGCACATCCCATAATATTTTTTTAAAATATTTTCACTTCTTTACTGTTTTAAAAAAATGTAATTGATTTTTCTAAGTTTTCGTTTTCTACCTAGCTTTGTAAGTTTTTGGTGTTTAAACTTATTTTAAAGAGTTTATTTAGTTAAAAAGAAATAACAAGTAAGGTCGCACTCGACATTACTTAGTAAATAATTTTGAACAAAAAATATCCGAAAATTAAAGAAAATACTGAGGTAGATATAGTTTTAAAACGAGCCCCCCCCCCCCTTCCAAAAGAAAATAAATTTGTATATTTTTAAGTAATGTCAAAGATCACTGCTCGAAAAAAAAAAATCAAGCTACCAGAAGTGGATCCGGTTGATTATGTAACTAAACTGAACGGAAAACACGAAAAAACGGAACCAGATATTTATTTAAAAAATACTTTAGTTTTTAAAATTTCTTGTGTTATTACGAAAGAAACAAACAAAAAGAAAACGCTTTTTGTATCATCAAATAATAAAACAAATATTTTATTTAGAAAAATTGATACTACACGGGAGACGTGGGCCCTGCATAAACGGCGTTTTTATTTAATGATTGCTCCTCCAAAGCGCATGCGCAAAAGGTTTTCTTTTGTTGATTTAATCACAAAAACTTTTTGAAAGTACTATTTGAGACCAAAAAAAGGAGGGGGGACAAAAGTATTATTTGAATATGTATGAAAAAATAATTTAACAAAAAAAATAATATTTAGAGGACAAAATAATAAAAAATGAAATAAAAATAAAATATAAACAAGCACTAATAAAGGTATGAACGAAATTCACACAAAGATGAAAAATAAATAACTAAAATCAAATAAATACACGCGCTATTAAAAATAAAGTCACGAAGAAAGTGAAAGAAAACGCTTTGGGGGAGCAATCATAAAATAAAAACACCATTTTCACGTTCCCCGTGAATTACTGAAAAATTAATTTAGTTTTAACACATTTT
>NC_136522.1:14294487-14379487 GCF_053919585.1 Euprymna scolopes
AATCGGTTTTTGGCCGAAAATTTGACTGCCAAGGGGGTCAAAATTACACGGTGCCCGGAAAACTCGTCCCGGGAAAACTTGTCTCCGGAAAACCCGTACCCGGAAAACTCGTACCCAGAAAACACGTACCCAAAAACTCCCCCCTTTTTACTAGGTAGGAAAACTGGTCCCTTATTGAATAAATATCGATTGAAAACACATTTTACTACCGTTCTTGAAGGAGATATTGTTTTTAAAAGAGACTATGCACCCCAATAATTTTTTTTAATTATTTTTAACTCTTGCTTAAAAAAAATAAACTTGATCACGGAGTCAAGATACGATAAACGAAACCAAATATTTATTTTAAAAAATACTCTAGTTTTAACACTTTTTGTGTCATTACGAAACAAAAATAAAGAAAGAAAACACGTATTATCAAAGAAAGCAATTATTTTATTTAGAAGAATTAATTCAGTTTAAATAATTCTTGTGTTATTACAAAACAATAAAAAAGAAAACACGGTCTTATGTAATTTTGGTACCACGCTGTAATAAAAACCTTATTGTTTCGAAAGCTATTCTTAACATGAAGAGGGTATCGTTTAAAAGTCATTTCGGGGGCACTTGTGCAGTACTTAAAAATATACAAATTTATTTTCTTTTGGAGGTGGGGGAATCTCGTTTGAAACTATATTTACCTCAGTATTTTCTTTAATTTTCGGACACTTTTTGTTCAAAATTATTTACTAAGTAATGTCGATTCTGACATAACTTATTATGGTTTTTTAATTTAAAAAAAACTCTTTAAAATAAGTTTAAACACCCAAAACTCACAAAGCTAGGTAGAAAACGAAAACTTAGAAAAATCAATTTAATTTTTTTAAAACAATAAACATGTAAAAATATTTTTAAAAATATTATGGGATGTGCATTATTACCTAAAAATATACAAATTTATTTTCTTTTGAAGAGGGGGTATCGTTTTAAAACTATATCTACCTTAATATTTTCTTTAATTTCCTATTTTTGAGCAATTATCCTCCTAAGACGTGATCCTCTTATGTCGGATATTTTTTTTTTCATAAGTAACACTCGACATTATTTTTTTAACTAAATAAACTCTTTAAAATAAGTTGAAAGACCAAAAACTTTCAAAGCTAGGTAGAAAACGAAAACTTAGAAAAATTAATTTAATTTTTTTAAAACAACAGTGAACAAGTAAAAATATTTTTAAAAAATATTATGGGGTGTGTATTCTCTTTTAAAGACAATATCTTCTTCAAGAACGGTTATAAAATGTGTTTTCAATCGATATTTATTCAACAAGGGACCAGGTTTCCTACCTAGGAAAAGGGGACGAGTTTTCCGGGGACGAGGTTTCCTAAACTCAATTACACACAACAATTCTTTATGTGTTTGGTAGTATTCTTAGATAGGATTAGTGTCGGAATGCCTTCGATAAGTATCGATAATCGATAATTGAAATAATCCGATGAAAGAAGGAACAGGCGATTTTGAATAAAATTAACACCCAACACACCCAAACGTCACACGTGTATTTGAGAAGTTTTATTACCGCACGAGCAATATATATATATATATATATATATATATATATATATATAGAGAGAGAGAGAGAGAGAGAGATAGATAGATAGTCATCCACATACGGTACTGTTTCGATGTATCACGGCTTATCAGTGCGGCTAGACAAGCAACTACTTCTACCCAGAATCGAAAGCCGACCGGCCGTACAGCAGTCAAGGCTTTGAACCATTACGCCAATCAGCAGCTGCTGTGTGGGCAGTGAATTTAAGATCTTTTGACATCGTCCGAATATCTAATTCCTATTTGTTTACACAAAGAGCATCGCTTAATACGCTAATGGTATATCGTGTATCACTTCCCAATATGCTCAACTCAAGATAAGGAACATTATATATATATATATATATATATATATATATATATATATATATATATATATATATATATATATATATATATATATGAATGGAAATGTATAAAAAAAGAATACGAAAAGTATAAAAGCTTATAACTTTTCTTTATTCGTTTTCAATTGGTGACGTGCAGGAATACAAAATAATATTATGAAAAAAAAATTTAAAAAATTTGTTACAAGTACATAATTTTCGACCCATCCTTCAGTTTTCATCGGTGTAGTGAAAGTGATGAGAATACACGGGGAAAGGGGGCTATAGTAAAATTGGTAATTCTTAAAAATCTGAAGAGAGTGCTCAATACTATTCATAGCAAATATGTGTTTTATTTTTTTTATTACGGGTTTAGCTGTTCAATTACATATGTTTCGGATGCTTGGCCATGTTTACGATCCAGCAGCCTCGTCAGACCTTACAGAACAGATAAAACGGTAATAAAAAAATAAACACACACACACACACACACACACACATATATATATATATATATATATATATATATATATATATATATATATATATATATGAACAAATGATTAATAAAACATGTTAAAAGACATCTTGAAAAAGAGTTAAAAACATATTTAATTTTAAAAAAGGAAGCACAAGATCAGCGGATAGTCCTTAATCCGTGGAGTTTCGAAGAAATACTCTCCTTCTCATCAGAGGGCAGGAATTAGCAAAATGCGGGATCGGATTTTGCATATAAAAGTATTTAATGAAACTACAAGTAAGTCACAGATCTTACTTGGTTAAAAAAAAGGGTGAGGTAAGGGGAGTAGGAGGTTACAGAAAAATGATAAAAATGATAAAAAGATTTCACATGAATGGATAGTCTGGTGAAGGGTAAATATATTACTATATATATATATATATATATATATATATATATATATATATATATATATATATATATATATATAGTAATATAGTACTATGCTACTATGACGTATTCAAAACGAACACACGGACCAAACACACAAAAAAATATGGAGAAGTCGACTCATATTTTAAACAATGTAATTCAGATAAGATGGACTGTGAAAGCAAATTGTGGTCAGGCGTATGTTATTAAGAATTCTAATTAACTTCCTTTGCTTCACACTAATCCCCCCGTGTATAGCGTAAATAAATATTCATAAACAGATTTTAATGCGACAAACTCGACGCAATGATACACTATAGATTAAAACTAAACTATTACAAACATCCGCTAATATTGTTCTTGGGGCAAACTTTATTTCAATCCTAGGTACTTTTTTTTATTTTTTACATGGAGGTCACCACTTATCAAGGCCCGAAGGCCACTCAGGGATAACGGTTATTGCGTGTACAGTAATTAATTAGATATTATAGTAGTAATCATTAGTATTGGGAGTTTTGATAGAGTGTCTTACTTAAGATGGCGGTTTGTCAGGAATTTGTTTATGTTGGACTTGAAGACGTCCAAGTTGTAGTCAGGTGGGAAACAGGCAAGCGGCAGAGAGTTCCACTGGCATGCAGTTCTAAGAAAGAATCTTTGCTCATGGAATCTATGTTTGGATTTAGGCACAGATAAAGAGTGGGAAAAGTTGTTGACAGTAGTTTCAGCCAGACGAGTGTTTCCCGTGAAAGATTGGCGAGGGGGGACGAGGGATTGGAGCTCAGACGAGCAGCTGCCATGTAAATAACAATAAAACAAAGACAGGCTCGCAACGTCTCTTCTGTGGGAGAGAGGTTACAGGGAAGAGAAAAGGGCATCCCCCACTAAACTGACTGGGATAGCTTCCGTACATTTATATCTGATCTACCTCTGCATTCCATGTTTAAAAAGGATGTGTCCTCTATAGTAATAGACCTGACGGAATGGTTAATTGTAGGTATTGACCGTTTCATACCATCGAAAAAGTTTCAGCAAAAGCCTAACAGCCAGCCATGGTTCTCTCCAGAATGTGCTGCTGCCATTGCGCACAGAAATCACTTTTTCCACTGTTTCCAACGTAATAGATGTATGAAAACTAAAGCCGCTTTCAGGACTGCCAGCAACCATTGTAAGAAAGTAATAAAGAATGCAAGAGAGTTGTATGCTCAATCTGTTAAGTCCAAAGTAGCTGAGCAGCGGCTTGGTTCCCACCAGTTTTGGCAAATAGCAAACAGAATCATGAACAGAAGCGTGTGCTCCATCCCAACTATTATCAATGGACCTGAGGTAATCTCGTCAGCATCAGACAAAGCCAAACTCTTTGTCAAGAACTTCGCAGCTAATTCTACCCTTTGCAATCAAGGCTGCCAACCCCCAATATTTCCTCCTGTATCAGAAAACACGCTATGTGATATACGTATATCTGTACGTGATGTTGCCAAGCTAATCAAAAACCTTGATTCCAGTAAAGCAACTGGCCCTGACGGTATTCCAATTATAGTACTCAAAAAACTTCAACCTGAACTAGCGCCCATACTTACAAAACTGTTTAAACGTTGTCTTAAGGAGAATAGTTTCCCATCTCCCTGGAAAATTTCATCAGTATGCCCTGTATTTAAGAATTCAGGTGATCGCTCATCACCCTCTCAGTACAGGCCAATAAGTCTCCTGTGCATCATGAGTAAGTTGCTGGAATCTGTGTTAAATACAGAAGTAATCAACCATCTCAACAAAAATAACCTTCTTAGTGACATTCAATATGGTTTCCGTTCTGCTAGATCTACAGCAGATGTGCTTACAGTTATATCTCATAGGATTAGCAAATCTCTCGACGGAGGAAACCTTTCTAGGGCAATTGCTCTTGACATATCTAAGGCCTTTGATAGGGTATGGCATAAAGGTTTACTTCATAAGATCTCTAGCTATGGTATTGCTGGAAATGTCTTCTCAATTATTAAATCATTTCTTTCTGATAGGTTCATAAGAGTAGTAGTTGAGGGGCAAAAATCAGAAGCTCACAGTATTAATGCCGGTGTCCCTCAGGGGTCCATCCTGGGCCCAACTCTTTTCCTGATCTACATTAATGATCTTCCAAATCACATCCTTACATCATTTGTAGACATTTATGCTGACGACACTACCATTTATGGTAGCACATCTAAGACAGTAAACGACCAAGTTCTCTCCAATTCTCTCTCCTCTGATCTTGAGCACGTAGTACAATGGGGTAAAGAATGGCTGGTTACTTTTAATGCATCTAAAACCAAGCTTCTCTCTTTACATCATCAACATTCTGATCCACATCTGACATCAATTGAAATGAATGGCTCTCGTCTTCAGGAGGCCTCAAGTTTTGACAAACTTCTTGGCTTGACCATTACTCCTGATCTTAAATGGAACACGTACATCAAATCTGTTGCCAAGGCCGCTGGAAAAATGGTGGGATCTTTCTATCGATCCGGTAGATATCTCACTGCTGATGCTATTCTCTATCTATATAAGAGCCAGGTACGTCCAAGGATGGAATACTGTTGCCACATCTGGGCAGGAGCTGCTAGAAAGGACTTGGCCTGCCTTGATAGAGTTCAAAATAGACTTCGTAGCCTCGTTGGAGATGTCCTTTTCTCTTCCTTGCAACCTCTATCTCACAGATGAGATGTTGCGAGTTTGTCTCTGATGTATCGTTCTTTTCATGGAAAGTGTTCGACTGAGCTTCAATCTATGGTCCCCCCTCGCCAAACTTTCACAAGAAACACTCGTCTAGCTGAAAACACTATCAATAATTCCCCCCACTCTTTATCTGTGCCTAAACCTAAACGTAGATTCCATGAACAAAGCTTTTTTCTTAGAACTGCACGCCTGTGGAATTGTCTTCCGTTTTCCTGCTTTCCGGCTGACTACAATATGGTTGTCTTCAAGTCTAACGTAAATAAGTTCTTGATGAGCCGTTCCATATAAGTTATCAACTTTACCAAACTTTCATTACTAATGATTACTATAATGTCCAATTTCTACTGTACACTCTTTAACCCTTATCCTTGAGTGGCCTCTTGGCCTTGATAATGCGGTGATGCCTGTGTAAAAAAAAAAACAAAAAAAACCCCACGAAGTCTATTTTGTACTCTGTCAAGGCAGAATAGGCTGTTATTAGAAGCTCCTGCCCAGATGTGGCAGCAGTACTCCATCCTTGGACGTACTCTTTAGTATTTGATTCGATACCCGGACATATGGTTACAGATAAACGTAAATAAATACAAACGCGTCTAAAACTTCTTGTTTATTGTAAACAAGAAGGGCGGTCCCGCGTCTCCTGGGATTGAATTAAGATTTACGAATGTCCGCTATTTTTCAATATTGTTATTGTCATTGAAATCGGTCAAATCGACTATTTTTTTTTAAATCAAACCGATTAATTACCTGTTCTAGTTTGAAGTCTTACCGCGACGCACTAGGAGGAAGCTTCACGTGCGTCACCGTAGTTAATTAGTCCAAAATATATTGTAGTTTACATATTACTGTAGAGAATTTACGGTTGATTATACATACACACTAGCATGGGTGCCCGGCGTTGTCCGGGTGTTTGGAGGTGTGTGTTTAGCAAAAAAAAAAAAAAAAAAATGGTAATTGGAAAGCAAGCTCGAACCCGTACCGTGAAGGAGGAAAAGAACGGGGAAAAAAACGTGACGTCTTTGCCGGAAGTGACGTAGGTTTAAATTAAGGCTAGACAATCGAAAAGAAGGGATGATTTTCGAAAATATCGGGGAATAAAGCGACCCCTCCACGTAGAAAAGTGCCCAGTTGAGGATAAAGAAATTAATGTTTTAAGCCAATGTTTCGGTATTTGTCTTCTGAAGGGTCGAGCTTCAAAACGATACTTCTCTTGTGAAAATCTGTCGCCTCTGTTGAAAGTTTTAGGCAGACATGCAAACATACATACATACATTTATATATTGATAGCTCAAATTTTCGACCAAAACCAATTAAAAAGCTTACCCTATCTCTGAATACCCTTTATGTAAAATTTCAAATATTTAGACCAGAAATTGAGTAATTTGGTAGAGACCGCAGATGTCAATTTTTTTTTTAACTTTGACCCCTATTATGACCCCTTAACATTTATTGTTTTGGGCTCAAATCAAGTTATTAAGTAAGATCCATGACCAAGGAACCTATATCTAAAATTTCAAGTGTTTAGACTCAAAATTGTCGGAGGAGTTCTCAAAGGTTGCATCCTTGAACTTTGATCTCTTAACAGCCAAATATCTGGCCGAAAACCGATTACAAAGATTTTCTTAAATTTCAGTACCCTGTATACCAAATTTCGAGTCTGTAGACTTAAAATCGACAGAGTTATTGCGTAGGGTAATGTACACAGACACACAGACACACGGAGACAGACACGTTCAGTTTTTTATATATATATATATATATATATATATATATATATATATATATATATTTTATAATGGCTAGAATTAATCTGTAAAACGAAGAGTTAAGTATAGTGGATCAATTAAGCCCTATAAACATTTATTTCGAAACCGCTTCTGTTTTATAAAAGAACCTGCTGTTGATTTTTTTTTACCCCGGGCCTTTCTGCTTGTTCAGTGGTAATGTCTAAAGTGCACAAGTGATGTTAGGCTGTATCAAAATATAACTTTGGTTGTTTTTTTGTTTTTGTTTTTTTTTCTCGAGGGCATTTCAATACTCCGATACAAAGCATATTTAAGAACACTGCCAGACACGTAAAGTATATTTGTGTGAAATTCTATAAAAATTGAAATTGTGATAATATAATATTGATAAGCAATCAACAAATTCTCACCCCTTCACTGTTGTTGTTCCTTAATGCCAGAAAGCTTTCTACTCTTATAGTTTCTTCCCTCAAACAGCTGGACTTTAGAATTCCCTTCCTGCTGCCTGCTTCCCTGGCGGTACTGATATGCAGAAGTTTAAATGTAACATAAAAGAATATTTTGTTAATCTTTCCTAGACGTGGCCCAAAATAGTAGCCCCTTACTTCCAATTGGCGATATGCTTTGTAAGGGGTAAACATGAGTATAACAAAAATGGCCCTCTAAGAAACGAACCTACGCCCGCACCCCAACCCTAACTCTAACCCGACAAAGTTACTTTTCTAATAGTAGAGATAAGAGATTATAGATGCGTATACAAAAAAATAAATAAAACAAAAAAACGATGAATTTAAAACAATTTTAAATAAATCCGATTTTTAACCTTTTAAAGCTAAAACGAATTAATTTTTTTTAAAGTACTTTTTTTCAATGAAAATTCCACACACAATACATTTTTGGGGTTTTTTTATTGAGTATTTTTTTATATAAATTATAAAGGTACGGAAGTCAACTCATTTGCAAGTTTTTAAATTTTAAAAAGAATATATAAAAAAAAAATTACAGTCTCCGCACAACATGACTTTTTGAAAAATCTATAATATAAAGCTGAACGTCTGTGTGTTTGTCTGGTCACGAATAGGCTCCTATATGGTTGAGTATTATAGAAAACTGATCTCATATAATGATAGAAGATGTATCGAGACACAGGAATGGGTATGTTTGATCTGGCATAATGATGATTCATTAAAATTGTGGGGTCTTCGTACGCGCCTGGTCCACAAAGTATGGAAATAAAAAATTTAAAAATTAAAAAGAAAAAAACGTTTACAAGTGTTTTTGATATAGATGTACATAATAATACTTTGATAAGTATGTTTTAACTTAAATAGGGATGGTATAATAAAATTATGGGGTGTTCGTTCGCGCCTGACCTCCATAGAATAAAAATATGTCACAAAGTTTAACAAGGTTTTTTAATATAGATCCACATAATATTGTGATAAGTGTTTCAGTGTGAACAGGTATGGTATAATAAATTATGGAGTTTTTTTCTTTTATTTTTACTTTCATCATATGCTTTGGTTTTGATACCTCCAAATTCGAAGCTATCTCTTTACAACCTTTCCTTTTCATAACCTATCATACTTTCATAAATCAGAGTCCATTTTCTGTAGGCTGTTTTTGAACCCAGTCAACGACGGGTACTTTTGCTAGTTATAATATAAAATAGCCAATTTGAAACCGTAAACAGGCAGCCATGTTTATTTATTTATTTATTTTGATTTGATAATTTTGGATAAGAAAATTGTTTTAATGATTTTTAATTAATAAAGCCCGACTATAAAGGGAGGTAATTCGTTTCTCATTAATTAATATTTGCGATGATGATGATGATGTCTTTTGTGTGTGTGTGTGTGTGTGTGTGTGTGTGTGTGTGTGTGTGTGTGTGTGTTACACCGGACATCGGACAAGTAAATTAGTATTTTTTTTTTACAAGGCGGTCACTACTTATCAAGGCCCGGAAGCCACTCAGGGATAAGGGTTATTGTAAGTACAGTACGTTAGTGTGGATATTTTAGAGTGTCTACTTATGGGGGGGGGGCGGTTCATCAAGAATTTGTTTACGTTGGATTTGAAGACATCCAAGTTGTAGTAGGAGGGAAGCAGGCAGACAGAACAGAGTTCCACAGGCGTGAAGTTCTAAGAAAGAAGCTTTGTTAATGGAATCTACGCTTTGATTTAGGCATAGATAAAGAGTGGGGAAAGTTTTTAACAGTGGATTCAGCTAGACGGGTGTTTTTTGTAAAAGATTGGCGAGGGGGGGGGGACCAGAGATTATTTTTAATAATAATCGTTTTACATGCTAGCATTACATTAGATGGTTTTAAGAAACTGATTTTTTCAGTCCAGGTATTTACATCTTTAATGTCTGTTTATACAATCTTTCCCTGACATTCTCCCGGTGAACTAAACCTGCCACCTTAACTATTTTACCCTTACCGTTCATTTGCATGTGTGTCATGCGTCTGCTGCTGCTGCTGCTGCTGCTAACACACGTCAGCGTTATATAAATATATCCCGACAAAGAAAACAGCAGTTTTTTCTCCATTTATCAGAAATATCGCTTGAGGAGTGCAAGAACTAAAAGGCAATATAAGGTATACGAAATAATCGTAAGTGGTGGATGCTCCAACGAGCAACAAGCTCTTATACCCCTTCGACATAAATACCCCCAACAAACCCGACAAGCAGCAAAGTTCCACCTCTACAAAGTAGAGATCTTTAGATGTAAGCAGGCCTTCTATTCTAATAGTTTCTTCCCCAGAACTGCTAGACTTTGGAATTCCTTTCGGGGTTCCTGCTTCCCCAATAGTACTGACGTGCAGAAGTTCAAGTGTAACGTGAACCCACATCTTGCTGCCCAAAACCCAACATAGTGCCCCAGTAGTTGCTGCCCCTGATAGTAGCCCCCCCTACACCAAAGTGGCAATATGCCTTGTTTGGGGTGAAAATGCAATAATAAAAAATGAATCACTAGGTATTTTATCCATAACCCTACGGGTACTCAGTGCGACAGTCAAAATACAATTTCGAATTACGATTTGTAACCAGCTATGGCTGACAGGACTATAGAATGCTTCTCTCGTTGATCAAATAGAGCATTCCGTTCGAAATCCTTGCAGATTCTCGAGTTTTACAGAACGATTCCCGAGTTCAAAAATATACATTTGAAGAAAGTCAAAGGCTGCATCGACCGAAACGTTGTGAAATATCCTCGATTATGACAGTAATAAAATACTCTTTTTTCTATCGTAGACGTCTGAGGTTCGTCAAAATAAAACATGGTTGTATACTTACCAAAAGATTATTAAGAAATGTATTTTACAGAAGTACGCGTCATGATCCTGTAGCCATAACTGTCACTAATAACTGCCACGATGCGTGGACGTAATTGTATTTATTGTGCCTGCGTAAGTCTATTTATTCATGGAATAGAGAGATCAATTTACATTTTAACATTTATTACACAAAAGTTTGGCATTAATCCTCTATAAGCACTCGACTAGCAATAAATCCACAGCTTTTGTTGTAGACTAGCATGGGTGCCCGACGTTGCCGGGATGTTTGGAGGTGTGTGTTGAGCAAAAAAAAAAAAAAATTGTAGAAGGCAGGCAGGCTCGAACCCGTGACGTGAAGACGAAAAAGAAAGTGGAGGTGTGTGCAAGGGTGTTGGTTGAGCAAAAAAAAAAAAAAAAAAAAAAAAAGAAAGAAAGGAAATTGCGAGCACTAAAAAAGTGGTAGGCAGGCTCGAACCCGTATCACGCCAGAGGAAAAGGAGGTGAAATCCAACTGTCTTACAGATGTACCCATCGTGGCTGTGACGTCACGTAGCGGCGAAACACCGCGTTTTATGCGAAGTCGTAGAAGCGAGGGTTGAATCACTTGCAAAAAATGACAGCGAAAAAAAACGACCCTCCCTGTAGAAAAATGCCCAGTTAAGAGTGAAGAAAGTATTTTTTTTTTTTGGCAAATTCTTCGATATTTGTCGTCTGAAGGGTCGAGCTTCAAAATGATACCGATCTCGTGAAAATCCGTCGCCTCTGTCGAAAGGTGAAGGCAGATATAAAAATATGCATACATTCCTACGTTTAAACAGATTTTTGCCCTTTATATTATAAATTGTTGTCACATTTGGGCTGGTGCATCTGCTGCTAGTCTCTCGCTCCTTGACAAGGTTCAAAAAAGAGTCGCCATTCTTATAGACCCTGAACTGGCACCTAAGCTTCAGCCTCTGTCCCATCGACGAAACGTTGCATCCCTCTGCCTGTTCTACAAGTATTTTAGTGGTGAATGCTCTGACGAACTGCAGACACTTGTGTCCCCACGACGTAGACACCCTCGACAAACCCGACAGGCAGCTAAAACCCACCACCACACAGTAGAGATCCCTACATGTAAAAGATTTTTCTACCCCAGTAGTTTCTTCCCCAGAACCGCTAGACTCTGGAATTCCATTCCAGGTCCCTGCTTCCCTAACTGTACGGACATGCAGAAGTTCAAGTGTAACGTGAATCGACATCTTGCTGCCCAAATTCCAACATAGTGCCCCAGTAGTTGCTGCCCCTGATAGTAGCCCCCTACACCAAAGTGGCAATATGCCTTCTTTGGGGTGAAAATGTAATAATAAAAAAAAAGATTGCAGGACATTTTTTGGTCAAATTGCTCCAGATAAAGTATGAAACCACTTGATGTAAAAAGTTAAAAAAAAAAACAGACTTCAAGATCAAAAACTAGCTAACGATAAATGTGTGACGTGGTCGTTTACTGTAAACATAAACCCACAAATTGCATGCAGAAGCAGTTGCAAAGGTACAAGAAGAGAGAAAAAAAATTCGACTCTGATTTTTTGGCAGTTGAAATGAAAGACATTTATTCGAGATACATTCTAAACTAACTCATTTCATCTTGATTTAAAGGTCTTTTTTTCTCCATTTTGTTTGCTATGTAGTTATTAAAACCCTGTCATCTCGACACGGGCTTAAAAGTCTCTCGCCGACATGGGTCATGCATTCATCTTACGATTTTCTCTCATTTTGTCTTCTTTTCTTCCTCCAATGTGACGTTACTTTCCGCACCGGCTCGTTCATTTGCATATGTGTCATGCATCTGCTGCTGTTAACACGCGTCAGCGACTCTGTTACAAATTATATGTATATATTTTTTAGTGTTTTATTTAATGTAACATGTTTATTGAGCTCGAAAAACATACAGTGATTACCGGTGTATTGGAAAATTTTTAACGGCACCGGACTGGGAAAATGAGTTAAAAATAAAAAAAAAACTCTATAAAATACTGTTAGGCTGACATATATTCGGTAAGTTTCTATGTTACGGTAACATATATTGAGCGAGTTTCTAACAGTATTTTGTCTATTTTTTTACTTTTAACTCCTTTTTCCAAACTTACTTATATATTGATTGGGTTTCTCGTATAATATATATGTTACCATGACATAGGCCGACGTATGTTTAGAGAGTCCGGCGCTATTTTAAATTTTCCAATACATCGGTAAACACTGTATGTTTTTCGAGCTGAATAAATGTTACATTAAAAAAAATAATAATCCAGTTAGGTAGAAAAGTAACTTCTCTTGCCTTTGGTAACATTTATTTGTTATATATTTGTTTTTCTGACAACTTTTTTTCGAATCTATGTGTATAGTAAAACAAACTCGAATTTCTTGGAATTATAAGCATAAGTCTGCTTCAGCTGCTGAGAGACTGGGTAGAAAATACCAATTAAGAATCCATTCTTGACAACCGACCCGACATGTGCGGGGTCAGTACCTGTCAGGCTAATGTACACTGCTTGGTTACGCTGGAAAAATAGTGGGATCTTTCTACCGCTCCAGTAGATATCTCACTCCTGATGTAATTCTCTGCCTATATAAAAGCCAGATACGGCCAGCGATGGAGTACTGTTGTCACATCTGGGAAGGAGCTGCTAGAAGCAGCTTATCCTGTCTTCATAGAGTTCAAAATAGACTTCTTAGCACAGTGGGGGATGCCCTTTTCTTTTACCTGCAACCTCTTTCCCATATAAGAGACGTTGCGAGCCTGTCTCTGCTTTATCGTTATTTTCATGGCAAATACTCATCTGACCTTCAATCTATGACCCCTTCCTCGTCAAACCTTCACGAAAAACACTCATCTGGCCGAAACCACTATCAATAATTTCCCACACTCCTTGTCTGTGCCTAGACCGTAATGTAGATTCCACGAACAAAGCTTCTTAGAACTGCACGCCTGTGGAACTCTCTTCCGATTGGCTGCTTTCCAGCTGACTACAATCTGATTGTCTTCAAGTCTAACGTAAACAAGTTCTTGATGAACCGTCCCCCTAAGTAATCCAATTTACAAAATTTCCACTACTTATGTCTACTACGCTATAATCACATTGACTAATGTATACCCATTAACCCTTACCTCGAGTGGCCTCCGGGTCTTGATAAGCGGTGACTCCTGTGTAAAAAAAAAAAAAAAAAGACAGTCTGCCTTTCCATGTTTTGTCACCCGGCTTTCGGGGTTGGCAAGATTATTGCTTGTTCCCTTACGCGCCCCTCTCAGAGAATGCTGATGGGATTTTTGCTAGGCTAGAGTGCGCCTCCTTTTAGAGGCGCTGTCTGAACATCCCCATTTCCTGGCCTTGTGTCATATCATGCTAAGGTAAGAAGCATGTAAATATCTACCCGTGGTTCTATGTTTTGATGACCACGTGCGTTTCGACTGGAGAAGAGTAACCGGAGTTTTATGGGATTCTGTGGTCGAGATAAAGCACGTACGTGTGTACATTATTGTAACAGCCTTCACATATCTTGCTCGATAGAAGAAAGCGTAATCTCAATTTATATTGCTTTAAGCAGAATCTCGTTAATGTTTATTGCGGTTGCTGGAGAATCAATAGCTCAGAAGCAGCCAACACGCCATTACAAACTGTTAATAGTTAATCGAATCATAAACAAATTGATTAGCATTAAGCCGACACAAACATAATATATAATAAACCCTTGCTTCAGTTTCTGTTATGTATAATATCAAAGCGAAAATGTGTGTTTGTGTGTGTGTGTGTGTGTGTGTGTGTGTGCATTTTTTTTTTTTTGCATGTCCGCCAACGGCTTTTTTTTTGGGGGTGGAGCTCGGGATCGTCACACTTTCTTAGAACTTTTTATATACTGTCTAGATTATAATATTCCCGATTTACGCCTGTCTGTTCGTGGTTTTCGTATAAAAAAGCGAAACTAACGACAGCGACGCCAGTAATTAGTTTTGATGCTCAGATAGTTGACATTCATTTGGGTACTGCCTTATTTATTTGGATCTGGTTTTCCCTCCAACATCTCGGGGAAACAAAACTTGAAAAAACTGCCTCGCAGCCAAAGTTAAGTGCGTGATTTCATTCCCCCTATGGCGTGATGTTTGACCTCATTAAATTTACCCACCTGTCACCCAATCTTTTTAAAATTTGAATTAGATCGCTTTATAGTTCCTGTCCCATCGTGGCTGAGCGGTAAGATGTCAGTTTTCGCTCCTTTCTTTTCACTCTTCGCATCAAGGATTCGGGTTCGAGCCTACCTGCCTACCAAAACATTTTTTTTTGTTTTACACCTCCAAACATCCGGGTGACGCCGGGCACCCCCGCTAGTCTATAATATAAATCTCACCTGTCTGTTTAAATGTATGTTTTTCTGCCTAAAACTTTCGACAGAGGCGACGGATTTTCACAAGATTTGTATCCTTTTGAAGCTCGATCCTTCGGACGACAAATATCGAAAAACTAGCTCAAACATTAAGTCCTTCACCCTAAACTGGGACCTTTTCTACAGGGAGGGGTCGCTTTTTTCGCCGATATTTTCGAGAATCGTCCCCTCTTTTCGAGTGACTAGCTTTAATTTAAACATTCGGCACTTCCGGTTTGGAAACGGGCGCAACGGCAAAGACATCATATTCTTTTTTCTTTTTTTTTAGTTCCTTCGTGGTACGGCTTCGTGTCTGCCTGCCTGCCTACAACCACATTTTTTTGCTCCACACACACCTCCAAACACCCGGGCAACGCCGGCCACCCAGGTTGGTCTTCTATAAATATTATTGTGTTTTGTGTTATGTTTTTTTGAAGTCCACTACTTATCAAGGCCAGAAAGCCTCTCGAGAATAAGGTTCTATGAATGTAAGGTTTTAGTGTAGTGATCGTTAATGGTGTAAAGTTAGTAGGTTTTGGTTATTAAAGGAAACGGCTGAACAAGTATTTGTTTACATTGGATTTGAAGGCTACCGTGTTGTATTCAACGGGTAAGCAGAACAGCGAAACGATGTTCCACAGGCGGGCAGTTCTAGGGAAGTAGACTTTGTTTATAGAATCTCCGTTTCTATTTAGGCACAGATAGAGAATGGAGAAAATCATATATAGTAGCTGTAGCTAGTCAAGTATATTTTGTGACAGTTCGGCAAGTTGGGACTATAGATTGGAGTTCAGTCGAGCACTTGCCAAAACAATAACAATAGAGCAGGGACAGGCTCGTAACGTCTCTTCTGTGGGAAAGAGTTTACAAGGAAGAGAACAGAGCGTCACCTTAGATTGAAATCCAATCTATAGTTCCCACTTGTCAAACTTTCAAAAAAAAATACTAGACTAGACTTGCCAGAACCGCTATATACGATTTCCTTCATTCTCTAACTGTGCCTAAATCTAAACGCAGATTCCACGAACAAAGCTTCTATCCCAGAACTGTCCGCAGGTTGAACACTCTTCCGCTAGTTTGCTTCCCGGTTGAATACAACATGATATCCTTCAAATACAATGGGATTCTATAAAACAAAGCTTAAATAATCAAATTCTTCCCACTTTACACTTTAACGATTACTAGACCACTATCTTACATTCATTAACCCTTATCCTCGAGTGGCCTTCCGACCTTGATAGTCGGTGATTCTCAAGTAGAAAAAAAAGTACAACAATCCGTATGTTTATCCTATTGTATTATTTGAATTAATCAGACTAGAGTTTGCATCTTAAGTGTTATTCACACAACGTTTCGGTCGATGTAACCTCCTGTGGTAACGGAACTACTAGCGCTGTTAGCAGCAGCAGCAGTATATGACAGCTAACATATTCAAATGACCAAGCTGGCTGCACAATGTGACGCCTCTCTCTCTCTCTCTCTCTCTCTCTCTCTCTCTATCTATCTATCTATCTTTGACGGAATAGTCATTATTGACCAGCCGTGCCACTCTTCATGAATTATCGCATGTGGCTCCGGTTCTGCGTCGTTCTGAACAACTCAGCCATGCTAATGTCCGCGACATTCATTGTTTGACATTCTTGTCCTTAGTCTCCCACGTCTTCTTTTGCAAGGGGTTGTACCAAAGAGTAGATCTTTCTGTTAGGCCGTCTGTTCTAGCCACATGTCCAAAGAATCGCAATTTCCTATCATTGATGTTGTTCAGCAGTCTTCAGCATGCAGCAGAGACAGAAGGACACACGTGGACGGAAAAATAGAATTTGGAAAAGCGTGTGTCTGAATTACGTGGGTGACGTCACAGCCGAGGCGCGAAGTAACACGTTGCCGGAAAAGCAGGAATAAATGTCTTTTGTTAAAAACTGAATTTATTTCTTCTTCCTTTCTTCTTTTTCCTTGAGACAAAGTCGACATGTTAACGACAACGTTACCCGACTTTTTTCAGGAGTAATTGAACGAACCCCTTTATCAAATTCACGGAGTATAGCACCGTCTTGTTCCCTCAGCCATGACTTGAGAAATAACCTAAGCAATTCGCAATTGTATTCTTCGGATTCCCTACATTGAGGATTAAACCTTTAACCTCTAGAAGACTGTCATTTTGAAATTATTATTATTTAACACTTTATACGTAATGCACCGTCTTTGACAAATTTGAGAAGATACATTTAAACAAATGTTACAATGTCCGGCTCCGAGGCATCATTTTAAGATGTGGGCGTGATAGCATAGAGCGGAATGCATACATAGGCATATAGATCAGGAGAAAAGAGAGGGAGTAATTAGAAAAAAAAAGCTGCATGGAAGTTACGTTCGGAAAGCATGCAACGGTCCTTCTTTTAGTTGAAAGCCAGCTCTGTCTGTATCGACAACCAGGTGTGTCTGGTGCTGTGTATTGACAGCTAATCGTGTTTGGTGCCGAGTTGTGTCTGGTGCCATGTAATAACAATGAGTTGTGTCTAGTGCAGTTTATTGACAGCCAGTCGTGCTTTGTGCCGTGTATTGAAAACTACTTGAGTTTGGTTCCGTGGATTGACAGCCAGTTGTGTCTGATGCTGTGTATTGACAGCCAGTTGTGTATGTGCCGAGTATGCACAGTCAGTTGTGTCTGGTACCATGTATTGACAGCCAGTTGTGTTTGGGCCGTGTATGGACAAACAGTTGTTTCTGGTGCCGTGTATGGACAGCCAGTTGTGTCTGGTGCGTGTATTAACAGCGAGATGCATCTGGTGCCGTGTAATAACTGCCAGTTTTGTCTGGTGTCGTGTAATAACTGCCAGTTTTGTCTGGTGTCGTGTAATAACTGCCAGTTGTGTCTGGTGCCGAGTAACGAGGTGGCGGTCAGAAAAAGCTAATATACGGGTGTTAAATACGTGTCGGTGACTAGTGTGCTAAACGAAGAAAATTACTTTTTCTTGCACCGGAAAAATTTGTGTCAAAGTTGTAATTTTCTTTGCGACTCTCTCCACATACAACGTTTGGGTCCCTCAGAGAGAATAATAATGCTACGCAAGGTCGGAAGTAAGAAATCAGTGGTTTTAATTAGTTGATTTTCATGTTCTTATTGTAATATTTAATTTTTGGCAGTGACAGTAATAAATACATACATTAATCCTAGTTACTTACTCTCTTATTCATGCGAAGTAACGTATTTTTCCTCTGATTTTCACAAATGTTTTTCTTTTTTTCGTACAAGCTATAAAGCGGTAGACGCTATGTTAAATGCAAATTAATATTTGTTTCAACTCATCTTAACTATATTAGTTAGCAAGAAGTATGTATTAAATACGAAGATATTTGGGGGGGGGTCTAAAAGCAATGCCTCCTATTTTTTATCATCCTCCTTGAATGGATCAAGAGATTGCAAATTGCATTGCTATGACGACTGAATTTATGCATTAGTGATCTGAAAGTTTCATTTCTATTGTAGATATTGACTGTGTGAGACTAAGAAAGCAACCCTGTCATAGATGTGCATCAGAAGCAGAGTTCCTGGCAAAAGTGCATTGAGAATATGATGTAGCTAAATAAATTCTGCAGCGCAAGATTGCTCATTTTAATGTTACTACTCTAGTCTTCATAGCTCTTTAACTTTTTGAGTTAAAAAAATGGGTTTTTTTTTATAATATTGTTACGTATTATAACATCCCCGACGAAGAGGCGGATATGAACTAGTTTTATGTAATTCGTTTACTGTTTTCATGACGTTGCCTTTGTTAGAGGAGCCCTGCGATACAACAACCGAACCAGACTCGTGTGTGAGAACACGTGTGCCACGAATCTTTTCATTTCTATAACAAAGGCTGAAAAGATGAAAATTATTAACGTACATTTTATATATTAAAACGAAGCAAACGACGATGGCAGGTGCTCGGAAATGAAATTCTTTATAATACTCCCCGAAAAATATGTTACTCGAGACATTTTAACCTTTCGCTCTGTTATCCATTGTTCTTTTCCATTTTCTATTTTCTTATCGTTTGTTTTTGATGGGTGTGGTGAATCCTTCTGGATTTTTTTTTTTTTTAGATTCTATCCATTCTTTAAAATACAATTGATTGGATCTCTTGGCTCACTGAAACTAAATTCTGACGCATATCAGGTGAAAACATTAATATCTAGGTAGGGTTTTTTTTTTTTTTATGAGCACGATAGCTTATACGGTTACTTAAACAATGGATATCTTCCTATGATTCTAGTTTCTTATCATATTGTATATAAGACCTATGTATTACTAATATTCTCCGTCTCAGACTTTTTTAAAGCCAGCGTCATTAGACATTCGCTCCAGACAAGTAATGATGCCACTTTATGTTGAAGGAGCTGTAAGCGGGGAAGGGTAGAGCGGTAGCTCTAGATATATCTAAGGCTTTTGACAGGCTATGGCATGAAGGTCTTCTCAGGAAAATCAGATCATATGGTAGCACTGGAAGAATACATGACATAATTAAATCCTTCTTAGATAAGAGAAAAATCAAGGTTGTCCTGGACGGTCGTACATCTAAACAATACGATATAAATGCGGGAGTGCCTCAGGGGTCTATCCTGTGACCTCTGTTATTCCTAATATTCATAAATGACCACCCTGACCAAATTGCCTGTGAGAGGGGTATATATGCTTACGACACCACACACTATAATAGACACGACAGGAAAACAAATGAACACATATCTAAATAAATGGCCGAAGCACTAGAGGATGACCTCCGATTTGTAGTGGAATGGGGGAATAAATGGATGGTCACATTCAATGCTGCCAAGACAAAATTCGTTTCCTTCAATAATTGCAAGAAACCTTCTCTACCACGAATAGCAATGGTCAATGACTCTTTATCTGAAAGCACATCCATTAAACGCCTTGGCCTAACGCTCTCAGGAAACATGAGTTGGAACAATTACACCGAGAGTATCGCCAGGACCACTGCGAAGAAGGTATGTTCTCTCTACCGTGCTAGAAAGATACTAACGCCCGAAAGTATCCTCTACGTCTATAAGGCCACCATTCGCCCATGTATGGAGTATTGTTGTCATATTTGGGCTGATGTATCTACCACTAGTCTCTCGCTCCTAGACAAGGTTCAAAAGAGAGTCGCCAATCTGATAGGTCCTGAACTGTCATCTATACTTCAGCCCCTGTTCCATCGACGAAATGTTGCATCTCTCTGCCTTTTCTACAAGTAACGGTGAATGCTCTTACGAACTGCAAGCACTTGTACCCCCTCGACGTAAATACTCCCGACAAACCCGGCAAGCAGCTAAATCACACCCCTTCACAGTAGATATCTTTAGATGTAAGAGAGCCTGCTACTCCAATAGTTTATTCCCCAGGACAGCTAAACTTTGGAATTCCCTGCCGGGTCCCTGCTTCACCAACTGTACTGACATGCAGAATTTCAAGTGCAACGTGAACCGACATCTTGCTGCCCAACTCCCTACACAGTATCCCTGATGCCCATGTCCATGATAGTAGTCCTATACAACAAAGTGGCAATATGCCTTGTTTGGGGTGAAAATATCATTAAAAAAATAAATAAAAAATAAAAAATAAAAATAGAATGTCAAGGTCAAAAACTTGCCAACTGGCTAAAACAAAGATCTGATACGGAGAAGATTAGTGAATACATAGGTCTTATGCCAACGATTAGTATGAGATGTAATAACGTAACACCTAGAAAACAGCAATTCTTTTCACTTTGTCATAAATATCGTTCCTAGATTGTGAAGACTTAAAAGCAAAATGGAGAATGTAAGAGTTACGCGACTTCCGAAAGTAAACCCAATATACAATTTATACTCCTCTAAAACCCTCATTTCCTAATTATGTAAGCTGCAGAAATTGATATATATATATATATATATATATATATATATATATATATGTATGTATATATATTACAATATATTACAATATATATATATTGTAATATATATATATATATTGTAATATATATATATATATATGTATATATATATATATATATATATATATATATATATAAGGAATAAATTATAAGATGAACTTTGGAATATAGTCTTTTGTCAATTATTCACTATAAATATATATATATATGTGTGTGTGCGTATGTATATATATGTGTGTGTGTGTGTGTGTGTGTGCGCGTATATATATATATATATATATATATATATATATATAGGGTGCAACGATAAAATTGCCGCCTTAGAAAAGACGACCTGATTCCATTTCCATTTGGTGAAAATAGGTTTTCTTTTTTTTTACTTCTTTTCTTTTTTTTCTTTTTGTTACAGACCATCTACTACTTGACAAGTTCTGTACAAATCCCAAGAACGACAGGAGCCTTCTATAATATTCGAGAGTGGCACAATGTTTAATGAGTGAGATCGGAGATACACTGCTGTACAATTCATAATCTCTACCGATCCAAGTTATGACAACAGGACCATTGCCAGCCCACTCAAAATGCATCGCTGGATTGCCACACATATCAGGAGCGTGCCCCGAGTGATGGAAATATGGTTTCCGGCCACTTTTATGGTCTTTAGTGTGATTTCAAGTGAGGGGCACATCATGCCACCTCACACGTTCAAAGTCAACACCAAACTGTACCTGGATGTGCTAAAAAGTGTGGTGATCGCCTGGTTCCATCAGATGGCTTTGTACTCTTCTCTCTCTGCCCCCTCTTCTCCCCCGACTTGAAACGTTGGACTACTTGGTTCGGTCATACGTCGAGAACATCACCAACATGACCTTGCACAACACCATGGCCAGTATGATCGCAGCCATCCGCCACATATTCCCCGAGCTCGCGCCGGCGCTTGTGGAAAAGGCATGCTTCTAGTTCCCGACCTGTACAGAGGCGGTGATTGAGGCTAAAAGCGGTTGTATTGAATAGATGTTGGCTCTACTACGCAATCAAGTTACCTGGATTGATTTTTTTTTCAATAAAAGTTTTTAAATAAAGCTGTAAAGGGCGACACTTTTATCGTTCTATCATATAGTATAGCTTCTTTCTAACAGTTTTTTTTTCTTTTTTATATTCCTAGGGCTTACTGCTACATTCAATATTCAATTATTTATACATGCTCCAGTATTATGAAATAAGTAGAACAGAATAGACTATCTTATATCGATCTAGTTATCTATCTGACTTTGTAGTTATCTATCTATCTATCTATCCATCTATCTATCTAACTTACTAACTAACTAACTGGAAACGTAAAGAGATGGATATAATGAATATTTATGAAACCTGTCAAAATATGACAAAGCCAGATCATAGACAAGTTTACCGGAAGGTCTGGTCAGCTGATCGGATCTACGTGTATGTTACGTGTGAGTCACGTGATCAGGTTAGCTGGAGATCATCGAAGCTAGTTATGTTATGAAATAGTTAGAACAGAATAAAGCATAGTTTCACTGTCTATCTATCTATCTAACTAGAGAGGTAGGCAAGAGATGTATATTGAATATTTATAAAAACCTGTCAAAATATAACAAAGCTAGAGCATAGACAAGTTTACCGGAAGGTCTGGTCAGCCTATCGAATCTACGTGCGAGTCACGTGATCAGGTTAGTTGGAGATCATCGAAGAGTTGGAACTTGGAATTGAAGCAAAGCGGTTGGACTTTACGGTTGTCTCTCCTCCTCTCTTGGGAGGGAGTTGTTATATAGTTCATTATTATTATTGTTGTTATTTGTTATTATTATTCGTTGTTAAGTCTTATTAAAAATGATGCTCAGAGAGTCTTAGAGAGAGAGAGAGAGAGATGTTGTAAGAGAGATGTTCGTGTTATGACGAGATTCATATATATAAAATGTTCATACTTAGAAATGTAATAGAAGCTCTTAGAGTGATGAAACAGTGGTCAGACAGTCTTAGTGTTCACATTGTAGATATGAGATGTCGAGACGTGTATGTAAAAACATTTTAAAACACATGATATACAAGACATATAATAACAATTTTCACTTTACCTTTTGGTAGAATTACAACACAAAGACGACGTTTATAAAAACACATAATGGGTTTATTTCTTCTCCCGACCGGCCATGGTTTTCTGAGTCAAGAATTCAAAGCTTCACATTCTAAGTTTCAAAAGTGACCGTCTCGCTTCTAGACGTTCGAATCCCATGTCTGGACTATCGTCTGTCGTCCTCAGACTCTCTCCCAGTTTCTCCCACAGTTTCTCTGAAGTTTTTAACTATATCGAGAACTTCCCGTTTTCCATGACGTCATACACATGTTAAAACATGTGTCTTCTTTCACGTGTTCTGGAAATGCGTGTCCAAAACTTTTTCCTTTGTTTACAAAAGGAATTTTTACATATATTCCCAGTAACCTATATTTCCAATATGTTAAAAACATGATTATTAAATTAGTTGCATTCCTCAATTGAATTTTCATAACAGAATTGACAACGCACATTCTTTTCTTGAAACTATTTTATCTCTAAGCTAAACAATGGTTTGTTTTCACATTCCATTTGCTAATTCTCTCTCGTAATCTATTTCTAAACCTAAATTACGAGGTTCGAATTTCGTCTATACTATTTCATTTTCATTTTAACTAAATATCTCTATTTTTATACTTACATGAAAAGGGGACAGCCCTTATCATATAACAGGAGTGACGTGTCGCTTAACGTAGATTGTTAAGACCACAAGCAAAGAAACTCACTTTGCATTTTCATCTGCACGACATCCTGGAAAGTGAAATAAAAACTAATATGAAGACCAATCATCGTCTTGGAGTACATTGTGTTTCATCCAAAAGGTTTCAGCCTCCCTTCCAAGAACAAGTTGAAGTCAGGATGGACCAGGTTCAGTGAGCAGAGAAGATAAAGGTATGTCGACGATACACATAGGACGCACACACATACACACACACACGCATGCACGCACGCATATGAACATTAGACCATCACGAAACATAAAACGGGTTCAGAAAGTGAAGAACCACTAATAGACATTTAGTAACGCATTTAGGACACGTCACAAACACGAAACGTATACACCCGTTTATATGGGCGGTGTTCGTGTTAGATTACGTAACATGATTCATTTGGTGCCGTTTTAGGTACACAATTACATAACAGCAGTGGAGATAACTTTCTACTCCATTCTATCGCATTGTATTGTAGCCGTTCTTTAGTATTACAGTTTTACTCGCTACAAATCATATTCGACACTTTACAAATCCAAACACGTATGTTCATAGATTGCATCATCACTCGTTTCATACGAATGCATATACCGTCTTTATGTGTGTGTATATACAGTCTCGTTCCTATAGGAATATTATGGGAGATGACAGTGCTTCAGTTGTTAACGGCATGAACTGACGACTCCAGTTCGTGTGCGTCAGAAGCAGAGATGCTTCATTGAATTCCCCCCAGGCAGAAAATAATAATAAAAAAAAACATTGAACTGATGAATAAACATTCCTCGGTGCCTGTTGAACTTTTACAAAACCGATGAAGCTGAGGTCAGCACAGTTAGGAGATGGATTCGCCGATTTCAGAGTAGCGATAATGTAAGTGACAGCGCGCTCCGGACTTTTACGAGTGATGCATCGTTTATTGCTTGCAAAAGAGCATTGGGAATGGCGCTGACTATGTGGAAAGCTAAATTCTGGACCACAAAATGTCGTGCGTTTTAACGGTTCAATTCCTGTTTTCGTCGATCTTTAACGTTTTAGTTTTTAAGTTAAAACAGAAAGGGTTTGCTTTTAGAACAATCCTCGTATTTTATTATTTAGCGCAAACGATGTACTCCGGGTGAAATAAAAAAGGAAGCGTAAATTGCTTGAAATAAATCTCAAGCTCTGTTAATTGGAATTAGAAAGTATCCTGTACCTCTATAAGGCCACCATTCGCCCATGTATGGAGTATTGTTGTCATATTTGGGCTGATGTATCTGCTACTAGTTTCTCACTCCTAGACAACGTTCAAAAGAGAGTCGCCAATCTGATAGGTTCTGAACTGTCATTTAAACTTCAGCCTCTGTCCCATCGACGAAATGTTGCATCCTTCTGCCTGTTCTACAAGTACATTAACGGTGAATCCTCTGACGAACTGCAAGCACTTGTGCCCCCTCGACGTAAATACCTTCGACAAACCCGAAAAGCAGCAAAAACCCACCCCTTCACAGTTGATATCCCTACATATAAGAGAGGCTTCTACTCTAGTAGTTTCTTCCCCAGAATCGCTAGACTTTGGAATTCCCTTCCGGGTCCCTGCTTCCCCAACTGTACTGACATGCAGAAGTTCAAGTGTAACGTGAACCGACATCTTGCTGCCTAACTCCCTACACAGTACCCCTGATGCTTATGTACCTGATAGTAGTCCCCTACAACAAAGTGGCAATGTGCCTTGTTTGAGGTGAAAATGCAATAAAAAAAAATTATCTTACTGGTGTAGTTTATTGTGTTGCCATGCGAAAATTGTTAGGTATTTAAAAGCGTTGTTGAAATATCCAAAACCCTTGCGGAAAATGTCCGTCCTCTGGAGTGGAAATAATGTAATATTTTCAACATTGCCGCTTCGAAATAACAAGATGCCTGAACAAGTGGAGGGAAAATATTTACATAAACACGAACGAAAGACAACGAAACGTGAAACTGAAAATTATTGCAGTAAATAAACTGCTCAAATTAGAATGACACGTGGAAACAGCACGAACCTTCGATATTGGGATTGGTAGCTTCCGGTTAAAGTTATGTATAGAGTCAGATATAACTGCATGTTTGTCCTTAATTACTTGCCTCTCGATGTGTGAAGCGGTAGCCACAAGGTCGTATTTCGATTTAGTAATAACTCCTCTCCATAAAAAGGTGCAGTTGTGCTACCACAAAAAGGCACGAATCTTCGATATTGGGATTAGTAGCTTCCGGTTGAAGTTATATATAAAGTTGGAGACAGCTGCATGTTTGTTTACATCTATTTGCCTTCTTTCTGACAGTGTGGTAGTCTATAGCAGTTGAGACTGTCGAGTGGGCAAGCACGGGTTCACAAGTACATAAACGTCGTCGTTGTCGTCGTTGGGGCCCACTCGTGTCCGAGTATCGGGTCCATCATCTGTCCCCTATCTTCTAGGATGCCTATACTTTACATGACTTGCAAGGCCACACCGGTGGTAGAAGAGTAGCGGGCAGTATTTGCAAGGGGATATAGGCAGTGGTCGGGGCTGTTCTTCGTCTCTCCTTCTTTTCCTAGCCTTTTCATGTTCTCTTCTTTTCTCCTCAGTCCATGGCACCTTTGCGTGCCAGGCTCTTCCATTTTGTCCAGTCCCTGGCAGGCTGTTCCCATGAGGAAGGGTCGATGTTAGTTATTGCCAGGGTGCTCTTTAACTGGTCTTTATGGCAACGTTTAGGTGCTCCTCGTGGTCAAGTCCCATTGGCGAGCTCGCCATAAAGTATTTTTTTGCCCTGGTCGTGGAGACTTGGCGTTTAGAACAGTCTTAATCGTTTGAAAGCATATCAAGGCAAAATACAAGGATTCTATCGACAAGTTTATCGTATGTGATCGCTCTGTTTTATTTTTATTTACTTATAAGTCTGGTCGGGTCACCCCACCAGCCTTGCCTGGCGAGGAGGCTGGCTAGTCTCCCAGAAGGATTTTAAATAAATAAATAAATAAACAAAATTTTTTTCGATACATTCTGCAAATATTAGTTGTATTCTGTGTGTATGTGTGACATCAGAGACCGTCTAACATGATTTTTCTTCTTCTTCTTCTTCTTCTTCTTCTTATTATTATTATTATTATTATTATTATTATGTCTACAAATCCCCGATGTTTTAGGCGGCCTCCAGACCTCTGCTATTGTATGTACCACTAACATCCTTTGGAAAACCCTTGATCTTTGAAGCTCCTGGTTTTGAGCCGGAATTGAGGGAAATCCTCTGGAAATGAAGACCATCCCTTTCCAGGGAGACGTTGATAAACGAAATCAGAATTATTATTATTATTATTATTATTATTATTATTATTATTGTTGTTGTTGTTTAATCACTCGAAGTAGTCGCACATGCCATCATCATAGATTTCTCTTTCAGAAAAACCTGTGGTGTTCTCTGGAGTCTGAGTGACAACAAGTCTTCCCAGAGCTCCTAGATTCATTTTATTTTGGTTCCGCAACAAAAAGAAAGGTGGACCTGTAAATTCACCCTTGTCCGTTTGTCCGTTCACCTGTTTGTCCCTTCCTCAGTCTGCACTTAACTACGCCTTGATATTTTTTTCAATAACTACGCCTTGGAATTTTTTTGGAAATTTTGCACACACATTAAACATGATGTGAGTAAAAAGCTAATAGAACGCATTTTCCAGGAAAACTCCGGCTTCCCCCTCCCCTAGGGGTGCCTTTCGGGTTAACATGACTAAAATTGACACTTTTGCGCTTATTAAGAAAAAAATGATGCCTTGGATTTGTATAAAACTTTTTGAAAAGTTGTAACTAACTGATTTCTATATAATTTTGTTAGTATATACTTCGCGATAACTCTTGGGTGTGCCTCAGGGGCTCTTTTAGGGCTAATAAAAACACTCCATTTTTGGGATTGTTTTACCAAATTGTCCGAAATTATCTGTGTATGTCTATTTAGCAGTTTTGCATGGTGATGAACTCAAATTTAAATATGTTAAGGCCTTTGGGACTTTGGGGCTTAATGGGGGGAGGGAAATGATGGACTTAGTCATTTCTTTTCTTTTTTTTTTGTATGAAGAACTCAAATTTACATATGTTAAGGCCTAAAACTGCACCGTTTGTTCATTTTCACCAGGATTTTACGTCCCCTTTTGGGGGCTTAATAAGGGGGAGGGGCAAATGCTGAACTTAGTCACGGGGGACAATGAATGCTTCACTTGTTAATATTTTTATTTCCAGATATTATTTTATATATATTACGTATAAGGCTGTGACAACAGCGTATTCTTCTCATTGTTTTGACTCTTGCGTATATATCCGTTAATATCTTATTATGTTTTTATATAGACCGATGTGGTTCTCGGTTGATTGACTGTGTCTTACTGTGTCGCATATATACTCGAGAGTAAAAATAATGAAAAGAATATTCTGTTGCCAGGGACCTAATTATGTATATCTTTGTTAATTGGTATCTGTACCTTTTTGCTTTTCTTTCTCTTTTTCTTTTTTTCTTTCTTTTTTTTTTCTTTTTTCTTTTTTCTCTTCCCATCTTTTTCTTCCTTTCTTTTTCTCTATTTCCTTTTCTCTGTTTCTTTTTCTTCCTTTCTTTTTCTCTGTTTCTTTTCCTCTGTTTCTTTTTCTCTGTTTCTTTTTCTTCCTTTCTTTTTCTCTGTTTCTTTTTCTCTGTTTCTTTTTCTCTATTTCTTTTTCTCTGTTTCTTTTTCTATATTTCAAGACAAATCTTACTCTTCCCCATTCTTTCCGTCGTTTTTTTTTATGTATCCTCCTGATAAATTTTCTTTTTGTGCTTGTAAATAACTGAATTATTTTCGACACGAAGTAAACTATATATATAAATAATATCGCCTGAAGAGGTCTCAATCGTCCCGACACTATGGTATACATATCTTTCAATTTCTTTTTGACCATCGAAAATGGGAGTTTGTTCCCAGTTAAGCGTTATAGTTAAAAAAAAAAGAAAGAAAAGAAAAAAGTTTGTACACAGGGCGGAACGATAAAAGTATCGCCCTAAAGAAAACAACACTACAGCTTGTTTTTTTTTAACCTTTTATTAGAAAAAAAAATCATTTCATGTAACTTGATTATGCAGCAGAACTGACATCTATTCGTTGTGGCCGCCTTCAACCTCAATCACCGCCTCGATACAGGTCTGGAACGGGGAGCATGCCTTTTTCACAAGCGCCGGTGGAAGCTCAGTGAATACTCGGCGAATGGCGGCGATAAGGCTAGCTTTGGTGTTGTTGGAGGTCATGTTGGTGATGTTCCCGCCGTATGACTAAACGAAGTAGTCGAACGGGTTCAGGTCTGGGCGATGAGGGGGGGGCAGTGAGAGAAGGGTACAAAGTCGTAGCACTTCTTCTAAAGTCAAGCCAGGGTCTCTTTATACATGCGCCGGCGTCGACTCCTTCTGCAACACTCAGTCTGCAAGTGGCCACTTGATTGCACCAGGCGATCATCACACTCTTCAGCACATCCAATCATCGCCTCGATACAAGTCCGGTACTGGGAGCATCCGTTTTCCACAAGCGCTCACAGGAGCTCAGCGAATTGCAGCGATCAAGCTGATTTTGGTGTTGTGGGAGGTCAAGTTTGTGATGTTCTCGACCTATGATCAAACGAAGTAGCCCAGCAGGTTCAAGAGAGGAGGGTCCAAAGCTGTAGCACTCTTTCCTGGGTTTCTTTGGACTTGTGTGCTGGCGCAGAGTGCTGCTGCCACATCTAACAGATCTTACAGCGGCTATCTGACTGCATCAGGGGATCACCAAGCACATCCAGGTACACATTGGTGTTGGCTTACAAGCCGACTTTGTAAATGTGAAGTGGCATGATGTGGTCCTCACTTGAAACCACACTAAAGACCATAACCGTGACCAGAAACTTTGCTTTCATCACCCTGGACACGTTCCTGTTACTTGTAGCACTCCAGCGATTCATTTTGAGAGTGCTGACAATGGTCATGTTGTCATAACTTGGATCGGTAGAGAGCACGAGTTGGACAGCAGCGCATCTAAGACCTCGCTTGTTCGAACATTGTGTCATTTTCACACATGATAGAAGGCTCCTATCGCTCTTGGGATTTGTACACAGCTGGTTAACTAGTAGATGGTCTACAACCAAAATAAAGGAAAACTGTTTTTTATCAAACGGAAATGGAATTATGTCGTATTTTCTAGGGCTACAATTTTTATCGTTGCACTTTGTATAATTTTTTGCAGTTAGAGGATACTACTGAAACATCAACAGTTAAACTCGATTGCATTGTATTGTTCAGCCATTTGACCTCAATAACCCAATCAGATAATTTAATGTTCTAACCGCATATATTAATATTATTTTGCGCGATTTGCATTGTGCGCTACCCTTGTTTAACAATCAGTTAGCAGTGGTAATCTTAGCCTTTCACCATCCACTGTCAATGTGTAACACTGCCAAACACCGCTCAGTCCCGAGCCGTCACTATTTCCCGCCGTTTTGTGATCTCATGCTAATGAAATGTCAGCCATTTTTATTTGCTATTGTTTCGACTTTTTCGCTTATATTTGCTTGATAATTTGTCGTCTTTTATTTTGGGCGCTGAAAAGAAAATAGCGCCGATTCTATGACAATATCTGATTTAAGATTGGTCCAGCGAGGATGGACGATTATTGATAATAGAGTGACCAGGAGCATTCTGCTTGAAAGTGTTTGTTGTTGCTGTATGCGTGTACGTATTTGGAGTATTGGGAACAGGACGTGCATATTTTTTGTTGATCTGTACAATTTTAACATTGGTTTAAAATATGATAAATAATTGATGAAAAATATCGAATTACGTTGAAGAAACTGCTTTTATTAATCCCCAAAATTAGTTTCTTATGAATTTATTTATTTTAATAATAAAATATCAACAGTGCTTATTAATTAACAAGTGAATGTATATATATATATATATATATATATATATATATATATATATATATATATATATATATATACACACCTATAATATAAATCTCACTTGTCTGTTTAAATGTATGTATGTATGTATGTATGTATGTATGTATGCCTAAAACTTTCGACAGAGGCGACGGATTTTCACGAGATCGGTATCGTTTTGAAGCTTGTCCTTGCGAATGACAAATATCGAACAATTGGCTAAAAGCATTAATTCCTTCACCCTCAACTGGGCATTTTTTACAGGGCGGGGTCGTTTTTTTTTTCGCCGATATTTCCGAAAGTCATCACCTCTTTTCTATCGACTAGCCTTAATTTAAACCTTCGTCACTTCCGGTTTGGCGATGGATGCAACACCAAAAACACCGCGTTTTTTTTTTTAATTCTTTTCCTCCTTCGCGGTACGGGTTCGAGCCTACCTGCCTACTACTACTTTTTTATGCTCAACACATACCTCCAAACACTCGGGAAATGCCCGACCCCCCCAGGATGGTATATATATATATATATATATATATAATTTCAAATGTGTGTGAGAACACTTCTCAACCTATATACTCAATGAAGTTTTTATCTACAGACTTGAAATATATATATATATATATATATATATATATATATATATATATATATATATATATATATATAGAATATTTAGATATGTGGATAATGCTTTAATCTCTTTTCACCTTAAAAATAGGGCTGCTAGGGGTTATATTAGAAAAAATACATGGGTGTCATCGGATTTTTATCTATTTGCTAACTGTATTACGAATGCGCATGCGTGAATAGTTCACATGACTGATTACTTATGTAAAGAATAAGTAGTCTGAAAAACATTTTAAGCATCGTGTCACGCTGGTCTTATTGTTATCGTATTTGATTCACTGTCTTTAAACTTTGGATTTGATTTCAGCTCGAGTATTATTTTCTTTTTTCTTTTTTTTTTTAATTTACCACACGTGAATGGTTTAGAAAAAAACATAATACTAGCATGCACATGTTTTGGTCTCTATTAAAATATATTATTTATGCGTATTTTACGGCCAGGCAACGCCGGGCGGCCTGCTCTTTGTGTTAGCAAATGGAGTTTAGGCGTTTGGACAATGTTTGAACATTGGTAATACGTGTGTCCATCTTAGCAACAATCGATTTTTTTTTACACAGTGGTCACCACTTATCAAGGCCCGGAAGCCACTCAGGGATAAGGGTTATTGCAAGTACATTAAGTTAGTGTGGAGATTTGATGAAGTGTTTACTTAAGGGGGCGGTTCATTAGGAATTTGTTAACATTGGACTTGAAGACATCCAAGTTGTAGTCCGGTGGGAAGCAGGCAGACGTAACAGAGTTCCACAGGCGTGCAGTAATTACATAACAGTCTAGGTAGTCGAGTTCAAAGCCGGCATGAAGTAGTTTCTTGTTTAGCCGCAGTGATGAGCTCTGATACAATGAAACAGTGGTGTATTTGGATTACTATATATATATATATATATATATATATATATATATATATATATGTGTGTGTGTGTGTGTGTGTGTGTGTGTGTGTATACGAATCCTTTATTACGAAGATCAATATAATTACAGAGCATAAAATGATTAAATGACAAAAGTTTATATTCCAAATTTCGTAATGTTGATCATCTTACAATTTATTCCTTTAGTTCAGTTGACACAATTCTTAACAGTATATGTTCCGGATTTTTTAATCATGTCAAAACGCATTTTATTTCCGTTTGGTGAATTGATTGTTGCTATTTATTCTGATGAGTTAAGGACAAAAAATATCCACTGATTGATATAATAATTAAGTAATTGATTTTGTGCTACGAAACAGATGCTGTCGGTGTCAACTGAATTAAAGGAATACATTCTAAGATGGTCAACATCAAGAAATTTGGAATATACACTTTTGTCATTCATCATTATATATATATAAATATATATATATATATATATATATATATTAGCGATGGGACTATACATATATCATCCCAATTCCGATACGATTAACGCAATTACTGAAACCGGTAATGTGCAGGGGATTTTAGCTGATGTATAAAGTCCATAAATATTTAATATTTTTATAACTATAATCAGTGGAAGATTTTGTTTTAAACAAGTTCAATATTATGAAAACATATATGGCACAAGCCTAACGAATTCTTACGAGAATGAAACGCGGATTATTCTGTGTAGCTTAAGTGGCATATATATTTTCATAACTTAATACCTATCTCTACCTATGTATTGAGCACTGTTGAAGTAAATACTGAAAATTTTCACATAAAAATTATATATATATATATATATATATATATATATATATATATATATATATATATATATATATATATATATATATAAGAACAAGTAGTTAATAAAACATGTTAAAAACTGATTTCTGCCTTTTGGATTACTTTGGATCATCTTCCAATTACGCGATTCCTTTGGATTTTACTTGTGCGAATGTAAATTTAACTTTCTTTGATTCTACATTTTTGGATTTTACCATCATCGGATACCTTACCTTTCAGCAGATTATTCATTCACGTAAAATTTCTTTTTTATTCACCCTATTCCCTCTGCTTCACTTTTTGTTATTGAGTAAGATCTATGACTTACTTGTAGTTTCATTAAATACGTTTGCAAGCAAAATCGGATCCCGCATTTTGCTAAATCCTACCCTCTGATGAGAAGGAAAGTATTTCTTCGAAACTCCGCGGATTAAGGACTATCCATTTATTTTGTGGTTCATTTTTAAAATTAAATATGTTTTTAACTCTTTTCCAAATTGTTTTTAACACGTTTTATTAATTACTTGTTCTTACACACGCACACACACACACACACACACACACACACACACACATATATATATATATATATATATATATATATATATAAAATTTAATTTTTATAGTCAAATGTTTTTAACTCTTTTTCAAAGTGTTCTTTTTATTAGGTACTTGTTCTTATATATATATTTATATATATATATATATATATATATATAGAGAGAGAGAGAGAGAGAGAGAGAGAGAGACAGACAGACAGAGAGAAGTGGAGGGAGATAGATAGATAGATAGATTTTGTAACTTTTACAAGAAGGAACTCATATTTCTAATAGTAAATGCCGTAAGCCATACGCGTAAGTGAAGTCTTGCTCTCAACAGTCATTTTAATTCAATAGAGTGTCGAGAAATTTTGTCCCTCGTAAAATAAGAAATGAATTTGTAAAATAAGAAATAAGTTCGAAAAATAAATGTAAAAAGCAAAGCAGTGATTTGTGGAATACTTACACAGATAGGATGGAAATTTATATTTACAAATAATAAGAATATAATTCAGAAAACGCCGACGTCTTATCACACCGGAAACAACTTGATGGAAATTACTTAGTGGCGTATTACTAGGCGTTTTAGACTTTGAAAATGCCTTTGGCTTTCGTGCCGGTTATCAGGTTTAGGCAAGTAACGATGGCCAAGTTGTTAGAGACATAGTTTGGCAATCTGGGTGTGTCAAGTTCGAGTCCAGATCGTTCCACAAAACCACGTTTAATTAAACACGTTACCAACGTTCATATGATCTCTCCCATAAGTACAAAATATTCTTCTAGAAAGAATTCTCAATAGAAAGATACTGGGGAAACGAATGCCAACATCATAAAGAATGATGCTCAACAAACAGTGTAGATATTGTCGCAGCCGTGATTGCAGTAAGCAACAAGATTACGATTTACTAGTTTGAATATGTTTCGTTTATAAGCTCAGTGCTGATTGGTGAAAGCATGCGATTATCTTTTTGGCTTTTTTATTATGATTTTTACATGCGAGAGATGTTATAAAATAATTTAAATACACGAGCAATTTTCGCTTTTTGACGCGGAAGTGGCAACAACAGCTCAGGCTTGTATTGAAGATAAGCTACCTACCCCCCAAAACATTTCCTAACCCTAACCCTAACCCCCCAAAACATTTCCTCGTGTTGTGCGCCTGAAATAGCCTCTGACAACAAAGTTCAGCTCCTGGATTTCTCGTCTGCTTTAGCTACCAAACCCGGCGAAACTGTTTATACTAACTAAAAGAAGCGGCAAAGGTGTTTCACTGGCGCCTTAAAACCAGTCACTTTGGGCAGATGAGTGCGGGTCAACTTTGGATAGCAGCTCACCTAGGGGAAGGCAAGGCTGATTCAAAACCTCCGTTGCATTGCGGGATTACTCCATCAAGTGAAAGGCTAAGGGAGTAACCCCCAACAGAACATCTGGAAACGGAGTCCCTAAGACGTCATTACTGGCGCCGCAGTTGGAGTTAAGCTGTATCGACTCAATTAGATCATCTGGCATCTGGGAGAGGAGAACTATTGCACGGGCAACAGCTATCCTTCTATATCACCCTGGCCAGGCTATGTACCTTCACTGCTACACCATCGTTTCCCGACGGACTGTTGCCAACAACAAAGTGACAACAACTCCACATGTAGGAAGAGGAGGAACGTGTCTTGCTTTTGGTAACATTCATTTATTCCATATTTGAATTTTTAAACAAATCTCTACCACTGTGCCCTCCTTTAATACACATACAATTACTATTTTCTTCTATCCAACAGGACTTCTTGTTGTATTCCTGTGGCGTGGGGCGTGTGTATATTCTCTACACATATACACGTGTATGTAACGAGTGTTTTATTGAATGAGCGTCAGTTCTTCGTGTGATCGGTTAGTTTTTAAAATGTCACAAAACAACTTAGCTGCTGTATATTCATGTTTAACGAAAAATAAGGGACAGGATAGACATATTTGCCTCTTTTCAGACAAAAGGAAGACATACCTTCACAAAAGGTACGAATACCGTTCTATGGAGTTACAACACTTGGCCAATTAGGGGGGAAAACTTGGCCCATCTTTGATTTTGTTGGGCAGAAAGCTGCAACAACATTTCTACCACTAACAACAGACTTCGGTTTTTAATTTGTTCTATATAATAACATAAGTAATAATTTGTTCTATATAATTATATAAGTAATAATTTGTTCTATATAATAACATAAGTAATCATTTGTCCAATATAATAACACAAGTAATCATTTATTCTATATAACATAAGTAATAATGTTTTCTATATAATAACATAATTAATAATTTGTTCTATATAATAACATAATTAATAATTTGTTCTATATAATAACATAATTAATAATTTGTTCTATATAATAACATAATTAATAATTTGTTCTATAAAATAACATAAGTAATAATTTGTTTCCATCTTGAAATGGTTGAATGCCGATACAGTCCTGTCTACATCTTAATTATCGATCTAGCTTCTGATGGGTGTCTTCCTGCCTTTCGACACTCTTTGTTGGACGCCAATTACAAACTGGCACTAACTTTCTAAAGTGTCTCTAAACTCGTTACGTCATGCATCTACGTCATGTGGCTACGTCATGTAGTTATGTCATGTGATTACGTCATGAATCTACGTAACGAAAGACTCTTTCTGGTCTTTTTCACGTCTCTTTGTTTATTAAAACCAAACATTCCAATCCTAAACATCCTTTTAGACATTTTATTGATGTACATATTCCTGGCTTAATTGTCTTTACATAAAATTCCAGTCCTATTTTAAAACATTCTTCCGTTATCAAAACACTTTGTTTTTTCCATAACATTGTCACCAGTTCAAATATCGGTCACCTCTTCATCCGGGACATCCGACGTTATAATATACTATTCTTACCCTTTTTTCTCTGTCTATAGTAACCGACTTCTATTTCTTACAGTCTCCTCGTTCTTATACCAAGAATCTCCCAACTGCAAAACACGACGCACAGCTGGCACAACTTTCCATTTTAATAATCAAATCCAAAATCCAACTGCAAAACACAACACAAAGCTGACACAACTCGCCACTGCAATAGTAAAAAGCTAGCCTTTTCTTTTATATCAAACCGAAAGCGTCTCATTTGCATATTATACAAGCATATAAAAAGGCGGCTGTTTTTTTTTCTTTTTTCTTTTTAACTCTTAAAAACTTTTAATTATGATTTTCTATGTTTATTGTATTAAGCAAATTAGGTATAAACCATTATAATATTTGCTAATATTTTCTCCTCTGGGGAGATGTGTAGACATCGAAAACCTATAGGTTAAGGAGATATACTTATTGAAATTAATTCATTGTCTTGCAAAAAAAAAAAAAATTCTAGATTTGAAATTTAACCGTTTCACATCATAAAATTAAAATTACTAAATTATGATTATATATATAATACATATATGCATATATATATGTGTGTATATATATATGTATGTATATATATATATATATTTATATATATATATATATATATATATATATATATATATATATACACACACAGTCAGGTTATGTCATATGCTACTGGTATCATGTAACCCATTATTACCTGCCTCATAGTCAGGTCACCGGCGACTAAACTGGTTCCCCCACCAGACTTGTTTGGTGAGGGGGGTCTTCCTGAAGGATTAAAAACAAGACCTTCCAAAGGGCAAAAGAACCCTTTTTCGGGGTCAATGGCCAACTAGCACCGTGTGTGTTTGTGTGTATGTATGTGTGTGTTGGGGTGGAGAGGACTCCCGTAAGCCGTGGTGAAGGCAACCTTTCTAGGAGAATCAAATCTCTGATTTAAAAACCATAAAGTAGGAGACCAGTACCCGCATTAAGCTGGTCTGCAGTTTAACTTGTTGCTGGCTATCTTGCTCGTGTTTGTTGCTGGATCTCAACATTTTGAACCGAGAGAGAGACTTAGCTGTCGTACAAAGCCAAGACTCTGTAACATCATCTGTGTATAGATACTCCCTCAGGTATTTGTCTATAAAAATGGTCCTGTAGCGATGAAAGTTATTTTTGGGCTCGTGAGCTTTAAGTGTCTGAGGGAGTGGCATTCGTCTGACAAGACGTTGCAATCATCATATATTTATATATATCCCATCTCCCCTCTCTTCTTTCTCATTATAAGACAAGCACCCTTCTCTTACGACGTGCTTTCAATAAATGTCCACACGTTTTTTTTTTTTTAGTACAGGCATTCAAAAATGTCGTAGACTTTTGAAAATGAAGTATGGTATTCCTATACATCTTCTGATATGACCGACCAATTTTTATGATTGAAGGTTCAAACGAGTAGCTACGGCAGGAATTCGAATACACCCTACTTAAAGTGACGACACTTTAATAGAAGGATATGCAATAAAATTTTGTTTTAAACTTTTTAAAAAATATCACAGAAAACGTATTGAATGCTTCAGACTGCCTTTGGACCATCTTGCACATATCGAGTATCAGTTTTTTAGTAGCATAAGAGATTCAAGGAAGGCAGGGAGTCTGTGAGGGATGATGATAAGCGTAGGAGGAGTAAGGAAGTTATAACACCAGAGTTGATTGGCCAAATAAAGTATTTCATGGATAAGGACCGCCGTGTGTCTATAGTGACAATAAGGCACAGTTTGATGGTGCTCCATCCTTGCCCCGCTACTACCTATTTTTTCACACCTCTCTTCACTCGTGCTGCCTACTGTTGTTTTGATTTTTCCCTCCCTACCTCTACACACCTGGGCAGCTGGTTATAGCTGCAGACTGAGAAACTGTTAATTGACCCTAAATGGAAAGGTCGGAATGCGACCATATTGTTGCTGGATTGGGAAATACGTGTCAGGTGTCTTCATGTGGAAACAACCGGTAATAAATGCCTTTTCTTCCAACTCAAAAAAAAACAACTCGTGTCGAATTTAGTTTTCTTTCTTCCTTTGCGAAACCGTACATACTGTAATGTGGGCATTACTTTTTAACTGCGTCGTTACATTTCAAACATTTCGAAATCACATGTTGTCTGGTAGCATTGCAAAGGGAAGGAATAAAAATCGGAATCGTCATTTTTTTTTAGTGTAAATTAAATTCATTCGTGGTTCTTCCAAAACAACGCATTTCATTTGCTTTTAAAAGTCTTTTCATAAACCACTGTTTTACAACGCTGTGCCATATAACATGTGCTTTTTAAAAGTATTTGTCTCCGCCACCTGACGCCAGCCTTAACCAATGCATTCTCGCCCTCGACTGCACACATTTATCTACCCTGGTGCGCACTTTGCTTCTCTTTCTCGGTAACATACTGTCCTTTTTTCTTTTAGTCTCTTTCTTCTACCTATAACGTCAGCGAGTGAATATTTGCCAATTTGCATACGTGCTTTAACGGTTGCTGCTAATATTTTGTTAGTCAGCTATCCTACTGCTGCTGCTGATTTTCTCACACACGACCATACGCGCTATGTTACTAAAAGAGCTCAGGTAATATGACTAGTAATAATCGCTGTTAATTCTCAATATTATAAATCAAGTAATTGCTCATGAAATACAAACAAGTGCTTTTTTGAAACGTACTAGATGACTTTATTAAGTTTCCAGACATTTTTGTTTGCGCACTTTTATTGACAGTGCACACAGGAAACTCAGGTCCCCGTTCAAAGTTATCTTCTTCGGCTACAATGCACTTGTTATACCATGCTAACAACTTCTGGAAGGTCCCATGATAGCCCTCTTGTGTGAGCGTGCCAATGGACCGTCACAGCTTCTTTTGCCTCCTCAATTGTATCATAACGACAGCGTCTTAAGTTTTCCTTAAGCTTAGGGAATAATCAAAAGCCACAAGGAGCAATGTGTGAACAACAGGGAGGATGAGGAACTATCTACATGCTATTATTAATCAAATCGTCTGTGACAAGGATAGAGTTGTGGGTTATTACCTTTACGCAAATCTTCCGCATCTTCAGTTCTTCACAAATAATTGCGTGTACAGTTCCCACACTGACATCAAACTGTGCACTTATCGTCGACGTATTATTGACGACGATCCTTATTCATGCTATTTTTTTTTATTTGCCCAATCAATTCTGATGTTCTGACGTCCTTCCACATCATCATCACTCACAGACCCCCTATTTTCCTTGAATCTCTTATGCCATTCAAAAACTGATGCTCGACTCATGCAAGGTGGTCCAAAAGCAGTCTTAAGCATTCCATGCGTGTCTGCGGCATTTTTGTTTTCTTAGTTGAAAACAAAACTTTGTAGCATATCATTCTTCTAAAATATCCTCACTTCCAGATTGCATTTTTGAAATTCACCAACTGTGAAATTCAGACTTTAGTAGGATGTATTCCAATTCCTGCTGTAGCTGTACATTTGATCCTGGGATCATTAAATTTGGTGCGATCTCATAGTATGTATAACAATAACATATGGAATTTTCAAGAGTCTTTTTTTTTACAAAGGACTCCCCACTTATCAAGGCCCGGAAGCCACTCGAGGATAAGAGTTAATGAGTGTATAGTGTTCAAGGGGAACATGTCAATCATCATTAGTAGTGGAAATTTGCTGAATTGGATCAGTTAAATGGATGGTTCATTGAGAATTTGTTTACGTTGGACTTGAAGACAACCATATTATAGTCAGTTGGAAAGCAGGAAAACGGAACAGAGTTCCACAAGCGTGCAGTTCTAAGAAAAAAGCTTTGTTCATGGAATCCAAGTGTATGTTTAAGCACAGATAAAGAGTGGAGAAAAGTAATGTATAATGTTTTCAGCTAGACGAGTGTTTTTCGTGAAAGTCAGGCCAGAGCGAACCATAGATTAGAGCTCAGACGAGCACTTGCCATGAAAATAACTATAAAGCAGCGACAGGTTCGCGACGTCTCTTCTGTGGTAAAGAGGTTGCAGGGAAGAGAAAAGGGCATCCCCACTAAGCTACGAAGTCTATTTTGAACTCTGTCAAGCCAGAGTAAGCTGCTTCTAGCAGCTCCTGTCCAGATGTTGCAACAGTACTCCATCCTTGGACGTACTTGTCTCATATACAGGTATAGAACTGCATCAACAGTGAGATATCTACTGGAACGGTAGAACGATCTCACTATTTTCCCAGCAGCCTTGGCAACGGATGACAATTTTAAATGCCTATACACCAAAAGTCAGGAGACTCATTGAAGACACCGCGTGAGTTGGACACATTGTAAACTGGATGGGCGAGATTACGTACGATGAACAAATTAATTAACCGTGGGTCACGTTGCGTCTCTTACGCATGAGTGATGCTGAATGGAAGACATCATTTCAACTCGCCGCTGTGTCAGTATTCCTCTGATAGCTGACCACTTTTCACGTGAAATAAATACTTAAATAATTACATGAAATAACAGAACACCAGCTGAAACCATGCGACCGTGTCAACACTATCAGGCAAAAACAGACGGAAGCATTGATTAGACGAAAGAGAGAGAGAGAGATTCTGAGAGAGAGAGAGAGGGGGGAGCAAAAGATGAGGAGACAAAGAAAGAGTTTTGTGAAGGGGGGAAACAGAGAAATGTGGATTAAAAGGGGTGAAGAGCCGAAGAGAAAACAAGATAGAGGATTGTGAGATCAAGAAAAATAAAGATAGACTAAGAGAGAATGATACAAAAAGAGAAAAGGAAATTGTTTGAGAGAAAAAAAGAGAGTAAGAGAACAGTGCTAGAAAATACTACATGATTCCATTTCCGTTTGATGGAAAACGGTTTTCTTTTTTTGTTGTTGCAATTGTGTACAAATCCCAAGAGTCTGAAGGTGACACACTGTTCAACGAGCGAGATTGAAGATGCGCCACTGTACAACTCATGCTCTCTACCGATCCAAGTTATGACAACAGGACCATTGCCAGCATCCTCAAAATGCAAATCCTGGTGGTGCAACGATTGAGAGCACAACTCAACAAGCTTTCTAACCACGGTTATGGTCTTTGGTGTGGTTTCAAGTGATGATCACATCATGCCACCTCACATCTTCGAAGTCGGCTTGGAACTCAACACCATGGTATACCTAGGTGTGCTGAAAAGTGTGGTGATCCCCTTGTGAAATCAGCTGACCGCTGGCAGAACCCGACGGTTCGTCAGCAGGATTCGGCGCCGGCCCACAAATGTAAAGCTTGGTTTCAGAAAGGAGTGCTACAACTTTGTACCATTTTCTCACTCTCCTCTCCTCCCCTGACCTGAACACGCTGGACTACTTCGTTTGATCATATGTCGAGAACACCACCAACATAACCTCCACAACACAAAAGCCAGCCTGATCGTCGTATGTGAAAAGATAAGTAAAATTTCAGTTCATATTACATTTAAAAGTATGCATGTAAGTACAATTTTTAATCTTGGGATAAAATAAAGTAGAAAAATAAATAGTAAACATTATTATTACATACTAGACTAGTCGTGACCCGTTGGGTCAGTATGTGTTATAGCTGTTACAGGGAAAGAGCTGCCCTCTTTCCGTGTAAATAAGAAGAACATTAGATAAGTGAAAATGAGATTAGGATAAGCCGAGACTCGAACCTTGTAAGCAAGGTTAATAATTGAAATGTTAGATGATAAGGCTATCGTTAATTCTGAATATTAAATATGTCAGTAAAATAATAAACAATGCAAATTAAAAATATATTGTTAAAAAAATAGGTTAGGTTAAAAAAAAATAGGTTAGGAGAGGATTCTTTGTTTGCAGAAGTGTGTTTTGGACAAACATACATAGCCAAGTGAATTAGTCACGTTTGTAAAACACGCTTCTGACGTCATAGACAAAAGCCGATTCTCCATATAGTTCGATGGGTTCGGATTTGAGAGTATGTCAGTCAGACAGTCAGTCTGGGAGAGAGAGAGAGAGAGAGAGTTGAGAGTCAGTCAGTTGGCAATCAGTGGATCCTTTGGACGCGAAGGGTAGAAGATTAACCATGCAGATCCAAATGTGAATTCCTGACGTCATCAGCATTCGACTGGTCCAATGAAGGTTAAGAAATAGAATGTTAGAAATAGGAATGTTAAAAAGGCCTATGATTAAATTCTATTACAAATAGTTAGATATTGTTTATATCGTAAAAAGAATTGATTGTTCATTCTTTTATAAAACTGAATATTAAAAATGTCGGCTAAAAAGAATGAACAATACAAATTAAAAATACATTGTTTAAATATAGGTTAAAGTCATATGTTGACAATTCTGTTGTTGTCAAAAGCGTGTGAATAGCCACGTGAATTGGTCACGTTTGGGAAACATGCTTCTGACGTCATAACGAAGGGGGATTCTCAATATAGGAGCTAGAGTTAGTCAGATAAGAGAGTTGCAGAGCCGGGAGTTGAAGAGATCAGAGCAGTTGGGTTGGGTTGAGTTGGAGTTAGAGTCCTTTGGAAGCGAAGGAAAGATCATTAAACTATGTAGATCCAAATGTGAATTGGTGACGTCATCAGCATTCGACCGGTCCAATGAATAAAGAATCATCTTTGTGTTTTTGTAAAACTCTTGTCATGTGCCATCTTTCAACACCCAAAAGGTAATGTGTTAAACATCTTAATATGAACATTGTGCAACCGTTCGAAGATTATCTATCTCCCCCATCTGTGTTATAAGAACTATGCATCTATCACTCTCTCTCTCTCTCTCTCTCTCTCTCTCTCTCTCCTCGCTAATATATGTTATAAGAAACATCCCAGAACTGTAGAAATGTCTGCCCTCTCTCCCTCATCATCACTATCGTTATACCCGTTATATGTATTGTCCCAATATGAACCCCTGTCCTCATCAATATGAGTCCTCTGCTATACAACATAGCTAGCTATTGAGTGATATACAAAATTTTAATGTATAAACGCGCAAAAAAATTGAACGCCCGAGCGCGCGAAAACAAACGTGGCGACCAGTGAAAACAATACGCAATTTCGCGCGCACGAAAACAAACGTGGCGATCAGCAATAGCAATATGAAAAACATTGGATAATAAAGATCTTAAGAATAATTGAAATTTTGAATGACATTCTTTCGAATTTATCCTTATTAATCCTTAAATGTGTATCGACTGCTGGTTTGCTGCATCTTATGCAACGATTCATACAAAATATCAGCCAGATCGACCCAATAGTTTCAGATAAATTGTCAGAGTAAATGGATTGTGGTGACTAATTTATATTAATCCCTTACTGTGCATTATTATTAGTTCGCTGCACCTTATTATAACAACATAAAATTTCAGCTTTTCAGTGTTTGAGAAACAGTATAACAGACCCATAGAAATCATAGAGATCATTGCCCTTAAATTAAATGAATAATCCTTTATATTAGATTGGCGTTCATAGAAAAAAATTGAAAAAAAAAACGAAAAGAAAAAATACAGGAGAGAGTGTGCATTGTACACGTCCGCCCTAGTTTGTGCGTGTGTGTGTGTGTGTGTGTGTGTGTGTGTGTGTGTGTGTGTGTGTGTGTGTTTAACAGGCTTAAAAATTTCAGTAAATAATAATTAACTGATCAAGTAATATTTAAGTGTGAGACCTTTTCAAAGCAAATCTTTAAAAATAAAAGTCTAAAGTCCCCCACACACACATTTTAAAGTGTTTCTACGTATTTTTAAAATGTTTAGAACTTATGACCCCACCCCCACCCCATTCCCTCTTTCTGTCCCCACCTCGCCATTAAACTTGAAAAAAATGCTAACCATTACATGTCTCGCTACGTCGCCAAGAAGTGCGTCCTCATTTTACGTTAAATTTATATATGAAAGTGATTCCCACGCTAAAATGTTAAATTTTAATTGTTTTTTTTTTATTTTTTTAAATATTCTTTTGTATTATCTTTAAAGGCCGTTGAAACCTATTAGTCAAAAAACAAAAAAAGAAAAACTAACCCAAATATATTTTCAGTAAACTAACAATAAGTTTGGGTTTTTTTTCAATGAAAAATACAAATAAAATAATCGTAAATAACTAATTTTTGACACGAAACATGTAGTTTTTTAAAACCAAGTTCTAGTTTTAATCACGCACAACTTCGGTAAAGAATTTTTTTTTTTTAAATATGTGGGTGCACTTGAAAAATCGACAACCCCTTTCAATTTTTTCTGTTTCGTTTTTTTTTTTTACAACTATTTTTACTGATTATTGAATATTGAGCTACCAGATTATAAAAAAAAAAACATTGTAAAAAAATCAATATTCAAAGTTTTGGAAGGGGGTTCAGTGTCTCATACAACGTTCTAGTAAATCGATACCCGGTTTTCAGAACCGATTCACAGCCCCGATTTAGCGTTAGCTACTTCAGATTCCATGATTCTTTTTCCTCTTCCGACATTTCACTTTGAGAAAAGTTCGGTCTGCTCCCCCTCCGTCATTATTTTTAACTAGTTTACCAGTTGGCTCTTTAAGGATAAGATAAAAATGTTCAAAATAAAAAATGATTTTGAGATTATATTGTCTTTTATTGTCTTGAGAAAACATTTTTTTTTAAGTGATGAAAGAAAAAATAAAACTCAGGAAGCCCCCAGAGCACTACTGCAAGCACTAATTAAAATTAAGGAGGTCCTACTAAAAGCACTACTAAAACCAACCTTCTACCTCTCCCCCTTGAAGAGAAAATATTTCTTAAGTAAGGCTATCACTGAGCTATATTTCCAAATACAATAGTTCTGTTAGTTTGTTTTTTCTTTTAAAGAAATGATTTGCTGAGAACTGAATCTCCCTTTTTTTTTTACTGAGACTTATTTCCCTTGGTCGGTGTAACGTAAAATATTCGCCTGTAAAAATTATTTTTTCTATATAGAAAAAAAAATGTTTTTAAAATCGGAATTTTTCGATTTTCAAGCCTTATCGGATGAATTTCTGTACAAACTATATCTAAGAACACTGCCAGACATATAAATTACATTTGTATGAAATTTACAAAAGGTAGATTCAGCCGTTTCGGAACCTATGAGGAACTCGCACACACAAAGTTACTTTTATGTAATAGTAGAGGTTGTGTAGTTCCTTTCTTGGTTAGTCCATACGTTATGCTTTTTAAAGAAAAACGTCACAGATGCATTCACAGCTGAAGGCGACAACTTTAAATATGCCATAACTTTTAATGAAAACAAATACTATTTTTGGTCAATGTTCACCGTTACGCCAACTGAAAACGACTCAACATTTTCTTAAAAAATGACGACTTTTTTTTTCGGTTTTCGAATGTGCTAAAAACAAATATGTCAGGGAAAATTAGCGCAGACAAAAAGTTTTCGAGATATAAATACCTGTATTTTGTTACGTAATTTCTAGTAGTTTTATTTGGCCACCATCTTTGTTTCAATAAAACGGTATATTGAGCATGCGTGTGCACGCTGCACTGAGCAGACGATCTGTGTAATAAACTCAAAACAATTTCTAAAGCCGTTCTTAACATAGGGAGGTGAGTGTGTGTGCTTATTCCGAAAGCCGTTCTTAATATGGGGGGTGTTTATTCCGAAAGCTGTTCTTAACATGGGGAGGTGAGTGTAGGTGTGTTTATTCCGAAAGCCGTTCTTAACATGGGGAGGTGGGTGTGTGTGTTTATTCCGAAAGCCGCTCTTAACATGAGCATGGGGGTGTTTATTCCGAAAGCTGTTCTTAACATGGGGAGGTCGGAGGTGCTTATTCCGAAAGCCGTCTTTAACATGGGGAGGTGGGTGTGTGTGTTTATTCCGAAAGCCGTCTTTAACATGAGGAGGTGGGTGTGTGGGTGCTTATTCCGAAAGTCGTTCTTAACATGGGGTGGGGGTGTTTATTCTGAAAGAAACGACGTTGGATAAACGTTTGCATCTTTACTACACACATCGCATGCTCATTATCCCATGTCATTTAAACAACAAAATGGCGGCCAATTCAAACTACTAGAAATTACGATGCATAATACAGGTATTTATATCTCGAAAACTATTTGTCTGCGCTAGTTCTCTCTGCGATATTTGTGTTCAGCATAGCCGAAAACCTTCAAAAGTTGTCGATTTATCGAAAAATGTTGAGGCGTCTTCAGTTGCCGTAACGGTGAACTTTGACCCTATTTTCTTTTTAAATTAATTAATATGTAAAATATCTACATTAATTTAACGATACAATTATAAACGCATATTATAAATACTTTTTGTATCGGCTCACGGCAGGGTCCTGGATATGACCTTAAACTATATCCGATGATGAGACCCAAGCTTGCGGGCTTTGGAGAATGTGGAGCCACCCCTTAACTGCCATTGCTTCCAGGTCAACTCTAACCCGGAGTGGTAGTACCTGTTAGGGTCGCTACTATGGGTTAAATTAAAACTGACATAAATATATATATATATATATATATATATATATATGCTATAAAAAATTGTTCTTCAAAATCACTGGATTCGGCATTAAATAACATGAAAAGGGTTGATATGCCGTAAAACAAAAACAACCAACTAAATCGGCTGACGGGGAATGCTGTAATGACGAAAGATTTAGGTTTAGTGTTATTTTTTCCGCATATTTGTTTGGAATGTGGTGTTTTAAAAAGAACAAATTTTCTGATATCTACAATGATATTTTTAAAGAGTCACTACTAATAAAGACTAGAAGTCAACTTAATGATAAACGTTTTATCAGTGTTAGGTAGACGTTGATACGAAACTCCATATATGACAATATACTCTTAGAATTAAACGTAGATACTTTCGGGTTGGGTGTAGAATAAAACGACCTGTTTTTACTAACAAACTTAGGAACAGAAAATATTTCCAAAACTTTTGCATTCTCGAAATCTGGTTACTTAGTTGAATTGTCGCCATTATTTTAATTTCTTTTCGCTTATTGATTCAAAATGAATTATAATTCTTACTCGCGCTATGACGCCTCGCCAATCAGATAACCTTCATTTGACAGTGGCACTTCGTCGGATTAATTATTCTCGGCTTTCTTTGTCTCTTTGTGTGAAAATCCAATTATTATGGAAGCCTACGCACCGTCTATATATTCATTGATCGCCTGATTGACTTATTCCACCGTCAAATTGTTTATGACACTCGCATTTTATTACTGCCTATATGTAAAGTGCAAATATACATTGTATATATTGATATAAGAAATTGTTTATCGCTAAAGAATACATAGAGTAGGGTCTATAAGGCCAGCTAACACACATCAGACACACGCTACGGCAGCAATTACCAACACTCATCACAAAGATACATCCTGCACTCTAGCAAACTGTCCCATGAACGCCACTAACACATGCCACTAACACACGCCACTAACACATGCCACTAACACAAGCCACTAACACACGCCACTAACACACGCCACTAACACATGCCACTAACACACGCCACTAACACACGCCACTAACACACGCCACTAACACATGCCACTAACACATGCCACTAACACATGCCACTAACACACGCCACTAACACACGCCACTAACACATGCCACTAACACATGCAACTAACACACGCCACTAACACCCGCCACTAACACCCGCCACTAACACATGCCACTAACACACGCCACTTACACATGCCACCGCACGCACACTGTATACCGCCACACATGTAACAAATCTGTATATTCAAGTCAAGGAACAATTTTCACATGCAAAGCCGCGAAAAAGTCTATTAACTTTAATATTTAACCCACCGAAAGAAATGTTGGCAATCTTCGAATTAAGAAATCTATTTGGACACTCAAATTTTATATAGAATGAACAAATATACATACAGATATATGAAACAGATTTTATATATAATGAACAAATATACATACAGATATATGAAACAGATTTTATATATAATGAACAAATATACATACAGATATATGAAACAGATATTTATAGAATTTTAGATATATATATATTATTTAATTGGAATTAATTATTGAGATGCTGGCATCAATTGAAATGAATGGCTCTCGTCTTCAGGAGGCCTCAAGTTTTGACAAGTTTCTGGACTTGACCGTTACTCCTAATCTTAAATGGAACACGTACATCAAATATGTTGCCAAGGCCGCTGGAAAAATGGTGGGATCTTTATCAATCCAGTAGATATATCACCGTTTATGCAATTCTCTTTCTATATAAGAGCCAGGTACGTCCAAGGATGGCATATTGTTGCCACATCTGGGCAGGAGCTGCTAGAAAGGACTTGTCCTGCCTTGATAGAGGTCAAAATAGACTTCGTAGCCTCGTAGGAGATGTCCTTTTCTCTTCCCTGCATCTCTATCTCACAGAAGAGATGTTGCGAGTTTGTGACTGCTGTATCATTATTTTCATGGAAAGTGTTCGACTGAGCTTCAGTCTATGGTACCCCCTCGCCAAACTTTCACAAGAAACACTCGTCTAGCTGAAAATACTATCAATAATTCCCCCCACTGTTCATCTGTGCCTAAACCTAAACGTAGATTCAATGAACAAAGCTTCTTTCTTAGAACTGCACGCCTGTTGAATTGTCTTCCATTTTCCTGCTTTCCGGCTGACTACAATATGGTTGTCTTCAAGTCTAACGTAAATAAGTTCTTGATGAGCCGTTCCATATAAGTTAACAAATTTACGGAATGTTCATTACTATATTGATTACCATATTGTCCAATTCCTACTGTACACTCTTTAACCCTTATCCTCGAGTGGCATCTTGGCCTTGATAATGTGGTGATGCCTGTGTAGAAAAAAAAAGTTTATTGCGGACTATTATCCTCATCTTTCTTAGTTGTTGTTTCACGACGCTTCAGTCAACTATTCCTTTGAGCCCGTGGCGAAGTTGATAGAGACGTTGAATCTCAAGATTCCAGGTGAGAATTGTCTGAAGAGAGCGGTTTCAATCCTAGCCAAAGCCGGCCAGAGGCTTACTTGGCCAAAAACGTGGTGTAGCAACAACAACCTCGGAACGCAGTAATGCAGCGGATGCAATAAGGTAACCACCTTACTGCAAACTGACGAAGGCCAGAGGAAAGGTGGTCGAAATGTCGTGAAACAACTAAGTAAAGATGAGGATAATAGTCCGCAATAAATAAAATTAATTTTATATATGTTTTGCAAATAAGCTTATAATGTATATGAATATACACACATACACACACACACACACACACATATATATATATGTGTGTGTGTGTGTGTATTCGTATACATTATAAGCTTATATAATTGTATAACTGTATCTATATATAATAATATATAAGTATAACTGTATATATAATAATATATAAGCTTATATAATTGTATAACTGTATGTATATATAATAATATATAAGCATAACTGTGTATATATAATAATATATAAGCTTATATAATTGCATAACTGTACGTATTATATAATTATATAATTGTATATATATTCATATACATTATAAGCTTATATAATTGTATAACGGCTAAATACAGACCAAAAAGCATAATTTAAAAAATAAAAAATGAAAATAAAGGTTAGCTAACCAGGTTTCGTTCCTCACTTATCAAAGCTAAATCGAGGAAAATACGATTTAAAACAAACAAAAAAAGTCATGAACATGGCGGGGGTAGGAAAAAAAAGCAAAAATAAACGGGGGAAAATTACATAGAGACTAAATATAGTCCTAGAAGATTTTCTTTTTGCTTGCAAAGAGAAGGTCTCAAAGATTTAATAAAAAGAGTCTCTAAAATTTTCAAATAATAGGGAGAGTGCGAATTACAAAGGACCGTAAACATGTCAGCATTGAAATTCATGGCACACGCATGGTAATTTATAAGATGGTCGCAAATCGCAGAACCATACGTATTACTCAGAACATCCGAGGGTTAAAAATTTGCATAATGAATCTTTGAAGGCACATGCTTTTTCAAACGAAAATCTAATCTTTGCGATGTTCGCCCAACATAGTGCGCACTGCAAATACATTTAAATAAATAAATAATAGAATTACTATGGGGAGGGGAGAACATCTTTGCGAATAGACGGCAACATAGGCCTAGTTGAAAAAACAACACGCGGGTTCAATGCAAAATAACACCGTTGCATAGACAAAGAAATTTGCTTAGTAGTTTCAACAATATCCAAGGGGTTACCATTATTACAAAGGGTCTTAATGATAAATTTGAGTTCGTCATCCTAATAAAATTCAGAACAAATCATCAACGGCTTTTGCACTAAAGTTTTCATTAAATTATACTTTTGGTTTATAGGGCAAAAAGAGTCCCAACGCGTATAGAGACCCGTAAAAGTTGGTTTACGAAAAACAGAAGTAAGAAAACACGAGGATGTCTTGGACACAAACACATCCAAAAGCGGAAGAGTAGAATTCGTTTCCTTGTCTACCATAAACTTAAGGGCTGGATGAACGTTATTAAGGGACACAAAAAAGCACTGCATCCGTCTCGTTGTCAAACAAGCAGCAAGTGGATATTGTTGAAACTACTATCAATAAGAAAGTTTCCAATTTTCATAAACCCAAAGAAATTAGAGCTAATAGATGTTCTGTCTACCTACGTCTACCTTGGCTAGGTAACATCAGTGACCGATTTGCTAAGCAAACTTCTTTGTCAGTGCAACGGTGTTATTTTGCATCGAACCCGCGTGTTGTTTTTTCAACTAGGTCTGTTGCCGTCTATTCGCAAAGATGCCCCCCACCATAATAATTCTATTATTTATTTATTTAAATGTAGTTGCAGTGCGCACTATGTTGGGCGAACAGCGCAAAGATTAGATTTTCGTTTGAAAAAGAATCGTCATGCCAATTATTCACCCTCGGATGTTCTGAGTAATACGTATGGTTCTGCGATTTGCGACCATCTTATAAATAACCATGCGTGTGCCATGAATTTCAATGCTGACATGTTTACGATCCTTAGTAAGTCGCACTCTCTCTATCATTTGAACATTTTAGAGACTCTTTTTATCAAGTCATTGAAACTTTCTCTTTGCAAGCAAAAAGAAAATCTTCTAGGACTATATTTAGTCTCTATGTAATTTTTCCCCTCGTTTATTTCTGGGTTTTTTCCTACCCCCACCATATTCATGACTTTTTTTGTTTGTTTTAAATCGTATTTTCCTCGATTTAGCTTTGATAAGTGAGGAACGAAACCTGGTTAGCTAACCTTTATTTTAATTTTTTATTCTTTAAATTCATTATGCTTTTTGGTCTGTATTTAGCCGTTATATATATATATATATATATATATATATATATATATATATATATATATATATATATATATATATACATAAAACTACTTCATTTACTCACATAAAATTAATATACGAAAGTATAGATTTATGCGTAAACTAAGTATTTACTTCAAAAGTGCTCAATACGTACGTAGAGAAAAATAAATTTTACTCTAGGATAGCGATACAAAATAGTTTTAAACCTAACAAAAACAATAGAAAATAAACAAATAAATAAATTAAATAAACATGAATATGCATAAACGATCACACATATATGTATGTACATATATATCTATATATATGCGCATATATGTATGTACACATATATATATTTATATATAAACTAAAAAAAAAAACACTAACCTAGTTTTAAAACAGATCCTTTGTTCGATAAAATGCATGCCCATTGGCTGATAGGAAGGGGCGCGGTGGATACTAAAAAGCTGATTGACTAACTAAATCCTCAATAGAAGAGGACCATATAAAAACTATAACAACCACAGAATTCGCGCATAAGCCTGAGGAATCCTAGAGTGGATGAAACGCTGAATATTCAGTGTAGCTTAATCGCCATATATATTTTATATATATATATATATATATATATATATATATATATATATATATATATAAGACTATCCACTAATCTTAAGCTTCCTTTTTAAAAATTAAATATGTTTTAAGTCTTTTTCAAAATGCTTTCTTACATGTTTTTTTTTTTACACAGTGATCACCACTTATCAAGGCCCGGAAGCCACTCAGGGTTAAGGGGTATTGCAAGTACATTACGTTAGTGTGGAGATTTGATGAAGTGTTTACTTAAGGGGGTAGTTCATTAGGAATTTGTTAACGTTGGACTTGAAGACATCCAAGTTGTAGTCCGGCGGAAAGCAGGCAGACGGAACAGAGTCCCACAGGCGTGCAGTTCTAAGAAAGAAGCTTTGTTCATGGAATACACGTTTTGATTTAGGCACAGATAAAGAGTGGGGAAAATTTTTCACAGTGGATTCAGCTAGACGGGTATTTTTCGTGAAAGATTGGCGATGGGGGGACCAGAGATTGGAGTTCAGACGAGCACTTGCCATGGAAATAACGATAAAACAAGGATAGGCTCGCAACGTCTCTTCTGTGGGAGAGAGGTCGCAGGGTAGAGAAAAGGGCATCCCCCACTAAGGCACGAAGTCTATTTTGTACTCTTTCAAGGCAGGATAGACTATTTTTAGGAGCTGCTGCCAAGATATGGCGACAGTATTCCATCCTTGGACGTACTTGGCTTTTATATAGTTTGTTCATATATATATATATATATATATATATATATATATATATATATATATATATATATGTATATATATATGAGAATACAAGCTTAAAACTGTAAAAATATATTTTACATGAATTTATTGTTCGACAGGATATTCAAATAAGATATATATATATATATATATATGTATATATATATATATATGTGTGCGTGTGTGTGTGTGTGTGCCTTATTAATATTTTAAACCAAAAATCTTTATATAATCCAATATATAAAATTCAGCAATTGCTCATATACAAAAAAAAAAAATTAAGTCAAAATAAAATGACTCAATTTGTAAACTTGAAGATTATCAGTTTTCATAATCGGGTATTCATACAAAATCAAGACAATAAAGATCAAAACAAAGTTTTATATTTTTATATTCGGTACAAGTGTGTCATGGCAATTTAGACAATTCCAAACATTATGACATTCGCAAATATTCCCTTAAACAGACTCTCTTCAGACGGTTAAAAGCACCTTTTAATATGCATAAAAAGAACGCATTTTGAATCCCCCATTTAAGCGCATCAAGAAGTTAAGCCTACCTACACCCTTTTCTTTTTAAGTTAACGTTTTATTTTTATAAAAAAATACATTTCCTCAATCCTAATTTGAGAACCAGACGCTTTCAATAGTAAACGGACATTATTACATCGCTGGACAAGGACATTTTTTTTCTTACGACGAATATATAACTGGCAAATTTACATAGTCGCAACACTTGACATGCTAATGTTTCGAACAAATAATCGGTGAAGACCACAAGTCCTCCTCAAGCGACTTAATAACGTTTGTAATTCACTGAAGGAGTCTGAAACTATGTAAATCTGTCTGTATCAATAAAAATACATCTTGCTCTTTTTTTATTGAACACTCCTAATAATCCCGTTAAGTTGACGAGTTTTCCCTCATGAAGATCTTTAACTTTATATATATATATATATAGAGAGAGAGAGAGAGAGAGAGAGAGAGACAGACAGACAGACAGACAGACAGACACAGAGAGAGAGAATAAAAAGGAACAAACCGTATTATGTGTTCATCAACGTTTCATCTTTATTTCGAGACTTCCTCTGGATGAATGAGATTAAGAAACCAAAAACTATACCAGTACAAAATATTTGAAAATGTTTCACGTGCACAGTTTCCTTTCTGTTACAATCCTAGGACCACTATTATTCTTAATATTCATAAACAATCTCCCGGATAATATTGTGTCTGAAATGGATATATTTGCTGATGATACAACACTCTACAACATGCATGAGGGAAGAACGGATGTACACATCCCCTGTAATAATTAACACATTATCTCAATCAATAAATTACATAAAAAACACTCATGTCATTTCTGTTACAAACTTATATTTGAATTTCAACAGATATATCTTTTTCCCAATAAGAATATAAACTTGCGTTCATAGTTTTAAAATTACATTAACGGCTATATGACGTCACTAAAATTTGTTCTCTTTAACAGCGCCAGCACTCCCCCTCCTTTTTGAATTTCCAACATCATTTTTCCGTTCCTCTGAAATAGAACTGCGTCACACTGTGCACGTGAAACATTTTCAAATAATTTGTACTGGTATATTTTTTGGTTTCTTAATCTCATTCATCCAGAGGAAGTCTCGAAATAAAGACGAAACGTTGATGAACACATAATACGGTTTGTCCCTTTTTATTTTCTCTATTTTGTCGGAATACTATTTCCATGATTTTCATCATATATATATATATATATATATATATATATATATATATATATATATATATATATATATATATATATTATGGAGGTTTCTTTTAAACCAGTAAAAGGAATAAAAAAAAACTGTCCTTCGTCTGATAATTATTTTGTTTATGTTTAGGCACAGAATAAAAGTGGGGAAATGATTGATATTGTTTTAAGCTAGACGAGTATGATATACAAGGTTTGAAATTGTCCGAATGTCGCGAAACAATTGTAACGAACATTAAAAATACACTATTTGTTGCTATGAATCCAATCTTTTTTGTCTTGATTTTGTTAAAACAATATATATATATATACGTATATATATATATATATATACGTGTATATATATATATATATATATATATATATATATATATATATATATATATATATCACGAGCAATATGTGCGACAAATAACTGACTCCAGACGTAATCTTGGGTTTTCTGTTTGTATGGCTTAATTAAAAATAAATACGTGCAACGTATTTTTTACCAGTAGTCTGCTGTAACAATGATTGAAACGGGATCTTTTTTCGGCTCTTCTTTTTTATCGAACGGTTAGTGAACGGGGAGCATGACGTGGGGTGGAGTTGACTGTTCCAACTTTCGAACTTAATTGAGCATTCCTGCTTTCGACTTCAAAAAATCGCTCTGCTCCTTCTTTAATTAATATGGAGTTAGTGGTCTTCGATGAGTCTGGGTTTCTCATCCAGCCAATCCCTCTTCATTACGCCATATTCTGATTCGCTCTGATTGGTTAATTAGACAAATCACTTTTGTATATTGATTACGTGATTTTCCCAACACAAGTTCTTTTTTTGCACGCAGCGAACTCTGAAAACCTTGACCTTAAGGTCAAATCTCAGACTGAACATTATATTCAACACCATGCAACGATTTTCGTCACAAAACAATATTATTGAGGTTATTATCAAACTTTTCATTTCTAGAACTTATTTTTCTTTTCTTTTGTATTGTGCGTCTCCAACCAGCAATTTGTGCGCAGCAAGGCCGCCTGCTTGTATCCGGGATTGCTCACATAATAAAACGTTCTAATTCAGCTCTCATTCACCCCTTACTGAGGCAATTTCCAACTAGCATATGTGCTTGAGTCACAAGACCACCTAGTTTGAATTTTTTGTCGTTATAATCCTATTTTGATCAAAGTAAAACACTTCACATTTTAGCCTATATAAAGCCTTCCGCTGTGTGAATTTATCCAAAAATACTTGACACGCTGATGGTAGAATGATTCTTTCGGTTTTTTGCAATGAAATTCATTCGTGTGTTTTTAGCGACAAATTTGGATTATTTCCATACTAAGCTTGTTTTATAGTTCTGTCGTGTCACAGTTTTGTCAAAACTGTTTTGTCAGTTTAGTGGTGAAGGTTGTTCTGCTTTTGTTTTATAATGTTAATGTATAATCATGAGGTTTAGATAAAGGAAGCTCATCAGCTACTTCCCAGTGCTCACAATTGTGTAACGATGTTGATGGTCAATTTCTGAGATCTACATACCCCTAGTTCTTTATAGCAGATAAAACCTAAGCAGACGCTGGTTCCTGTAGTCTATTCGGTACAGGGTCAGGGTTGTTCTTATTTTAATGTCTAATCTGTTAATGTCATTTTGTGGGCAGTTTCTAATGTTAAAGCTGAGTGTTTTGGGGTTTAGTCTGTTAATATCGTTTTATGACCAGTTTCTAATATTAAAGTTGTGTTTTTTTAAGTTTAGTCTGTTAATGTTCGTTTTATGGCAAGTTTCCCATATTAAAGCTGTGATTTATTGGGTTTTGTCTGTAAATGTCGTATTATATCAAGTTAATGTCGTTTTATGGTCAGTTTCTAATGTTAAAGCTGTGTTTTTTAGGCTGAGTCTGTTAATATAGGTTTCAAATGTTAAAGCTGTGTTTTAGGTTTAGTATTTTAATATCGTTTTATGGCCAGTTTCTAATATAAAAGGTGTTCTTTTTTTAGATTTAGTCAGTAAATGTCATTTTATGACAACGTTCTTATGTTAAAGCTTTGTATTTTTAGATTTAGTCTGTAATTATTCCGTTTTATGACCAGTTTCTAATATTAAAGTTGTGTTTTTTTAGGTCCAGTCTATAAATGTCGTTTTATGTCAAGTTTCTAATATTAAAGCTGTTTTTTTTAGGTGTAGTCTGTTGATATCGTTTTATGACCAGTTTCTAATATTAAAGGTGTAGTTTTTTAGGTCCAGTCTGTACATGTCGTTTTATGTCAAGTTTCTAATATTAAAGCTGTTTTTTAGGTGTAGTCTGTTGGTATCGTTTTATGACCAGTTTCTAATATTAAAGGTGTGTTTTTTAGGTCCAGTCTGTAAATGTCGTTTTATGTCAAGTTTCTAATATTAAAGCTGTTTTTTAGGTGTAGTCTGTTGATATCGTTTTATGGCCATTTTCTAATATTAAAGGTGTAGTTTTTTTAGGCCCAGTCTGTAAATGTTGTTTTATGTCAAGTTTCTAATATTAAAACTGTTTTTTAGGTGTAGTCTGTTGATATCGTTTTATGGCCATTTTATAATATTAAAGGTGTAGTTTTTTTAGGTCCAGTCTGTAAATGTCGTTTTATGTCAAGTTTCTAATATTAAAGCTGTTTTTTTAGGTGTAGTCTGTTGATATCGTTTTATGGCCAGTTTCTAATATTAAAGGTGTAGTTTTTTAGGTCAAGTCTGTAAATGTTGTTTTATGTCAAGTTTCTAATATTAAAGCTTTTTTTTAGGTGTAGTCTGTTGATATCGTTTTATGGCCAGTTTCTAATATTAAAGGTGTAGTTTTTTAGGTCCAGTCTGTAAATGTCGTTTTATGTCAAGTTTCTAATATTAAAGCTGTTTTTTTCTTAGGTGTTGTCTGTTGATATCGTTTTATGGCCAGTTTCTAACATTAAAGGTGTAGTTTTGTAGGTCCAGTCTGTAAATGTCGTTTTATGTCAAGTTTCTAATATTAAAGCTGTTTTTTTAGGTGTAGTCTGCTGTTATCGTTTTATGTCAAGTTTGCAATATTAAAGCTGTTTTTTTTTGTTTTATACTGTTAATATCGTTTTATGGCCAGTTTATAATGTTAAAGCTGTGATTTATTAGGTTTAGTCTTTTAATGTTCGTTTTATGACGAGTTTCCAATGTTAAAGCCTTGATCTATTAGGTTTAGTCTGTTAATGTCGTTTTATGACAAGTTTCTAATGTTAAAGCTGTATTTTTTTAAGTCAAGACTTTTAATGTTCTCTCATGGACATTCTATAATGCCCAAGCATAATATTTACACTAGCATAGCAAGTTGCTTTACTGCAGTGAGTTTTTTTTCTTGTAAGCTGAGTTTTATTAAGCCTAGTCTGTCAGTGTCCGTTTGTGATGCGACATTTGTACGTTATCATACGCATGGTGGGTTAATTAATAGCAGTTGCCGTATTTATATATTTATACGGGCAAATATGTTTTGCGTAGATTTTTTATTCAATTTTAGCGATACAATACAATATTCGAAATATCAGTCGCTTGCTTGAACTACGTTTACAAAGGACATTCAATACAGAATATGATAACGAAATTGGTCGAATCATAAATCAAATATATTACAAAATCGGACAACCATTTTTTATTTAAGAATTTCAATAAAATTCATAATTGAAATGTGTCCATCTTGCTTTGTGCGCATGTAATTCCATGTGAATATGCAAGATCAATAAACCTGTACATATGTATTGATTTTTTTTAGATAATATTACGATGAACATTGTTCATAAGAATTCAATTATAGTTTCGGCATTATTTACTAAGCACACACACATACACGCACACTCATATATATATATATATATATATATATATATATATATATATATATATATATGATAATATAAAGAACAATTGATTTATATCGTTCATAAGAATTCAATTATAAAACCACACACACACACAAATACACACACACACATATATATATATATATATATATATATATATGATAAAAGAAGAACCAATTGATTTATATCGTTCAGATCGATTGATGGAAATTAAATTTCAGAGAAGAATGAAACTCAATATTCAAACATTCAGATTGTAATATATCCATAAATAAATTAATGAAAACGCATATCGGACTTATGCTATATCCAAAGTTTTTTTTTTTTTTTTTCATTATTAATATTTGGGAGTCAGCACTTCTCAAGGCCCGAAGGACGCTCGAAGATGAGGGTTAATTAATGTAAGGTTGGAGTGAAGTAATCCTTAAAGATGTAAATTGGGTGGCATTTAACTATTCATGAGGCCGGCCTAATAGAAATTTGTTTACATTAGATTTGAAGGCCACCATGTTGTATTTAGTCGGGAAGAATTCCAGCGGATCAGTGTTCCAAAGGCAGACTGTTCTGGAAAAGAAGTTTTGTTCATGGAATCTGCGTTTAGGGTTAGGCACAGAGAGAAAGAGAGGGAGGGGAGGGAAGAGAGAGGAGGGGAGAGAAAGAGTGAGGAAAATTATATATAATGGTTTAGCTAGAAGAGTGTTTTGTGAAAGTTTGGCAAGAGGAGCCCGTAGATTGGAGTTCAGACGAGCACTTACCATGAAAATTGTGATATAGCAGAGAGAGGCTGGCGTCGTCTCTTCTGTGGGAAAGCGGTTGCGGGGTAGGAAAAAATATATCACCTATTAGGTTTCGAAGTTGGTTTTGAACTCTATCAAGGCGAGATAGGGCCTGCCGAGTAGCTTTTGCCCAGATCTGGCAACAGTACTCCAGTGCCGAGTAGCTCCTTTCTAGATATGGCAACAGTACTCAAGTGCCGAGTAGCTCCTGCCCAGATCTGGCAACAGTACTCCAGTGCCGAGTAGCTCCTTTCTAGATATGGCAACAGTACTCAAGTGCCGAGTAGCTCCTGCCAAGATCTGGCAACAGTACTCAAGTGCCGAGTAGTTCCTGCCCAGATCTGGCAACAGTATTCAAGTGCCGAGTAGCTCCTGTCCAGATCTGGCAACAGTACTCAAGTGCCGAGTAGCTCCTGCCCAGATGTGCCAACAGTACTAAAGTGCCGAGTAGCTTCTGCCCAGATGTGCTAACAGTACTCGAGTGCCGAGTAGCTTCTGCCCAGATGTGCCAACAGTACTCAAGTGCCGAGTAGCTTCTGCCCAGATGTGCCAACAGTACTCAATCTTTTAATGTCGTTTTATGGTCAATGTCTAATGCTAATAAATGAGTGAAACACCTGGCTCTTATACAGATAGAGTATCGCACCTTGCTTTTATATAGATCGAGGATCGTATCGGGAGGTAGATACTTACTGGAGCAGTAGAGTGATCCAACCATTTTTCCAGCGACATTCGCAACAGATTTGATGTACGTGTTCCATTTTTGATCAAAGGTGTATGTCAGCCCCAGAAGCTTGTCAATACACGGTGCTTCCCCAATCATTTCAATTAGAGCGTAATGGGGATCAGAGTGATTATGATAAAAGGGGAGAAGCAAGGTTTTCGATGCATTAAAATTAACCAACCACTTTTTCCCCATTGCACCACGTTCTCAAGATCAAGAGAAAGAGAATTAGAAAGATCTTGGTCATTGCTGGCCTTTGAAGTGTTGTCATAGATTGTCATGTCCTCTGTATAAATGTCTACGAATGATCTAAGAATGTGATTTGGAGATCGTTGATGAAGATCATCTACAGGGTTGGGCACAGGATGAACTTCTGAGGGACACCAGCGTTAATATAGTGAGTTTCTGTTTTCTACTCATCAACGACTACTCTTATAAGCGTATCAGAAAGAATTGATTTCATAACTGAGAGGACATTCCCAGCTATTCCATAGCTGACGATCTTGTGAAGTAGGCCTTTATGCCACACTATCAAAAGCCTTTGATATGTCAAGAGCTATTGCTTTAGAGAAAAAGCCTCCCTCGGGCGATTCGCTAATCCTTTGTGACATAACAGTTAGTACATGAGCTACGGATCTCGCAGAACGGAAACCATCCTGCATGTCACTGAGCAGAATTTTTTTGCCGAGGTAGTTGATCACTTCTCTGTTTATCACAGTTTCCAGCAATTCACTCGTGACGCACAAGATACTGATTTGTCTGTACTGAGAGAGAGCTGACCGATCACCGCAATTTTTACATACAGAGCAGACTGATAAAGTTTTCCAAGAAATTGGAAGCAATTCTTTTAAGACAAAGTTTAAAAGCTTTGTAAGTATGGGAGCTAGTTCCGGTTGAAGCTTTTTCTGCACTATGACTGGAATGCCGTAAGGGCCAGTTGCTTTACTAGAATCAATGTTTTTGATAAATTTTGCAACTGTTATAAAGGGAAATAACCGAAAAACAAAGGGTTATCTCCCCTGTACCGGCATAGGGGTAGACTTTTCAAGATGGATGAGACACTATTTCACATAATCTGTTGCTCTAACGTTTTACTATTTTTCTGTTTAAATAAATGAATAATTTGGCGACATAACCGCAACATTGCGCACAGAAAATTGTATGTCGCATAGTGTGCTTTCACTCACAGGAGGAAATACAGAGAGTAGGCGAACCTGATCGCAAAGGGTAGAATTTGATGCAAAGTTCTTGGCAAAGAGTTTTGCTTTATCAGATGCTGAGGTCCATTGATGATGGTAGGGATAGAGGACACGCTTCTGTTCAGGACCTTATTTGTTATCCGCCAAAACTGGTGGGGGGGGGGGGGGGCAAGTCACTGCTCTTTTTCCAACTGTTTAAAAACTCCAAAAACGGATATATACATCTTTCGCTTCATAATATTGGCAAGGGACAAAATCACATCCTCGATTCAACCAGTCTGGTTTGGAATTTTTCTTCTTTTTTTTTCTTTTTCCCCTATTTCTTGTTTGCGCAATCTCCAGCCATCTCTCCTAAGTCGACGTTGCTTAATACCAATGGCAAGTGGAGGTTCAGGACGACCGGAAACAATGCCTAGATACGCGGATAGTACATACAGTTCCTAGAAGTCCCAAATTGTCACCCATCTGGTACTAGCCACGCTTAACGTTGCTTAACTTTTGTGTAAACATGATTATACCGTGTATATATTGTATGATGATGATGATTGCAACGTCTTGTCAGACGGGAGCCACTCCCTCAGTTACTAAAAGTCCATGTGCCCGAAGATGACTTTTTAGCTCTGCCAGCGACTTGCACACACTCAAGCAGACATGACACTGAAAATGTTGACTGGTTTGTGTGAAACTAACAGCAGCGGAACCTGTATCATCATGGGCTTTCATGTGATTAACAAAACCTGCCTTAGAAAACAGAGCCCGATCACACACACCTTACAGATCCAGAGATCTCCATGGATGGGCCGCAAGGTTTGGCATTTCCTACATGCTCTCTTAAGCTTATATATATATATATATATATATATATATATATATATATATATATATATATATATGCTTATATATAATTATGTCAGCTCCTTTTAGAAATCAGTTATATAGTTATATTGTTGAAATAAATCGGTCACTTAAGCTTACATGCGCAGACCATGATGGTATTATCATAAGATTGCTTTCACTCGGCTTTGACATTCCCGCTTTAATATAAATGTTAATTTCAACACTATTTTCCGCGGTTAACGTTAGCCGTGTGGTTTGTTCCTTGCTAACGGAGTCATAGATGTTTCCATGGCCGAGTTCGAATCTCATAACCGACTATAATTGTAACTCTCTTCACTGATGATTCCCGAAAGGATGTAATACTGTCTTTAGTTATTTTAGAATTATTTTTATTATTATAGTAATATATATATATATATATATATATATATATATATATATATATATATAGTGTTATAATGGAATAATTCCAGGAGGAAATCCGGGTATGAGAGCTCAATTTGGTAAACAGAGCAATAACATAAAAATATAACACGGAAATTACATAATTGTCGATGCAATAATTTATATATATATATATATATATATATATATATAATCATCTGTGTGTGTGTGACTTCCTCAACGTACACAACTTTTCATTTCTTCGATTCTAGCAATTCCCTAAATATCTGAAACTGCGCTTTGGCCAGACTTGTACAAAGACTATTTTATAGTTTTATTTCTTCAAAAACTAAAGATATTCACATAAGTAAAGTATAAATTTTAAAGATTATTTCAAACGTTGTTATGAATTAGGTTAGTTGTGGTTAAAGGAAAAATGCGACATGCTTATATTTCATCTCCTTTCTAACCTCGGTTCTAATTGCTTAAAGCCAAATAAATATGTAAGCATGCCTGTTTTACCTTATTATAAAATTCGTCTGTTTTAGACATTTCTTTTTTTTTTAGCAAAAATGCAATTGTGACTTTGCATAGTGTTGCAAAACTTTTGTCCATAACAGTGCCCAGAATATTGCATACTTTTTTTTATTTCATAAGAAACAAAAGATAACTACGTATTCGCATAGATAGTGACGCGCAATGAAAAAAAAATAAAAATAAAAACGACTAAAAAAAACCCTCAAGTGATCGGTATTTATTTGAAACCTTTTTGGGGGAGGGGGAAGGGCAAAAAAGTAATTTTAGACTATTTCATAGCTTTTTTTTTATTACTGCAAAATAAGAAAATTACGCAATAAAAGAAAAGACAAAGAAAACGACTACCAAACCCCCTCAAGTGATCAGTATCTTTTTGTACTGCCGTAGTTCGTCAACATTTGTAAATCATATATTACCCCGTCAAATTTATTAATATCACAATATGGCGGCGTAAACTCCGGTCTGTAGCACATTCTTCAAAGGAAACTTTCGTCGCTGCTCTTAGGCGGTTTCTTACCGACAAGCTTTATATAATAATTGACAGATATTTGCGAACTCTTCAGAAACCTTTTTTATATTACACTCTATAACATAATTAGGTTCACCTTATTTTTATCAGGTCGTCGCCTGTATAAAAGACCCGGATACCATTCGAGCATGAGGATTAATGAGTCCGGGTTAGGGTTAATGAGACTACACCTTAATGATCGATAGTTGGGAATACATTTTTTACAGAGGGGTCACCATCTACAAGGCCTATACGGTACTCAAGGATAAGGTCCAATGTGTGTATTGTAGTCATTGTGCTTTAAACAGAAACATTCATTTTAAAAACACCCTGTCATACAAAAAGAATCTACCGTTGATTTTATATGTCGGGCTTTTCATCTTGTGCGGCAATAAAACTTTCGTTTGTAGTGTAAATTTAGTATAATTATATTATTTAAGAGGACGGTTCAATAAGAACTTTTTTCCGTTGGACTTGAAGACGACGATATTGTAGTGAGTTGGAAAGCAGACCAGCGGAACAGAGTTTCACAGACGGGCAGTTCTAAGAAAGAAGCTTTGTTCATGGAATCCACGTTCGGATTTAGGCACCAATAGAGAGTGGGAGAGGTTATTTATAGTGGTTTCAGGTAGACGAGTGTTTTTTTGTGAAAGATTGGTGAGGGGGGACCATAGATTCGAGCTCAGTCGAACAATTGCCATGAAAATAAGAGATCAGTGATATGCTCGCAACGTCTTTTCTGTTTGAAAGAGGTTGCAGAGAAAGGCTATCACCCACTAGATAACGAAGTCGGTTTTGAACTTTGTCAAAGCAGGATAAGATGCTCCTGCCCAGATGGTTGAATTTTATTATTTTCCAGCTCATCAAGAACTTGTTTGGATTTTAAAAGGGCCACGTTGTAGTAAGATGCAAAGCAACCCCACTGTATAAAGCTCCATAGGCGAGCAGTTCAAGGTACAAAACCCTGTCCATGTAATTTGCGTTTATTGTTATGCACATATAGAGAGTAGGAGAAATTATTGACAGTGGTTGTAGTTAGATGAGTGTTTGTTGTGAATGGCTTGCATGGGGGAGAGTAGCTATAGATTGAAGCTCGGTCGAGCACTATCCATAAAATAGCGATAAAGCAAAAGTAGACTCACAATGCTCGTATATGAGATAGCGGTTGTAACTATTTACTTGCCTCCCCACGAGGGCAATGTTAAACACAAGGTCGGTTTTTAATGTGGGAAAAATCCAGTTTACACAAAGGGGAACTCTACATAGAAACATTTTTTTAAATCCTCAATCTAGAAGGACTCCTCCTCCTCCTCCTCCTCCTCCTCCTCCTTCACTGATCGAGGTCAGAAAAGGTGGAACGTAGTATCAGAACAGATACTATACTTTGAGATATTAAATTCTTTATTCAAGCTAAAATTACAATGTAAGTTCCAACTGGAGAAAAAACTTAGGCACAATGCCAACTCAAAATGGGGGAAATGGGGGTTGCTGGTCATCCTTGTCACTCCAGAATTAAACAAAATTTATCTTAACTAGTATCTTATTTCGCCGTAATACCGCAGTCACCCTTTCGTACTGGGGAACGTCCTACTTAGAACGCAATTATACTACACCTTGATCTTAGCCAAAACACAGAGGTCGTAAGGAAGAGAAAAGGATATCGCCTAATAGATTTAAAAGTCAAGACAGGAAAGGGTGCTGTGTGCGGTGATTCTCGTCTTATTCAAATTCTCTTCTGGCCGTGTCGTATTCTCTCACATTGGCAGCGGCCGAAACGAGGAGGGGCAGCAAATATATGCAAGTATTAAACAACTCAAAATAAACAGAAAACAATCCTGTAGATATTAGTTGGGTTCCTGTGTGTGTGTGTGACAAAAAAAAAACCCTTGACCTCTAAGATCACCATCTACGTCTTTTACAGAGACCGTGTTCGTCTGTTGATGCCAGCCCCTCTCGATCCGCCCCAGGCCACGATTTTAGTTTAACTATCCCAAATTGCGAACTGTCGCAAATTGGAGAATGTCCGTAAACTAATCGACGTTATCCGGCTCATTTTGAAGGGCTCATATTAAACGTTTCCTACCTTTTTTTTTCTAGCTCTGCTCATTTTACAATTGAGAACTTTTTCATTCGAACAAGAACCCTTATCGATGTCAGACCAGCAGTATGACAAAAAAGCTTCTCTATCATCCCTTTTTTAAAAGATGGAATCGCCTGATCATCGAAGACATGATTCAAGCAAGCAAGCACAGCCGGACGGCATACAGAGTTTTATAATTATATACATAATGATGAAATTCTTATTGATTTTCTGATGTCCTGTTATATAGTTGTCTATGTAACGTCGTTTTATATATATATATATATATATATATATATATATATATATATATATATATATATATATATATACATATATATGCGTGTGTATGTGTGTGTGTCCCTATTGTCTATGTAACATCGTTATATATATATATATATATATATATATATGTATGTATATATATATATATATATATATATATAAATCCAACGTAAACAAATATATATATATATGTATGTATGTATATATATATATATATATATATATATATATAAATCCAACGTAAACAAATTCCTGATGAACCGACCCCTTAAATGGACACTTTATTAAATCTCCACACTAACGTACTGTACATGTATAACCCTTATCAAGGCCCGGAAGCCCTGAGTGGCTTCCGGGCCTTGATAAGTGGTGACCACCTTGTAAAAAAAAGGCTAGTCTCCTCCAGCTACCGCATGAAATGGAAAAGAATATTTTTCTTATAATATCGACGTCTCTCACAAAGCATAAGTGAAAATAAACAGGAAAAACTATAACAAAAAAGAGGAAATAAGTTTATCTGCTGAGTAAAGATATAACACATAAGACAGTAAGAGAGGAAGCTGTGACTCTATGATATTATTTACTTTCATCCCAAGTGTTAGGAATTTAAAAAAAATAACGGAATTAAGTTTACTAGCAGAACAAAGAAATTTAGGAAATAGCGTTACTCGAAACACAATGGAGAGGAAGTTGCTCACCAAAGCACAGAAAGGTTACTGAAATATGATTGTTAATTAAGGTGTGACAGGTGATTGAGATAAAAAATCGAAAATACCAGTCGATATATTTAGATTTAGTTTGCGAACAGATGTATGAGTGACAGTCCTAAAACTCTATAAAATATATTGCGCAATTTTTTGTTTCCGTTTTTGCTATACCTATTTCAGCTTTCCTTTGTGTACGTTGCTGCGCAGCTTTCTCTACATTGTCTTTTTATCAACCCTATTTCCTTAAATGTTTTGTTCTCCTAGCCATTACTTATCAAAGTCCGGAGTTTTAAAGTGTCAGAGGATCGTTATTTTCATGGCTAATGCTTGTCTGAGCTCCAATCTATGGTCACTCCTTCGCCAAACTTTTATGAAAAACACTCGTCTAGCTGAAACCACTATCAATAATTTCCCCCACCATTTATTTGTACCTTAATTTAAACATAGATTCCATGAACAAAGTTTCTTTCTTAGAACTGCACGCCTGTGGAAATCTCTTCTGTTTACCTGCTTTCCAGCTGACTACAATATGGTCGTCTTCAAGTTTAACGCAAACAAATTCTTGATAAGCCATCCCCTTAAATAATAACTTTTACCAAACTTCCATTACATACAATTACTACGATATTGTCACATTGACTACTGTACACTAACTAACCTTTATCTTCGAGTAGCCTCCTGGCCTTGATAAGCGGTGATATATATTTGCATTTTTTGTTATAAAGTTATAAAGTATTTTTTAAAAAATGCAAATATAGGTAGTCGTGGACATCATGTAAAATTTGATTATTTAGAAGAATGGCTCAACAAGAATTTGTTTACATTGGAATTCAAAGCGATCATGTTTTAGTCAACTGGAAAGCAACCCTGTGTTTTAGGGTTACACAGGCGGGCAATTCCGAGAAAGAAACTTTGTTCGTGGAATCTGCGTTTAGTTTAATTCACAGATAGAGACTAGGGGAAATTGTTGCTAGTTGTTGAAAATTAGATAGGAGTTTGTTGTAAATAGTCTATAAGGATGATTATACAGGTTGGAACGATAAAATTGTCGCCCTAAAGAAAACAGAACTAAAGCTTTGTTTTTAAAATTTTTTATTGAAATAATCAATTCAGGTAACTTGATTATGTAGTAGAGCTGACATCTAGTCCATGTAGTGGCCTTCAGCCTCAATCACGGCCTCGATTAGGGTCCAGAACTGGGACCATGACTTTTACATAAGCGCCGACGGAAACCCGGCTAATATTCGGTGGATGGTGGCGATCAGGCTGGCTTTGCTGCTGTGGAAGGCCATGGTGGTTGCGTTTTCGGCGTCTGACAAAACGAAGTAGCTCAGCGGGTTTTGGTCAGGGAATGAGTGAGAGATGGGTTTGTAACCCCTCACTGATGACGCTCGGCTAGGACCCCTTTTTGTCTTGAAACTCGACTGTGATCGTCTGGTTCTTTTCTGAGGGTTGTTGCATTAAATCCTGTATGCTGAAAGCGAATATCGAAGCCGCAGGCAGAAAGAAAAACAGACACGTGAATTCTATTCTACAGAATTAATTCACAAACTTATGTACAATGTTTTTACAAATATTGTTCAATTCTTAGTAAGTTTTTCAAAATCTCAAATCTTTTTCACAGACATCGTCAGACGGGTGGAGGATGAGGGGTCACGTCCTCAGTGAACGGCGGTTTACTTCGAGTTTCGTGCTCAAACTCCTTCAGAAACTGCTTCGAAACTGGCTAATTTTTGCATGACATTCGTATTAATAGTGGTGTATGGTCGGGGTTGGAATTCTCATCAGCCAATCAGATCACGCCACGAAATCGGGAAAACCCAGATTTTGTGGGTGTGCAATTCACCAATTTGTGATCTGAGATTTACAGATATATTAAATTCACATGACCCCTAAGGTCATCCCTGTCAGTCCGACATCTGGCTCTTGAGTTCGCTAAGGCCAGACAGTGTTATGTTATTGTTCTAAGTTCCCTGTCACCAATTTTTAAGACAAAATATATTTCTCTGACTCCCAAACAATATCTATTTTGACAATGAAATAAAATATATATTTATATTCTCTATTTCAACTCCTCAGGATATCTGCCGTCACCCGGGAATGGTTTAAAGCTATCTTTGCATAGTAATCCGGCCCTCCTCAGGCCCCTGGAGGGATCTACAGCTCCCCAATGAGGGCAAATTGCTCCCTCGAGTTGATTACGTCACAGTCGTAGTAATCCTGAAGCCAAGGCTGAGTTCTTTTGTACCTGTTGGCCGACGCCAAGTCCTGCTGATACATCCAGGGTCTGCCAGCGGCCACATTGCACCAGGAGATCACAATACTCTTCAGCACACCCAGATGCCCTTTGGAGTTAACTGTCAAGCCGACTTCGAATATGAGAGGTGGCATGATGTGGCCTTCACTTAAAACAACACCAAAGACTATTACAGTAGCCGGAAATTTCGTTGAACTGTGTTCTCAAGCGTTGAACCGTCCGGATTTGTATTTTGAGGTACTGGCAATGGTCCTGCTGTCATATCTTGGTTCAGTAGAGAGCATGAGTTATACAGCGGCGCATCTCCGATCTCGCTCGTTGACCACTGAGTCACTTTCAGACATGATAGAAGGCTCCTATCGTTCTTGTGATTTGTACACAACTGGCCAGCTAGTAGATGGTCTGCAACAAAAAAGAAAGCCGGTTTTCAAGAAACGGAAATGGAATCACGTCGTCTCTTCTGGGGCGACAATTATATCGCTCACTCCTGTAGATTGAAATTGAGCTGAGCATTTGTTATGTAAATAATAATAATAATAATAACAACAACAACAACAACAACAACAACAACAATGATAATAATAATAATAATAATAATAATAATAATAATAATAATAATAATAATAAAGCAGAAATAGAAGTTAAATATACAATTACATATTACATTAGTCTATAATCGTACATATGTCTTCAAAAAAACAAAATACTAATGTCTCCTAGTTTATAACCGCCAGAATGGATCAAGGATTATTTGAAATTGCATTGTTATGTTGACTTAACTTATGTATGCGTTCCCTGAATTTTTCATCTCTCTGTTGCAAATATTGACGGTGTGAGACTCTAAGAAAGTGATATGTCCAGCGAAAAGGGTTATATATCGTTTGAGATACCTGCTCATGTTATGATCTTGTAAATCGCAGAACCAAACGAGTGTCATAGTCGAAGCTGATCTTCACACAGAGAAATATGTGTGTGTGTGTGTGTGTGTGTGTGTGTGTGTGTGTGTGTGTGTGTGTTAAACTTTATAGAGGGAATTAGAGCTGGAGTCTAAATAGCAAAATCTATTTTAATATATTAATACTTTAAAAGAACAGTGGTCATAGTACTGTAGTATATAATAAGCTCAATAGGTATATGTATTCTAGAGCAATATTAATATTAAGTATAAAGATCGATAATTGTAAATTATGAATCAGTTTCAAAAGGAAAAACAAAATCAAATTGAGCGTTGGGTCGTTTTCTCCTAATTTTCTATTTTAATGTTTTTATTTGCTTCTCCACCAAAGCAAATTAGGCACAAGGCCGTTTTTAATGTGGGGTAAAAATCAGCTCCCCTAAAAGTAGGCAAAAAGGGGGCACTCTGGTTACCAAAAATAATAATTGTCCCAGTATAGAGGGTTTCCCCTCCATTGACTGGTACAAATTATCTTAAGTGCAGCATCTGAAGAAAGATACTACACTTTGATCTTGGCCCGAAGGCCAAGAACAACAGGTGTTTATTTGTTCCCCCACCGAACAAATTAGGCACAAGGCCGATTTTTAATGTGAGGAGTGAAGGGGAAATAAGGACCAACTCCCTGGGGAGTAGGGGAGCTGGATAGTGACAATTGGTATGAAGGGTTTCCCCTACATTGACCAAGGTCTTATATGTGGGGTTTCCCCCACATAAGGTCTTTGCTTGCAGTATCTGCCGGAACAGATTGTATTTATTTGCTTCCCCACTGAGCAAATTAGGCACAAGTCCGTTTTTTAATGTGGAGAGAGAGGGAGGGGGGAAGGGGACCAGCTCCCGATGGGTCGGAAATGGGAGCTGGATAGTGACAATTGGTATGAAGGGTTGTCCCTACATTGACCAAGGTCTGATATGTGGGGCTACCCCCACATATGGTCTTTGCTTGCAGTATCTGCCGGAACAGATGGTATTTATTTGCTCCCCCACCGAGCAAATTAGGCACAAGGCCGATTTTTAATGTGAGGAGTGAAGGGAGGGGGAAGGGAAAAAGGGGACCAGCTCCCGAGAGGTGGGAAATAGGAGCTGGTTAAAGGTCAGGCATGTGGGGTTGCCCCCACATCTGGTCTTTGCTAGTCATAGCTAGTCATAGCTTGCAGTATCTGCCGGAACAGATGGTATTTATTTGCTCCCCTACTGAGCAAATTAGGCACAAGGCCGTTTTTAATGTGAGGTAAAAACCAGCTCCCCTAAAAGTAGGCAAAAAGGGGGCACTCTGGTTACCATAAATAATAATTGTCCCAGTATAGAGGGTTTCCCTTCCATTGACTGGTACAAATTATCTTAAGTGCAGCATCTGCCGGAACAGATGGTATTTATTTGCTCCCCCACCGAGCAAATTAGGCACAAGGCCAATTTTTAATGTGAGGAGTGAAGGGAGGGGGAAGGGAAAAAGGGGACCAGCTCCCGAGAGGTGGGAAATGGGAGCTGGTTAAAGGTCAGGCATGTGGGGTTGCCCCCACATCTGGTCTTTGCTAGTCATAGCTAGTCATAGCTTGCAGTATCTGCCGGAACAGATACTACACTTTGATCTGGACCCGAAGGCCAAGAACAACAGAAAAAAAGGCATCTTATGCTGATGCCTTTTACAACTTCTTTCTTATGTGTGTGTGTGTGTGTGTGTGTGTGTGTGTGTGTGTGTGTGTGTGTGTGTGTGTGTGTGTCCACACACTTTCTCTGCGCCGAGTGAATGTCACCTTAAGTTGAAATAAAGGTTTCTTTAGTTGAAGGCGATCTTAAAACGGCGACATATTCGCTCACTATAATTGACTTCAATTGACAGATGTCTGTCAGACGACGTGGCAGACGAACCCATACGCGATGAACCATTTCGGTCCCGAGAAGTCGAGGTAACAAGTCGTCAGCGGAAGTGTTTGAGACGACACAAGGGTTGAAATGGTGGTTGGGACGAAAGAATAGAAAAAAAAAGAAAGAAAAGAAAAAAAAACAGATGAAAAAGACAAATCCGTTCGAATTCCCACCAACTCTACCCCCCCCCCAAAAAAAAAGAAAGAAAAAGATAATTACGTTATGAAATTTGTTTGTAAATCTTTTCGGCATAGAAAGCGTTGTGATTCTCGGCACAAACACACACACACACACACACACACACACACAGAGACACACACACACACACACATATATATATATATATATATATATATATATATATATATATATATATATATAATAAAACTTACAATTAAATTTACCAAAATGATCCAAGATGGTAAAATTAAAGAATTAATATTTATAAAGTAATCTCAACCAGATGTAAAAGCTCGACAAAACCAAATAGGAGATAGAGCTTATAATAAGAGCAAACAATTAATAAAACATATTAAAAAAACGGTGGTTCTTTTCTGGGACGCCAGGACGCCAGCTCGCCAAAAAGTACGCTACGGGCCAAATTTCATTCCGTCATAAAAACCAACTTTATACAGAAAAAAAAATTATTTTTACACTTTTATCTCGCGAATAAACATGGAATTATATATTAAAAACCGCGTTTATTATTTTTAATATTCAACAACGGAGTTGAAGTCAATGATTTCGATTTTAAAACAAAACTAATTTTTTGATAAATCTCTGTTTGGCGTACTCATAAATTATTTTTTTCTAAAGAATAAAATTGAATAAAGTTTATTTTTACAAGAATATTTATACATTTACCTAGCGAATAAGCATGAAATTATATGTGAAAAACCGCGTTTATTATTTTTTAAAAATCAAAATCATACACGGGGTATGTAGGTGTCAAAGCCACTTCCGTTTAAGAAAAAAAAAAAAGAAGCCAACTTTATACCCAGTGTATAATTTTGATTTTTTTTAAATAATAAACGCGTTTTTTTTCATGTATATTTTTATATTTTTATGCTTATTCGCTAGGTAAATGTCTAAACATTCTTGTAAAAATAAACTTTATTCAATTTTATTCTTTAGAAAAAATAAATCATGAGTACGCCAAACACAATTTTATCAAAGTTACTTCCGTTTAAGAAAAAGAAAAAGAAGCCAACTTTATACCCGGTGTATAATTTTGATTTTTAAAAAATAATAAACGCGGTTTTTCACATATAATTTCATGCTTATTCGCTAGGTAAATGTATAAATATTCTTGTAAAAATAAACTTTATTCAATTTTATTCTTTAGAAAAAATTATTTATGAGTACGCCAAACAGAGATTTATCAAAATATTAGTTTTGTTTTAAAATCGAAATCATTGACTTGAACTCCGTTGTTGGATATTAAAAATAATAAACAAGGTTTTCAATATATAATTTCATGTTTATTCGCGAGATAAGTGTAAAAATAAGTTGTTGTTTTTTTTCTGTATAAAGTTGGTTTTTATGACGGAATGAAATTTGGCCCGTGGCGTACTTTTTGGCGAGCTGGCGTCCTGGCGTCCCAAAAAAGAATCACCTTTAAAAAACACTTTAAAAAAGCGTTGAAAACATGTTTTTAACTCTTTTTCAAAGTATTTTGTAACATTTTTTATTAACTGTTTGCTCTTATATATATACATATATATATATGTATATGTATATATATACACACACACACACACACACACACATGTATATATATATATATATATATATATATATATATATATATATATATATATATATATATATAGTAGTTTAGCCCGGCTTTGCTACAACTCTATATACGGTTCATAACTATATGTGCATATGTATATATATTAAAAATTTTGACTCATTTCCAACTGACCTGCATCTAAAATTTAAAGTGTTCAAATCCTAAATTGGCGGAGGAGTTTGGTAGAGTCTGCAAAGGTAAAACTTTTATCTTTGACCTTTTGGCGGCAATATTTTCGCGCAAAACTGATTAAAAGGCCCTCACATGTTTTAACCCAAAATTGGCTGAAAAAAAATCTTTGAACGTCGTCTCTTTGGCAGCCAAATTTTCAGCAGAAAACGATTAAAAAGCTTGCCTATGCCTGAATACCCTTTATGTAAAATTTCAAATCTTTAGGTCAAAAATTAGCTGAGTAATTTGCTAGAGATATCAGAGGTCAATTTTTTAAACTTTGCCCCCAATTTTGTCCCCCTAACATTTATTGTTTTGGGCTCAAATCAATTATTTAAAGTTTGATCTGTCTCAGGTAACCTACATCTAAAATTTCATGTGTTTAGACCTAACATTGGCGGAGAAGTTTTCAAAGGTCAAATCATTGAACTTTGACCCCTTGAAAACCAAATTTCTGGCCGAGAACCGATTACAAAGATTTTCCCAAATCTCAATACCCCTAATCTCGAGTCTGTAGACTGAAAATTGACAGAGTTATTTGGTAGCGAAATATACATACACAGATACACTCACACACAGAAAGACATTTTCACTTATATATATATATATATATATATATATATATATATATATATATATATATATATATATATTGTGGATTTAGGCAGCATGTTTTTATTCAGGCAAGTATTTTTGAATAGCTTGGAGTGTTTTTGCCACATAAGATTTTTTGGTAATTTATTAATATTTCGAATTGTCGTTCTTATTTCTCGGTTGAATCTGTGAAAAAAAGTTCCAGATCCGTCTTCGTCCATCTGTTTTTTTTTTTGTTTGTTTTTTGTTTTTTTTTTTGTTTTTGAAAGTACTTTCGACTGAGTTTCATCAGTCGTCTTCGTTTGTGTAACATAACAAACCACTATATATATATATGTGTATGTATAGTGTGTATAACAAAAGTGTCTGCAGCATATATAATAGAGTTAATTTATTTTTCCCCCAAAAAAAATAACTCAAAATATAGCCATTCAAAGCTAAATATCTGACAACAAAATTAAGTACACTCCTTACAAAAAGTTGTCAGTATTAACATACAACATGTCAACTTTCAATAGTTTGTATGGCCACCATCATTATCCAAAACTGCCTTTACACTCCGGGTCATTGAGTTTACCAGAGCTTCACATGTAGCAACTGGAATGCTCTTCCACTCTTCAATTACGACGTTGTGGGGCTGGCGGATATTTGAGACTTTCATTGTGTAAAAAGAATCATATTTTCAGTGGTGTCCCATGAAGAGATATACTAAAATATTTGAAGAAATGTGAGGGGACGTACCTTCTTTATTGATACACTATATATATATATATATATATATATATATATATATATATATATATATATACACATATATATATATAGGGGTTATGTAGGGGAGAACAAAAAAGCTTAAATTAGTGTATTTGGAGTGAGTATGGATGGCGGGTGGAGCGTTATAGAAAAAAATATTTGTCAAAAGAATATTTATTTGTCAATATTAAATGAATAAATAGATATCGTTTCCGAAACGATCGTACACTTAACCTGATTTTGTTTTGTCTCTCCTTTTGAAGCTAAATTATAATTTAAAATTATTGATCTTTAATGTCTTCTCTCTCTCTCTCTCTCTCTCTCTCTCTCTCTCTCTCTCTCTCTCTCTCTCTCTCTCTCTCTCTCTCTCTCTGTATATATGTATATATAATTTATAAAATGTATATGGCGATTAAACTACACTGAATATTCGGCGTTTCATCCACTCTAGGACTCCTCAGCCTTATGCGCATCTAGACGGCCCATGTAGATTATGCCTTCATGAAAAATTTGCTATCATGTACTTTAAAGAACCCCCAACATCTATTAAACGATAGAAGAGAAATAGCAAATAACTGTGTTCACAAAATAAAACTAACAAAAACAATAGAAAATAAATAAATAAACATGAATATACATAAACGATCACACATATATGTATGTATTTTTTTTACACAGTGGTCACCACTTATCAAGGCCCGGAAGCCACTCAGGGATAAGGGTTATTGCAAGTACATTGCGTTAGTGTGGAGATTTGATGAAGTGTTTACTTAAGGGGGCGGTTCATTAGGAATTTGTTAACGTTGGACTTGAACACATCCAAGTTGTAGTCAGGTGGGAAGCAGGCAGACGGAACAGAGTTCCACAGGCGTGCAGTTCTAAGAAAGAAGCTTTGTTCATGGAATTCACATTTTGTTTAGGCACAGATAAAGAGTGGGGGAAATTTTTCACAGTGGATTCAGCTTGACGGGTGTTTTCGTGGAAGATTGGCGAGGGTGGACCAGAGATTGGAGTTCAGACGAGCACCTACCATGGAAATAACGATAAAACAAGCATAGGCTCGCAACGTCTATTCTGTGGGAGAGAGGTTGCAGCGTAGAGAAAAGGGCATCCCCCACTAAGCCACAAAGTCTATTTTGTACTCTGTCAAGGCAGGATAGGCTGTTTTTAGCAGCTCCTGCCCATATATGCCAGCAGTATTCCATCCTTGGACGTACTTGGCTTTTATATAGATAGAGAATTGCATCAGTAGTGAGATATCTTCTGGAGCGGTAGAAGGATCCCACCATCTTTCCAGCGACCTTGGCAACAGACTTGATGTACGTGTTCCATTTCAGATCAGGAGTAAAGGTCAAACCCAGAAGCTTTTCAAAACACGGGGCCTCTCTCAGACGAGAGCCATCCATCCCAATTGAAGCCAGATGAGGATCAGAGCGTTGATGATGTAAGGATAGGAGTTTGGTTTTAGATACATTAAAGGTAACCAGCCACGTCTTCCCCCACTGAACCACGCGCTCGAGATCAGAAGAGAGAGAATCAGAGGGAGCTTTGTCATTTACAGCCTTTGATGTGTTGCCGTAGGTGGTCGTGTCATCAGCAAAGATATCAACGAATGATTAAAGTATGTGTTTAGGGAGGTCATTGATGTAGATCAGGAAGAGAGTTGGACCCAGGATTGACCCCCTGAGGCACTCCAGTATTAATATTGCAGGCCTCTGATTTTTGTCCATCGACCACTATTCTTATGAGCCTATCGGAGAGAAATGATTTAATGATTGAAAAAACATTTCCAGTTATACCGTAGCTGGAAATCTTGTGAAGTAGACCCTTATGCCATACCTTGTTGAAGGCTTTTGATATGTCAAGAGCAATTGCCCTAGAAAGGAAGTCTTTGTCAAGAGATTCACTAGTCCTGTGAGATATAACCGTCAGTACATCTGTGATAGATCTTGCAGAGCGGAAACCATATTGTGTGTCACTAAGAAGGTTGTTTCTGCTAAGGTGGTTGACTATTTCTCTATTTAATATGGATTCCAGCAAATTACTCATAACACACAGGAAACTTATTGGTCTGTACTGAGAGGGAGATGACTTATCACCTGAATTCTTAAATACAGGGCAAACTGATGAGATCTTCCAGGGAGTCGGAAAGCACTTCTCCTAAAGGCAGCGGTTAAACAGTTTCGTAAGTATGGGAGCAAGTTCTGTATATGTATATATATATATATATGTGCATATATGTATGTACACACACACACACACACATATGTATATATATATATATATATATATATATATATTAATATATAAACTAACAATAAAAAAGTATTAACCTAGCTTAAAAACAGATCCTTTATCCGATAAAATGCATGCCCATTGGCTGATAGGAAGGGGCGCGGTGGATACTAGAACCACAGAATTCGCGCATAAGCCTGAGGAGTCCTAGAGTGGATGAAACGCAGAATATTCACTGTAGCTTAATCGCCATATATATTTTATAAATTACTCACTAGCTCTACCGACGTATTGAGCACTTTTGAAGTAGGTATTTATTTGCTTCCCCACGTAAGCAAAATGTGACACAAGGTCGGTTTTATGTGAGGTGAAGGGGGAGGGAGGGGAAGGGGATGGTACATATAAGGTTGCCTCTACATGTACCAATAACCAATTGCCACAAGGGCAATGGTCACAAAGTGCAACATCTGCCGGAACAGATGGTATTTATTTGCTCCCCCACCGAGCAAATTAGGCACAAGGCCAATTTTTAATGTGAGGAGTGAAGGGTGGGGGAAGGGAAAAAGGGGACCAGCTCCCGAGAGGTGGGAAATGGGAGCTGGTTAAAGGTCAGGCATGTGGGGTTGCCCCCACATCTGGTCTTTGCTAGTCATAGCTAGTCATAGCTTGCAGTATCTGCCGGAACAGATGGTATTTATTTGCTCCCCCACCGAGCAAATTAGGCACAAGGCCGATTTTTAATGTGAGTGTGAAGGGGAAATGGGGACCAACTCCCCGGGGAGTAGGGGAGTTGGATAATGACAATTGGTATGAAGGGTTGCCCCTACATTGACCAAGGTTTTATATGTGAGGTTGCCCACACATATGGTCTTTGCTTGGAGTATCTGCCGGAACAGATGGTATTTATTTGCTCCCCCACTGAGCAAATTAGGCACAAGGCCGTTTTTAATGTGAGGTAAAAACCAGCTCCCCTAAAAGTAGGCAAAAAGGGGGCACTCTGGTTACCAAAAATAATAATTGTCCCAGTATAGAGGGTTTCCCCTCCATTGACTGGTACAAATTATCTTAAGTGCAGCATCTGCCGGAACAGATGGTATTTATTTGCTCCCCCACTGAGCAAATTAGGCACAAGGCCGTTTTTAATGTGAGGTAAAAACCAGCTCCCCTAAAAGTAGGCAAAAAGGGGGCACTCTGGTTACCAAAAATAATAATTGTCCCAGTATAGAGGGTTTCCCCTCCATTGACTGGTACAAATTATCTTAAGTGCAGCATCTGCCGAAACAGATACTACACTTTGCTCCTAGCAAAAGTGCCAGGTAAGTATTGACTTTTGAAGTAAATACTTAAAGTTTACGCATAAATCTATACGTTCGTATATTAATTTTATGTGAGTAAATTAAGTAGTTATATATATATATATATATATATATATATATATATATATATATATATATATAGATAGATAGATAGATAGATAGATAGATAGATGGATGGATAGATAGATGGATAGATAGATATATAAATTTTTTTATTGGTTATAAAGGTGGGTGTAGGATTGTTAGGAGCGAATTATGTTTATATTTAATTTTGATTTTCTTTATTATATTTAGTTTATTGTAGTTATTAAATACTGTTAGTTTATTTGTCCCGGTGTTAAATGATATCTGGTTATAAAGGGGCGTCAGTTATTTGATAAGTATTGCTTCTAGTAATGTGCAAAAGTCGTCGTGTGCAAATGTTAAGGTATTGAATTTTAGCATTTTTAGTTAAAATATTTCTAATATCGGACGACTTTGGGTTTTTACCATGGAATGTCAGGTGCAGTTTTATGGCGCTATTGTCAGCTTAATTATAGGTTAGTCGTCAGGAGAGTGCTGTTGTTGTGTGGCCTATATATGCGTTGTATTAGTTTTTAGAGTGGATTCAGAGACACCTTTATAACCATTAAATATATCTATATAAATAGTTTTATATTTATATATATAAGATAAAAACATCCTTCACATTATGCATAACAGCATCCAGCATCTTCAAGCAACAACACATTTTACGAATCAGAGGTTCCTTCAATAACTTTCCAGACTCTTATCGTATAGGCATTATTATTGATAGTAAAGACATGAAACTCTAGTCAACTTCGAAGTAATCTCCCCCGGCTGCAATACATTTGTTGTATCGTTCCAACAAATTCTGGAAGGTCTCATGGGAGTCTCATTGTGTGTGTGTGTGTGTGTTTTTTTCCTTCCACATTGGTTCCGACAATGTTTTTATCAAATTACTCTGTCAATTTTCAGTCTATAGACTCGAGATTTGACATAAGGGGTATTGCGATTTGGGAAAATCTTTTTTATCGGTTTTCGGCCAGAAAGTTGGCTGTCAAGGGGTCAAAGTTCAACGATTTGACCTTTGAAAACTCTACCAAATTCCTCCGACAATTTTAGGTTTAAAAACTTAAAATTTTTATAATGTAGGTTATTTGAACAGGGATGAAACTGTTTTTTTTTATTTGAGCCCAAAACCATAAATGTTAAGGGGTCAAAATTATGGTAAAATATTTTTTTTTTTTTTAAATGGACCTCTGCGGTCTCTACCAAATTACTCAGACAATTTTTGATCTAAACAGTTGAAATCTTACATCATGTGTATTCAGACATAGGGCAAGCCTTTTAAATGGTTTTTGGCGTAAAATTTGGCTGCCAAGTGGACAAAGTTCAAAAGATTTGATATTTTCGATCGATAGCAAACTATTCAGCAAATTTTGGGTCTAAACATTTGAAAGTTGACATAAAGGATATTCAGACATGTAGCAAGATTTTTAATCAGTTTTTGGACGAAAATATGGCCGCCAAGAGGTCAAAGTTGAAAGAGTTGACATTTGCAGACTCTACCAAACTCCTCCGCCACTTTGGAGTCTAAATACTTGAAATTTTAGATGTAGGTCACCTGGGTATGAGTCAAACTTTTTAATGCATATATCTTTATATACATATGCACATAAAGTTATGAACAGTACATAAGGCCCGAGCAAAGCCGGGTTGAACTGCTAGGAAAACAAATAAAATAAAAATCAAAATTAATTGGTTCTATTATTTAAGCTTCATTGTTAACGCCTGTAAGACGAGGGAATATCTCTTAGGGTGAGCGTGAAAAAACTCGAAAATATCATAACTTTTTTTTTAAATCTCTATTCCTTCTTTTTTCTTTTTTCTTCATGTTTTCCTTTTTTTTTCTTCTTTCTTGTTTTTCTTTTTTTCTTTTTTTCTTTTTTTCCTTTTTTTCCTTTTATTTATTTTTTTTCTTTTTTTCCTTTTTCCCTTTTTTTTCTTCCACCCATTAGCAACGTAACTTTATTTTAATAATGTACATATCTCTGGTTTTTACTTTTTGAATCCCTCGACACAGCTTTGAGAAATCGAGGGCGAAACCGATCAGCTTACACCCCCCCCCATTATTTATTTATTTTTATTTTTTTTTTACTCTTTCTTCGTCCCTATTTCTTTCATGTTTACAAAACGTGTTTTACGTATTTTACTTTGAAGCATTAGTCTTTCTTTCATAATTGCAATATTTAAATTTTATACCCCCCCAAAGAATCATGATATATATATATATATATATATATACAGGGATTGGAAAATATAAGAGAAACACCTAACATTTTTGGCATCAATTTTTTAACTTGTTTTAAAAAATCAAATCTTGACATATTTTAAAGCTTTTTTGTTTATCATTTGTTATATGATATGCTTAATTAAAATAAATTTATTTTACAGATATTTAAAGATATCAAACGCTTTTCCTATAAAAATGGCAAACCTTACGGACTTCCTAAAAGAGGTAAATTGTTGGAGCTCGTATGGTAGGTGCTAGTGTTACAAAAACTGCACGAATGCTTTGCGTTTCAAGAAGCACTGTTTCAAAAGTAATGAGAAGGAAAAACGTCATCAGAAAAAAAAAAACAAGTTTGGTCGAAAGATGAAGATGTCACTGCAGACCTCAATAAATATTTACAGGAGTCAGTTTGCACAAAAACTGTTTGTCGAGAGTTAAATATAACTGGATTTTACGGAAGAGCTGCAATTAGAAAACAGAAAAATGTTTCAAAACGATTAGAATGGTGTAAAAACCTCCAAAATTGGTCCTGCTCGAGAGCAGTGGGAAAATTGGTCCTGCTCGAGAGCAGTGGGAAAATTGGTCCTGCTCGAGAGCAGTGGGAAAATTGATCCTGCTGTGTAACTCCCTGCATATATATATATATATATATATATATATATATATATATATATGCCCTAACAACAGTCAAGCTATGCTTAAGAGGGTAGGACCCCGAAACACGTGTATGTAGATTACTGTTTTAAAAAAATAATAAATAAATAAATACTTCAAAATAAAAAGAGGGCGACTTTCTAAGAAAGCACTGGATCTCCAAGGTAGAGACAATAACCTTGATATCGTTTAAAAAATCAACAACACAACTACGTAAAGAGATAAACGATAAAAACTAAGCAGTAAATTGCGTATGGCATCATAGTGTGGTGGATTAAGACGCTGGACTGTAATGCATAAGGTCCAGGGTTCGAGTCCTAACAACAGTCAAGCTACGCTGAATAGGGTTAGGAACCAGGAACCCGAAACACGTAGATTACTGTTTAAAAAAAATTATATATATATATATATATATATATATATATATATATATATATATATACAGCCAAAATATCCAAAAAAAGGTTGACTTAAGGATTAAGCTACAAAATTATCATATTTCATAATTGACCATTAATACACTGTGTGTGCAAAATCAAGACTTCAAGACAAGGTGTTGATGGCAACGAAAAGTGTATTTCATTTTATGCCACAATTGTTTCAATGTCCAGTTCGACAATTTCAAGCATTATATCATTTGAAAATTTTCAAAAACCAGTATTTCTTCAGACTTTATGAATAAACACACTTTTGGCAATGTAGCATTTTTGAATAGAAAGAAAAAGGGGGAGGGAATCCCTAACGGGAAAAACATGCGAGAAACATTTACCTTGGTTGTATATATATATATACATATATATATATATATATATATATATATATATATATATACAAACTCACACACACATGTATATATCCTTGGATGAAGAGATTCAATGAGTATATTTGTTTCTTATATATATAGGGATTATGAATATATTCATATAAATATATATGACAAATGTATTTTGGTTTCTGAATGCATATATATATATATATATATATATATATATATATATATATATATATATATATATATATATATATATATCGTTCGTCCGTAGTCAGAACTTTGATATGAGTATATATTTTGCTCAAGGGGATTGAGTCAGACCCAGCTACAAAGTGTTTAAGCTTATCCACGAGGCGCAATTTCGTGTCGCACACACTCTATATGTCACTATTCGCTGCGACAAACATGTGCATAACACGCAGGTTCAGGAAAGCATCTTGCAGCAGGTTGCCAGTACACCATTGCATGAAGTACCGACTTGTCGGCTATCCACCAGGCGAGTTTATTCGGTGGTGTATTTTCCCCAGTGAATCAAACACGCTCCAAGATACCAACCTGGAAATTTCTACGATTTGACGCAGTATATACAGTGCCTACCTTTCCGAAATGGTCACACAAACGCAATACACACACATACACATATATGATAGAGAGCTAGATGTAAATGTAAATATATTGGTCTTTATTATAGAGCAGACGGGAAAATAAAACGATATATTTTTGCATATTTATAAAGCTATATATGCAACAAAAAAAAGAAGAGAAATTCATCGACATAGAAGACACAATTTAATATAAAATACATTAAAAGGAAGTTATTCGTGAGGCGAAGTAAAAATTAAATATTGTAAGCGACGTATTCCTGCTTTTTTCTATGTGAAAATTCATCGCCTTAAAATGAATTAACTAAGTGCTTTTCTATGTTTTTCAAATAAACTCGACTCAGTATCTTAAAATGAGCGCGTTACTTTTCTTAAGCATTCTATACTGAACATATATCTCGCGTATGCGCATATAAACACACACAAAGACACTCAAACACACACATACAAACACACACATGCAAATACACACACACACTTAACTAATCTAATATATAAGTCTCACCTGTCTGTTTAAATGTATGTATGTATGTATGTATGTATGTGTGTGTGTGTGTGTGTAATTGTATGTCTGCCAAAAACGTTTGACAGAGGCGACGGATTTTCACGAAATCAAAATCATTTTGAAGCACGACGTCTTGGATGACAAATATCGAAAAATTGACCAAAAACATTAATTCTTTCACCTCAACTTGGCAGTTTTCTACAAGGAGGAGTCAATTTTATTTCGAACCATTTTTGCAAGTCATCGTATCGGTTAGATTGACTTTGCCTAATTTTAAAGCTCCGAACTTCCGATCGCGTCGTGGAGTAGCGGTAAGACGTCCGTTTTTTTTTTGTTGTTGTTTGTTTTTTCTTTTCCGCCTTCGTGTCACGGATTCGAGCCTGCCTGCCTTGTACAGCCTTTTTGTTTTCACCACACACACCTCCCAACACCATAGAGGAAGGTTATCTTATTCAACTAAAATCCTCCTATACTGTATCCTTTATAATTTATCCCCTCGCATTTATTATCTTTATATTATTCCTTATAATTTATATTTCTCTAACGCACTGTTATAATTTAAGACGTCCCTCTAAAATATACTGACATAGCATAAACCTCATATTTCATGAAAACCCTTTCTATACCTATAGCCCTTTAATACATATGATTAAACAAGCATGCCATATACCTACCTACATTATATAATAAAAACTATACTCCTCCTATATCACAAAGATCAATTTAGCTCTCCCAAACAGCCTCGATTTTTTATTTCGCTCCTAATGTAACTGATCCTGAATATGACCTTAAACTATATCCAGTGGTGAAGCCCCCACTTTGCGGGCCTTGGGGAGTGTGGAGCCACCTTTTAATTGCCATTGCTCCCAGGTCCACTCTGACCCGGAGTGGTAGTACCTGTTAGGGTCCCAACTATGGGTTAAATAGAATCTGACTTTAAAAAAATGTATACTCCATTAAAATTCGTTCCTCAAAATCACTAGATTCAGCATTAAATAACCTGAAAAAGGTTGATATGCCGTAAAACAAAAACAACCAACCAACCTAATGTAACTTATCGCTAGACGTCGAATGCCTATTGTGTTACTTAGCATCGTCTCTCCTCTTCTGATGAGAAGCATTATGCTTCGAAATACTATAAGATAAAGGCTTCTCACTTACCCTACACCCAACTGATGTATACCCTTATTGAATAAATGAAAAAATCTATACATAATAGTATATAGTTTTGTAAAACGAATGAATACACCCTTGAGGAAGACTTCCAGTCTGTAGTTAAATGGGGACAAAAATGGATGGTAACATTCAAGGCTGCCAAAGACTAAGCTAATTTTCTTTAAAAATTTCTTTAAAAATTTTCTTTAAAAATTACAAGAAACCTTCTCAACCACTAATAGACATGGCTAATAATACATTACCTGAGTTCGTCCAAACGCATCGGCTTAACGTTCACAGAAAACATGAGTTTGAACAGATACAGAGAGGACATTGCCGCGGCTGCTGCAAAAAAGGTGGGCTCTCTCTACCGTCCTAGAAAGTTACTCACGCCTGAAAATATCCTATACCTCTACAAGGTCACCATTCGCCAATGTATGAAGTATTGCTGTCACATTTGGGCCGGTGCATCTGATACTTTTTTTTGTTGGTTTATTTTTGTTTTATGGCATATCAACCCTTTTTTAAGATATTTAATGGCGATTCCAGTTATTTTGAAGAAAAATATATTAATAGGATATATTTGTTATTTTTTTTTCAAGTCAGTTTATA
>NC_136522.1:14384487-14409487 GCF_053919585.1 Euprymna scolopes
GAAATGGCAAAAACACTAGAGGAAGACCTCCAATATGTAGTGGAATGGGGACATAAATGGATAGTCACATTCAATGCTGCCAAGACTAAACTGGTTTCCTTCAATAATTACAAGAAACCTTCTCTGACACCAATAGCAATGGCCAGTGACTCCCTGTCTGAGAGTACATCTTTCAAACTGCTTGGTCTAACGTTCACAGGAAACATGAGTTGGAACAATTATATTGAAAACATTACCAGGGCCGCTGCGAAAAAGGTAGGCTCTCTCTTCCGTGCTAGAAAACTACTGACACCTGAAAGTATCCTGTACCTCTATAAGGCCACCATTCGCCCATGTATGGAGTATTGTTGTCACATTTGGGTTGGTGTATCTGCTGCTAGTCTCTCGCTCTTAGACAAGGTTCAAAAGAGAGTTCCCAATATGATAGGCCCTGAACAGGTATCTAAGCTTCAGCCTCTGTCCCATCGACGAAACGTTGCATCCCTCTGCCTGTTCTGCAAGTATTTTAATGGTGAATGCTCTGACGAACTGCAGACACTTGTGCCCCACGATGTAGACACCCTCGACAAACCCGACAGGCGTCTAAATCCCACCCCCACACAGTAGAGACCCCTAGATGTAAAAGATCTTTCTACTCCAGTAGTTTCTTCCCCAGAACCGCTAAACTCTGGAATTCCATTCCAGGTCCCTGCTTCCCTAACTGTACTGACATGCAGATGTTCAAGTGTAACGTGAACCGACATCTTGCTGCCCAAATCCCCACATAGTGCCCTAGTAGTTGCTGCCCCTGAAGGTAGCCCAATACACCAAAGTGGCAATGTGCCTTATTTGGGGTGAAAATGTAATAATATATATATATATATATATATATATATATATATATATAAATAAATATATATATATATATAAGAGCAAACAGTTACTAAAACATGTTAAAAACACTTTGAAAAAGAGTTAAAAACATATTTAATCTGAAAAAGAAACACTTGATAAGTGGATAGTCCTTAATCCGCGGAGTTTCGAAGAAATACTTTCCTTCTCATCAGAGGGTAGGAATTAGCAAAATGCGGGATCGGATTTTGCATACAAAAGTATTTGATGAAACTGTAAGTAAGTCAAAGATCTTACTTGATAAAAAAAGTGAAGCAGAGAGTATATGGTGAAGAAAAAGGTGATTTCACGTGAATGGATAGTCTGATGAAAGGTAAATAATCCAATGACGGTAAAATCCAAAAATATAACTCCAAGAAAGTTTATTGAGTTTCCATTTGCACAAGTAAAATCCAAGGAAATCACGTAATTGGAAGATGGTCCAAAATAATCCAAAAGGCCGAAATCCATGGAATATTTTACAAATATGTACAAAGAAAAGAAAAGGGGAAAATTCCAATAATATTAATAAAAGAAAAATAAGATATGTTTTTCACACGACGTCCGAGACATAATGTTGTGGTGGCACACATTCACTTGCATATGTGGATAGTAATTACACATAAATAGGAAGACTCAGTTAGTCTGAGTGTGTGTTCACTAGAAGCCACCGAAGGCCGCCGAGAGCAGATATGTTTCTCCAGCAAAGACTCTCTTATTTGACACCATTATGTAAATATCCTGTAAATATACCTTTTCCTAATACACTTCTTATTTGATCTATCTTTGTTTGTCATTTGTATTGCTTTCTTCGTTACTTGTTTCAACCTGTAAACTTAACAGTGACGACGAGGATGAACGTCAAATATAACAGTTTGACGAAGAAATGGAAAGAACTCACTAAAAAAAAGTGCAACGCAACGGTTGACCTTTCTAAGGAATACAAGTTTTGACGGACGAAATAGTCGTAAAAACGGATTTTACGCTAAAGAGAAGTTTTACTCAAGCGGAAAAAATGAATGATTCAGCGAACATTGGAAAACTATAAAATATTTTCCTCGCGAAGTGCAACACTAAAAGAAAGAAACAGTTGTTCCCAAATTCCAAGAACAAAAACTACGTTCAGGTTAAAAAAAAGTAACCTCGATTAATAAAATACTAATCGGAAAAAAGAGAAAAACCAAAACCTTTAATTGCAGTCTCAAAGAAAAAAAAACTCGAACGTGGCAAAAAAAAGCGACGATTTACGCCGTTTCCCGTGGAATCCTTCTTAAAAAAAATAACAAACTGTAAAAGTGAATTTTTGTAAAACGATAAACAGATTAGTATTACTAAATTACGAAGAACAGATTCGTATTACTAAGTTACAAGGAAGTAACATACGAAGAAAAAAAGTTCACCAGTGGATTTCCTAAATTGCTGTAAATACCAACTAAAGACTTTTTGGTAAACCAAATTCTTTTCTTCGGTATTAAAAAAAATACCACAGTCAAACTAAAATCAAGAAAAGATTTTTTTTAAACTAAAGTTGTCACTGGATAAGGTATATAAAACAGTAAAACGTCACGCAAAAAAAAATAATTAAATGCAGTCCATACATTTTATTTTTTTTCAATTGTGATTCGAGTTGAAAAACTTTGTTTTTTCTATGGAAAGAGTTGTACTTAAGTTCGGCTGTTATTTATTAGGAAATGCCTAAAACGGAAAAGTAAATCGTATTTTGTGGTTTCGGCAAAAGCCTCAGTTCTTATGTTGTGGTTGGATGAGCTTGACTCGCTAGCGAAGTGAGAAAATATTATTCGAGTAGCGATATTACTATTGAAAATAGGAACTATGAACATTTTTTTTATAACACAAGCCATTTTATATGGTACGGATATTGTGTTGCATGTGAAATTGTACAATTTTTCTTCGTAACTGCATTACTGCTACTGAAGGATACAAGAAAATGGAAGATTTATCTAGAATGTTAATGCAATTTTTGCAGACGCAAAAAAAGGCGCAATCCGAGCTAGATGCACGTAGAGAGGAGAAATTATTGAAATGGCAAATAAAACAAGAAGAAAGGCAGAAGAAATTAAAATTTGAACAAGAAGAAAGGCAGAAGAAATTACAACTTGAACAAGAAGAAAGGCAGAAGAAATTACAATTTGAATATGAAGAAAGGCAAAATGAACGTTTTGCTAAAACACTGGAACTATTAAAGACTAATCGAGAAAATGTCTACAGTACTAATTTCTTGCATACAATTGTATTTAATAGCATGGACATATTTTATTATGTGCCGGAGGAAGAAAAGACTTTTGAAGCATACTATACAAGATACGAGGATGTCTTTCAACTGGACTGCAAAATTTGGCCAAATAGCCAGAAAGTGAGCCTTTTACCCAGGAAGTTGGGTGTAAGAGAACCCAGCAAGTTCGTAGATTATATACTACCTAAAAAACTACGGAATTAGATTTCATGGAAGCTGTAAAATTACTAAAAAAATTTTTTAATCCGAATATATCTCTTTTTCATAAGAGATGGCTGTGTATGAGTCTAAGGAAGAGGGACAACCAAGATTATTTGACATACGAATCAATTGTCAATAAAAACTGATAATTTTAAGCTAGTGAAACTAACAGTAGAAGATTTCAAATGCCTAATCTTCGCACAAGAGTTAGTCTTCACGAAAAATGCAGAAATACGCAGACGAGTGTTGTCTAAGCTGGAATCTGAGCAAGATTTAACACTTCAGAAATTAGCAGAGGATTGTGAAAGGGCCATTACACTAAAAAAGGATTTAAAAAAAAGATAGAAGAATCCGGAGTGGCATATGTAAGAAAGGTTAGAAAACCATACACACCAACCAAGAACTATACAAATAAAAGAAGTCAAAACGGGACGAGATATTCCAAATATAATAATTATAATTATAGTAAAGAATATAACAAGTCTCTTCCTAGATATAACTGTAAGAGATGCGCAGAAAGACATTGGGAATCGGATTGCCCTTATAAGAAGAAAAAATGCTACATTTGCAAGAAAGTCGGACACAAAAGCGATTGTTGCAGATGTAAAGATTTCACCAGAAAGAGAGTACAGCGAACAAAATCAAATGAAAAATTAGATAAAAATCGACGAAAATACATAAAAGCGGAAATATTTAAAACGCCAATAAAATTACAACTGGATTCAGGATCCGATATTTCTATAATAAACTTGAATACATGGAAAAAGTTGGGGAAACCAACCATGATAAAAACAAGTAAATCAGCTCGGACGGTAACTGGTGGTGAGATAAAATTTGAAGGAGAAGTTATCCTTCCGATAAAATTGAAAGGGATTACGAAGAAATTAAAAATGTTCGTATTGAAAAATAGCGAACACCTGTTTGGAATAGATTTAATTGAGAAATTTGGATTCTGGGATAAGTCAATTAATACATTCTGTAAAAAAATAGAATGTACTACTCCAACAACAGAAAATATAAAAGAGGACTTAAAAACATTATTCCCTGAGGTATTTATGACTAAATTAGGTCGTTGCAATAAATTTAAGGCCTGGCTTGAACTTAAAGAAAACACCAGCCCAATTTTAGAAAAAAGCGAAACGTTTCGTTCGCTGGGTTGGAAAAGATTAATAAAGAATTAGACAGATTGGAACAGACAGGAATACTATCAAAAATAGAACATAGCGACTGGGTAGCCCCCACCGTATATGTAAAGAAAAAGAATGATGAAATCAGAGTGTGCGCAGACTTTTCGACAGGTCTAAACTCCATATTACAAGATTACCATTACTCTCTACCAAGCCCAGAGGAAATATTCACAAAGTTGAATGGTGGTAATATCTTCTCCAAGATAGACTTAAGCGACGCGTATTTACAAATACCGGTCGAGGAGAATTGCTCAAAAATACTATGCATCAACACGCATAAGGGATTGTACAAATACAACCGGTTACCCTTTGGCATCAAAGTAGCGCCTGTCATTTTTCAACAAGCGATGGACATCATGCTAAGTGGTATTGAGTGCGCATGTGCATACCTGGACGACATTGTTATCAGGAACAAATCCCTAAAAGAACATAAGGAGCATTAAAAACAAGTATTCACTCGAATACAAGAATTCGGGTTTAAAGTAAAATAAAATAAATGCGACTTTTGTATGAGCGAAATTAAGTATCTTGGACATATAATAAATAAACATAGGCGACGTCCAGACCCAGAAAGATCTGCGGCAATAAAAAACATGCCAGCACCTAATAACGTAACAACCTTGTAGAGTTTCTTAAGACTCGCAAATTATTACCAATCTTTTATTGAAGGGATGCATAATTTGCGAGCTCCCTTAAATGAGCTGCTAAAAAAGGACACACCTTGGAACTGGACGCAAGAATGTTAAACCGCTTTTGACAAAATAAAGAGCGCACTAACATCTGAATTATTTCTAACTCACTATGACACAAAATTAAATATAGTCGTCGCTAGTGACGCTAGTTCCTACGGCATAGGAGCATTCATTCAACATATCATGCCTAATGGATCTAGAAAGCCGATAGCTTACGCTTCAAGAACGCTGCTTCCAGCAGAGAAGACGTATTCACAGATTGAAAAAGAAGCGTTGAGTATAATCTTTGCAGTGAATAAATTCCACCGATATTTATATGGTAGACAATTCGTACTTGAAACCGACCATAAACCATTAGTCACAATCTACGGATAAAAAAAAGGATTGCCTGTATACACCGCAAATAGATTGCTGCGCTGAGGTACGATCCTACTGAATTACGATTTCCAGATACAACATCTAGCATCGAAAAAGATTTGCCATGCGGATGGACTTTCAAGACTGATACCACAGAAACATACTTTGGAAGAATCAGTGATTGCAGCAATTCGAACAAACGTCGAAGTGAAAAATATGGTAGCAAACATCATTAAAGAACTACCGGTAACATTGTCGGACATTAAAAGAGAAGCCGATAAAGATGAATATATAAATGATATAAAAGAAAAAATTATAAATGACAAAAAGGTTCAGGAGATTTTTTCCATATGTAACGATGTGTTATTATATAGCGAGAGAGTAGTAATACCTAAAACGTTGCAGAAGAGGATTTTGAGAGACTTCCACACAGGACATCCGGGGATAAATCGGATGAAGTCTCTAATGAGAAGCTACGTATACTGGCGTAACATGGACGTCGACATAGCTACAACAATAAATAGATGTGAAGGATGCCAGTTAGCGGCAAAATCCCCACCTATAGTACACAAACCTTGGCCGAAAACCAATCACCCATGGTCGAGAATCCACATGGACTTCGCTGGTCCAGTAGGAGAAAATTACTACAATTGTAGTAGATATTTATACAAAATGGCCTGAGGTAATGCGTTGCAGGAATCCAACAACGAACAACTCAATAGGATTCCTACACGAGTTATTTGCACGATTTAGTGTATCAGACACACTGGTCACTGACAATGGAACTCAATTCACATCCACAGACTTTAAGGAATTTTGTGACACGTTCCAAGTAAAGCATATCACTAGTCCGCCGTATCATCCAAGACGAACGGCCTCGCGGAGAGGTTCGTGGACACGTTAAAACGAGCATTGAAAATATCCATTGGGATACCAACGGAAACAGCTTTGCAACAATTTTTGCAAATATATAGGATAACACCGCACCCTAATACCCCGCCAAACATATCACCAGCTGATTTAATGTTTGCCAGAAAGGTGAAATCAGCATTTGATAAACTATTGCCAAGACAGGCAATTGTCTGAAAAACTACACGCATGATAAGAAAGAAATATAACTCGGGAGATCGAGTATATTTCAAGTGATACAGGAATAACACTTCTTACTGGGAATGTGGAGTAGTGGATAAACGCATTGGTGATTGTACATACATGATTAAAGGTCCACAAAATATACATCAATGTAGCACCTGAACCAAATAAAAAATCGTCACATTCAAGATGGTGATTATACAACAGCGGTCGAAGAGGAGGAAACCTTGGACATCATGTACAAATTCTTTAATTTGGAACCGCCTCAATATACACCTGAACCCCGAAGATCAGGTAGAAAAATAAAGTTTAATGAACCATTAATGTTAAATCCCAAGAGAAAAAGATATTGAAATCTGTGCGACTTCAAATCTTGGGAGGAGGGTGTTGTCGTGGCACACATTAATTTGCATATGTGGACAGTAATTACACATAAATAGGAAGACTCAGCTAGTCTGAGTGTGTGTTCACCAGAAGCCACCGAAGGCCGCCGAGAGCAGATATGTTTCTCCAGCAAAGACTCTCTTATTTGACACCATTATATAAATATCCTGTAAATATACCTTTTCCTAATACACTCCTTATTTGATCTATCTTTGTTTGTTGAGTCGTCATTTGTATTGCTTTCTACGTTACTTGTTTCAACCTGCAAACTTAACACATAATAAACAAACTTATTTTTGTGTTTTTATCTAGCGAATAAACATAAAATTATATATGAAAAACCACATTTATTATTTTTAAAATCCAACAACAGAATTGAAGTCAATGTTTTCGATTGTAAAACAAAACGAATTTTTTTTTTAGAAATCTCTCTGTGGCGTTTCACTGGATTATCTTTTTCTAAGCGATAAAATTAAATAAAGTTTAGCTTTACAAAAATGTTTAGACACTTACCTAACGAATAAGCATAAAAATATATATGAAAAAGCACATTTATTATTTTTTAAAAATCAAAATTATGCACCGGGGATAAATTTTTTTTTTTTTTTTCTTAAACGAAACTTACTTTAAACGTGTTTTATACATATATATATATATATATATATATATATATATATATATATATATATATATATATATATAATTTTATGTTTTTTCGCTAGATACAAACGTAAAAATAAGTTTTTTTCTGTAGAAAGTTATTATTAAGACAGAATGAAATTGGGCGCATGGCGTACTTTTTGGCGAGCTAGCGTACCAAAAAGATGAATTACCAGTTTTGTTTCACAATCGACAACATTGACTTCAACTCCATTGTGTGATTATAAAAAACAATAAACGCAGTTTTTCATATAAGATTTTATGTTTATTCACTAGATAAAAATGTAAAAATATTTCCCCCCCTGTAGAACGTTGTTTTTTTATGACGGAATAAAATTTGGAGCGTGGCGTACTTTTTGGCGAGCTGTTGTGTTCGCGTGCCAAAAAAGAATTACCCGTGTAAAGTAAATATAAATGTTCAATTCCAATTTCTCGACTTTGACAGAAAGATTCCCGAGTTCGACAAAATACACCTGAAAGCAGTCAGAGGTTTTATCGGTCAAAACTCTGTGAAAAATCCCTAATTAAAATTCATCCCAAAGCAGCAAAATGAGTGCTGGCCTGCCAGGACAATATATATATATATACAAATGTAGGCAAATATTTTCTGACACGCATTCGGTGTTCATTTTTGGAATTTCCATATTTGGTGTGATGCGCGAGGAAACCCTCGAGAGAAATAAAACTCACTTGTTTATTTTAAGACTTGCAAAGGGAGACAATCTTAATTGGGAAGAGTCAGATAAGGAGACAATGTTTTCCTAATATTAAATGTTCGTATCTTATGACGCGATCGTTTGAAAATCATCCTGCCTCCCAGAGAGAGAGAGAGAGAGAGAGAAAGAGAGAGAGAGATTTTAAAAAGTATTAACATATACATATATATACGTATATATATATATATATATATATATATATATATATATATATATATATATTAGTGGCCTGGCATTGCCACAGCGGAAACAACTAAGGAAAAATAACTGTAAGCAAAATTCAACCCAAAGCAGCAAAACTAAAGCTGCCAGGACATTATGCATACAAATGTAGGCAAATGTGGGCATATTTTGTTGGTTTGAAAATATAGGTTCTTTTTTACAAATTATCATAAAATTTTAATCATAGAATAGAATTATAATCTTCAAAAAGCCTCCAAATTTTCATGTGGTTTCGTCACATAGGATCAAAGATATGAGCATTTCAATAATCAGTTTGTCTACCAGCATGTATGTATGTATGTATGTATGCATGTATGCATGTGTGTATGTATGTATGTATGTATGTTTATGTCAGGTCATGTCATATGCTACGGGTACCATGTAACCCAGTACTACCTGTATCATGGTTGGGTCACCGGCGACAAAACTGGGTCCCCCACCAGACTTGTTTGGTGAGGAGGGCGGCTAGTCTCCCTGGAGGATTAAAAACAAGACCTTCTAAAGGGCAAATGAACTCTTTTTCTGGGTTAACGGCCAACTAGCACCGTGTATATTTGTGTGTGTATATATGTGTATTGGGGTGGAGAGGGCTCCCGTAAGCCGTGGTGAAGGCAACCTTTCTAGGAGAAGCAAATCTCTGATTTAAAAAGCCATAAAGCGGAAGACCAGTACCCGCATTAAGCTGGTCTGCAGTTTAATTTGTTGCTGGCTATCTTGCTCTTGTTTGTTGCTGGATCTCAACATTTTGAACCGAGAGAGAGACTTAGCTGTTGTACAAAGCTAAGACTCTGTAACATCATCTTTGTGCAGATACTCCCTCAGGCATTTGGGCTCATGGATTTTAAATGTCTGAGGGAGTGGCACTCGTCTGACAAGACGTTGCAATCATCATGAATGTATGTCTGTGTGTATGTATGTATGTATGTATGTATGTATGTTGTCATGTTGCGTGTATTATACTTTCTGACACGCACGTACGAACAGTAGACGATTCACGGGCCGTTGGGTAAATAGACTTTAAGTAAATAATTCGTTAAGTAAGCAGTTAGAAATGCACAGCTAGATAAGAACATAAAATAAAACAGATACTACACTTTATTCCACACTATGATGACCAATGTTTAAGTCTTCGTGTTAGTTAATCGAATTCTACATGAATACAATCCATCCTCTGCCATCGCAACGATACAAATTAGTAAGTCCTGTCCTCGCGTAGCCTTTGGGCCTTGATATATATTCATATCTCTCTCTCTCTCTCTCTCTCTCTCTCTCTCTATATATATATATATATATATATATATATATATATATATATATATATATATAGCGTGTCCAGGGGTGATGAAAAAAATCCAATAAAGTGCTCGATCGTAGATGTGAGAGCTGAAGATACAATATTTATTATGACACTATATATACATATTTCAAGGTCGTACCATTGGTTTCGATACACCGAAAACAGTAATAATATACTGTGATATAATCTCTTCGGCGACAAAGAAAAATCTGGAACTAATGCAAAATTTGTCGCCGAAGAGATTATACCGATTTTCCACAGTATATTATTACTGTTTTCGGTGTATCGAAACCAATGGTACGACCTTGAAATATGTATATATAGTGTCATAATAAATATTATATATATATATATATATATATATATATATATATAGAGAGAGAGAGAGAGAGAGAGAGAGAGAGAGAGAGAGAGAGAGAGAGATGATATATATATTCGTAGATCACATTTTTATATGTGGTGTCTCTTTAGTAAAAAAATATTTTGGTTGCAATTTTTTATATATATATGCGTCATCACTTATCAAGGCGCGAAAGTCACTCGAGGATAAAGGTTAATGAATGCACGATAGTCACTGAGATAAAAGCGTCTCCTATTTACAATGCCCCTCCCACCCCCACAGGACAGAGTAAGACACTAGGGTCGTTGTCAATGGGATAGAAATTGATTATTTAGGAGAGGCGGCGCAACAAGAGCTTAGTTACATTGGACTGGAAGACGACCATGTTTTAGCGAGCTGGAAGGCAGGCCAACGGAACAAAGTTACTCAGGGTGGCAGTTTTAGGAAAGAAGTTTTGTTCGTTTAGATTTAGGCAGTGTGAGAGAGTGGGGGAAATGTTGATGGCGGTTGTAGGTAGACGATAGTAGTTATTTATTTTTTTATTTTTTTTATATTTTTTTTATTTATTTATTTATTTATTTTTTTTTTTTTTTATTATTATTAATTTTTTGTTTTTCGTTTAAATTGATTTGGACTTCTTGTCGCAGATCTGATGTCTAGACAAGATATGTGTTTCTCGTATTTATTTATTTATTTTGGTGATCAAATTATCCGGCTGTTTGAATGTACGTGCGTGGATAATTTGCTACATCGTATAATGTCGCTTAACAAGCAAATAGATACGTGTGAAAAAAAAAAAAAAAAAAAAAAAAGCAAGAAAACAAGACAAGACAAATCACACAAACATAATTAAAGAAAGAATTTATTCCTCCTATTTTCGTAAAAGCCGCTCCGGACAAGGCATGAAACCACGCCAGACACGAATCAGTATATAGCAAACGTACTAGCGTAAAACATGTTTTGTAGAAATCTCTATCTCTATATATAAAACGCAATTTCTGTATTTGCGTATAATCACGTTGATACACTGGTTCCCGCTGGATCACTGAAGTTTGTTTGTTTTTTTTTACACGGTGTTCACCACTTATCAAGGCCAGAAAGCCACTCAGGAATAAGGGTTATTGCAAGTACAGTACGTTAGAGTGGAGATTTATTGAAGTGTTTATTAAAGGGGGCGGTTCATTAGGAATTTGTTTACGTTGGACTTGAAGACATCCAGGTTGTAGTCAGGTGGGAAGCAGGCAGACGGAACAGAGTTTCACAGGCGTGCAGTGCTAAGTTAAGCTACGTTGAACCTAGTCAATACAAAATGGGGGATCATTTGGGACTTTCAGGTGCTGTATGTGCTCTCCGCTTATCTCGGCATTGTTTCCAGTCGTCCTGGACTTGACCAGTGCCAATTCAGGTGAGCTGTGGGTTGGGATTGCGCAACCCTTGTCTAACAATTACACGCGCAGCTGCCCCGACAGAGGTATCCTTTGTCTTTCGAGTCTGAACGGAAGCATCGAATTGTGTGTCTCTGCATGTGCGTGAGATCTTTCCCTATAGACTACAAAACGACTGATTTTTTTTTAATGTCATAAAAATATACTTTATGTCTCTGGCAGTGTTCTTAATTGGTTTTCAATTAAACTACATCCGATAAGCATCGAAAATCAATAATCGAAAACAAACGAATAAAAAAGGGCCACTTTTAAAAGAATGAAGGGCCACATTTAACACCCTTATACAGCCTAATATCACAAGTACATTTTAGAAGTTTTATCACCGTAAAAGCAAAAGTGTCTGCTGTATAAAATCAACAGTAAGTTCTTTGATGAGACAGGGGAACGTTCGAAATGAATGTTTCTGTTTTGGGAACAACAGAACCATGATTCTTAACATTTACGTTCTAAACTATAATTCAAGTTATTATATAAAAATAATTTCATATAATTAACAGTAGGTTCTCTACAGTGCAATGAATACTACAATGTATTAGGGATTATGTCACTGCGGCGAACCTTCCTGCCAGTGCACCGCAGTGGATTCCCGAATATAACAAGTAATCAATCGATTTGATTGATGAATGAGTGATTTCTACCAATTTTGATGACAATAAAATTATCGGAAGTGTAGAATATTTATTGATCCTCATTCAATTCCGGGCAACAAAGAGTATCCCTGCAGTAGCTCATTAACTGTAAGGTAAATCAAGTTGAAAGAACATCGATGCCATAGTGAGATCATATTTTTATATATGGTGACCTGTATTGAACGGAATCTCGAACGGAATCGTTGTAATGTTTGGACCCTTTGGGCTTTGATCATAGCGTAGTATCTGTGTTAAATGTGGCAAGCAGGGCCAAGGGCCAAAACATTATTATTACTAGTATTATTATTAATAATTGATTCGAGCGACAGCGGGTCGCTGAATCAATTAATATGATTAGAAAAATAAACAATTAGATTGGGAAAAAGAGATTTACATCAAATAATAATATCGCTACAAAAGGAATGTGAAAATAGAAAATAGATGTAAACATGATTTTGGTTTGCATAAACAAATAACTTGATTGAGGTTACATCAGCTGTTGGTCTGAGATACGTAATGAGATGTAGATTTGGGGAGATTCTAGTCAGTCGTTAGCTGGATATCAGAGAGAACGGACAACTCAAGTGGGGAGTTGGTCTCTCCATGACGCGGGGAGCGGAGTTTCTTCGGGCAGCCAAGATGTAAAGACGTTGTAATTTTTGAAGATGTCAGCTGAAAACATGAAAATAAATGTTCGTATATAATTCAGGTATGTGTTATGTTATTTACATCTGCTAAAAAGAACTGTTTGTTTTACAACAGTTTCCATGCGTCCACGTCAATCGTTTCCTGTTAAAACTGTTGCATAAATGTAAAAATATACACACTAGACGATCAACTAAATGATACGACGTATATACATACACACATTTACACGTACACGAATATACGGATTAAATATAAACCCCACTATTCAACATGTACGTTGTTATGAAACATATTCATACACTTTACACAACAGGACCCCTTTTTAGAGCCCTATAACATAGTACCGTTTATTTACTTCACGTAGCATGGTCTAGCGCGATCAGAAATCCTAAGTAAACCGTGATTATATTTTTTTAACGCCCACACTGAGAATTGCACTTTCAACCTTCAGAAGAATATTACTTTTAAAATTAATTTTTTCAAGTATTCTAACCACTGCGCCACAGGTCCTTGCAGTTTTTGTACGACATTAAGGAGCTTTAAACCCATTTTATTCCTTGTTAGTTTTTATGAAAGTGATATTTTCTTGATGGTTCAATTCTCAGTGTGGCTGACCGAAAAAGTGCAATTACGAATTACTTAGGACCTCTATCTAGCCATGGCTGACGGAACAAGAGCATGAGATAAATAAAAGGGAATTCCGTCCAAATTCCAGACTTCGACAGAAATATTACTGTGTCCGACAAGATCAATCTGAAGAAGGTCGGAGGTTACATCAACCGAAATGTTTTTAAAATAACACTCAAGATGAGAACAGTAGTCCAAAGAAACCAAATGATACGAATAACCAATACTCATCTCAAGAATTCAGAAAATTCCACTGTTTGTAAGGTCTATTGGGTATTCGAATTCTATCGACATCAACTGCATCCTAATGATACAAATCATTAAGTCTTGTCCTCGAGTGACTTTTGAACCTTGATAAAGAGTGACCCCTTCAAAGATATTATTTACATTTTGTGGTAATTTATTCTTTTTTTTTTCTTTCATTCAAGTTGATTTCAATTACGATGATCCATTTCCTATTGTATTATATCAAGGTGAGATATACGTTTTTCAAATTAACGTTTTATTTTATTTTATTCATCAAAGAACCCAAATCGTTTAATATATCCGTGCCAAATTGTGCGAACTCGTATAATTTTATTGTGAAAAGAGAAATACTTTTTTGTACCCCAGTACGCCAAATTTTAGCTCGTTATTTTGGTACGCCAAAAGTTGTTACGTATCAAAAAAGAAAAATATATTCTACGGAAAAAAAAGTTTGTTTACATTTTTAAGATAAAAATGTAAACAAACTTTTGGGGAATAAACATCGAATTATATATCTAAAACTGCGTTTATTATTTTTTTTTAATAATGTAGAAATAAAAAACAACTATTTGGTTAACTTCTGTTACTTTACTATTGCTCTTTAAAAAACAAACTTATAATAATCAAAATAGATTTTCATACGTCATTTTATGTTTATTCGATAGGTAAACGTATAAAAACTCTCGAAAAAAATTAAACTTAAGTCACTTTTATTCTCCAGAAGAAATATTTTTCCGATACATCACACAGATTTATATTAAAAATAAGTTTCGTTTTAGAATTAAAAAATCAAATTCATCCTCGTTGCATGAGTTAGATTTTTTTGTTCGTTTATTTATTTATTACTTTTTCTTTAATATATATATATATATATATATATATATATATATATATATATATATTAACTTATTTATTATTTTTTTCTTTTAATTTTCTCTCTCTCTCTCTCTCTCTCTATATATATATATATATATATATATATATGTCTATATATAAATTTATTTATTTATTATTCTTTTAATTTTCTATATGTATATATATTTCTATATATAAATTTATTTATTTATCTTTCTTTTAATTTTTATATATATATATATTTCTATATATAAATTTATTTATTTTTCTTTTCATTTTCTATATATATATATATATATTTCTATATACAAATTTATTTATATATTTTTCTTTTCATTTTCTATAAATATATATTTCTATATATAAATTTATTTATTTATTTGTTTTTCTTTTAATTTTCTATATATATATATCTATATATATAAATTTATTTACTAATTCTCTCTCTCTCTATCAATACACACACACACACATATGTATGTATATATATATATGTATATATATATATATATATATATATATATATATATATACATATATACACATATAAAGATTTTTATGGATGCAAAATTTTATAACACTTTTGAAGAACACCGAACGTAGTGTCATAATTAATTGCTGAGGGTGTACTTTGTTTTTTGTTTTTTTTTGTTTGTTTTTTTTTCTCTCTTTTTTTATAGTTTAAACATAAACCATTAAAAATAAACTTTCGAAAAAAACAAAATACACATCTAAAGTATATTTCTCCTAAGCATAAATTAGATGCCCCTCGCCTTATTTATCCTCTTTATCTAATTTATGCTTCGGAGAAATATACTTTAGATGTGTATTTTTTTTTTCGATAGTTTCATTTTAATGGTTTACGTTTAAACAAAAAAAAAAAAACATAAATCCTCAGCAATTATGTTCAGTGTTCTTCAAAAATTATATATATATATATATATATATATATATATATATATATATATATATATATATAGATAGATACATATATATATATATATATATATATATATATATATATATATATATAACCACTTTGAAAAGAGTTAAAGACATATTTAATCTGAAAAGAAACACTAGATAAGTGGATAGTCCTTAATCCGCGGAGTTTCGAAGAAATACTTTCCTTCTCATCAGAGGGTAGGAATTAGCAAAATTGAAAATAGTGAATAATTATATGGAGAAAATTATACGAAAAGAGGAGCTGATACCGCCTGGGTAATCCACAACCATCAAAAAACTATTTTCAATAATTGCGCTGAAAAGCAAAATAGCGTCCATTCGCAGCTGAACATTTTGCTAACTGCATTTCATTTCCTCTGATGATATGAGCCATTGTTGTAAATCCATGGATTAAGGAAATTAAAATAACTCCTTCTATATATTCCTTTTGTCAAACAATAAATTCTTAAATCGAATATGTCTCTATATGTTGTTTTTTTTTTTTCAGAATTTAAAATTGAACCACGAAACTTATAATTATTTACGATAATAATTATTAAATACCACAGAAACTAGTGTTAAATCCTTTCGGGAATCATCAATGCAGGGTGTCACGATTAACGCCAGTCGAGAGATTCGAATCCTGGCAACAGAAGTCATGTCTGGCTTTATTAGCAAGGGCCCGAACCATTCGGCTACCGTTAACCGCGAGAGATATAGTTGAAATTAAACATTTATTCTTATTAAATGCACAGAAGTCAGAGTGATCTAATCAATATAAGACGATCTGCGCATATGAGCTAAGTTGACCGAATTTATTACAACTGAAAGTGCTCAACGATAAGAAACAGGTCTCTTAAAGGGGCTGACATAATGACACACACACATATACTATAATGATTATTGAATACTTAATATGTGTGTGGGGGGGGTGACCGCATAAAATTCTATAAAGAGTTATATTATTTTAGTATTTACATAAACAGTGGCGAGGATCGCTGGATAGTAAGTTATAGAAATATATACAGCAATTAATCTATAGAAATTCTCGCTGCGTTTTATCTAAACAGTGAACGCAACTAAACACGTATTTCGGCTGACGAATGCCTCTTTTCAAATGAGATTCTCAATAAATATTCTCGTCTCTATTAATCAACAGTAGACGCGTTTCTTCGGAAACACGGTATCCCTAGACAAAAAAAAAAAATGTTTGATGCAAATGAAAGAAATAGAAACCATCTTTTGTAAAAGCGATCCGGAATCTCTAGCTCGAAGCAACGGCGAAAAGAGAAACGACAGTCTCTGATTGCAAAGTGTGCAAAACACACCACGCACAAACACAACCCCCCCCCCACACACACACACACAAACAAAAAAAAACAAACATACGGGCACATAATGGTAATGTTAAAATACAAATAAAGAAATATTTTAAAAAAAAACAGTTGCTCGTGTCGCAACTTGCGTCATTTCATACAGAACGCAAAACTGTTTAAAAAGTTTCAATGAAAACAATTAAGTGACGCGGCGTCGCTCAACCTAGAATATCATAAAGTATATACAGTAACGGTAACGCTTTTATATGAATGTATTTTACGACAAACATATTTATAAGTATATATATATATATATATATATATATATATATATATATATATACACGTTTTATTTTTTATTAGGTATCTTTCTGTTAAGTTACATTATTGTTTCGGCTACACGGCCGTTTTTTTGTTTTTTTTTCTGTGGAGGACGCTACAGACGGCCAAAAAAAAAACGGGCGTGTAGTCGAAACACTAATGTAATTTAACAGAAAGATACGGTAATAAAAAATAAAACGCATATTTGCTCTACAACAGTATTGAGCACTTTCTTCAGTTTTTATTAATTACCATCTCCACTATATATATAAATATATATATATATATATATATATATATATATATATATATATATATATATATAAGCGGGTTAAGTTTGAATAAAATAAAATACGTGTTATATACGTTTGAAGCCGAAACAACGCATTATTACAAAATAAACACACATTTATTTTGTTTAAAATTTATATTGGAATTCATGATTATATTTCGAAGCAAAGCCTCATCTTCAGTATGTCTGTTTTTCGGGGGGTTTTTTTGTTATGTTGTTGAAAAACTACCGTAAAACCAACAAACGGACTTCTACTTTCTGATTCTCTGCTCCAACAACAATATGGCAAAAATAAAATAAAATAAGACATACTGAAGATGAGGTTTCCTTCGAAATATATTTATGAATTTCATTATAAATTTCAAACAAAATAAATGTCTGTTTATTTTGTAATAATGTATTGTTTTGGCTTCAAACGTATATAATACGTATTATATATATATATATATATATATATATATATATATATATATATATATATTAAATCCCCGAAACAGTGTTTCATGGTAAACAACTGATGATCCCTTGAAAAATAAATTATTGGTATTATAGTAAATTCGAGAGCGAGTTGATGCAGTGATTGCAGGTGATTAAATGACTTACTGACTAGATAGTTTTCTAACGAATGATAAAAAATATTTTTTTGGTATAGATTTAAAGGTTAAAAACTTCAAAGACTATATATATATATATATATATATATATATATATATATATATATATAGTTTAGGAATTTAAAATTTGTGACTTATATAAAATATTACATCCAATAATATTTTATAACACCGATAATTACCGGATTTGCACACCAGTAGATATATTGTATTTCATTATTCTGAATTATATATATATATATATATATATATATATATATATATATATATATATGAGCAAATGATTAATAAAACATGTTAAAAGACATCTTGAAAAAGAGTTAAAAACATATTTAATTTTAAAAAACGAAGCACAAGATAAGTGGATAGTCCTTAATCCGCGGAGTTTTTTTTTGTTTTATATATATATATATATATATATATATATATATATATATATATATATATATATATGCAGTGAATAAATGACAAAAGACTATATTCCAGACTCCCTGATGCTGACTATCTTAAAATGTATCCTAAAATTCAGTTAAGATTTACAATTCGTGGCAGTAACTGTTTCGTAGCGCAAAATCAATCACTTAATTAATATACGAAACAGATACTGTCAAGAATTGTAAATGTCAACTCAATTAAAGGAATAAATTATAAGATGGTGAACATCATGAATTTTGGAATATAGTCTTCTGTCATTTATTCACTATATTGTCGGTAATCACATTGAGCTTCTTAAATAAGGATCCTTATATATTATAAGAACTAATATTTCCACAGAAATATATATATATATATATATATATATATATATATTGTATGTTTATATATATATATATATATTGTATGTATATATATATATATATGTCTATAAACAAACAAACTCTCAGTCTTTCTTTCTCCCAGTCCTCTTTCTCTCCATCTCTCTCTCTTTCTCTTTCTTTCTTTCTCTCTCTCTCTTTCTTTCTCTCTCTCTCTCTCTCTCTCTCTCTCTCTATATATATATATATATATATATATATATAGCATGCTTCATTAAATAGCAGGAATAATTCCAGTTTGTTTCTCTTGCAATCCGTTTTTTCGTTTGGGCGGGTTAATGTTCGAACGTTCTCTTGCAAGCAACAGGAATTATTTGTGCTTTTTAATGAAATATGCGTCAGATAAAAAATAATGGCCAAATATACTAATATATATATATAATAGCTGTACCCGACCACGCGTTGATGCGGCTCAGTTTGTTAAAATGGAACACATTCCTCAAGAAAAATTGCATTTTGTTCGTTTATTTACTTTTATTAGTTTTTGCATTTTTTAATCAATAAAAGTTGTTGTCCCCCCCCCCCTAAAAGATTAATTTTTTACCATAAATTATTAGGTGAAAGTTTTCTTTTTTTTTTCGGGAAAACTTGCACTTTTTTTAAAGAATTTTGGCAGTAAACGTTTCTTTTTGAAAACGGAATTTGTATTATAAAAAGAACAGATGAATGCTTTATATGAACACTGTAAATAGTTAGATGAAAGTAGAGAAAAGTTTGATTTTTTTTCTCAAGAGAATGTATAAATCATTTTTTTTCAACAGATGTTAAGAAAATAAACAGAAAAAATACTTCCATCATTAATTATGCACAAAAATAACTAAAATGTTGATTTAGTGTTTCAACATTGGAACAACGCTCTGTTGAATGCAATGATTGCCGGTTGAACCTTAACCATAATGCGAATCGAGGGGGGGTCAAATTCTGCATGAGTAGCATTCATTTTAATTTCATCTTTTTTTCAATTTTTTTAGTGGGCTATCAGCGATTGCAAACCAAAAAGTTTAACCAAAATGCAAAAAAGTCAACAATTAAATAAGTGTTTAGCTTCTAATACAAATCCTAGTAAATCAATGCTCCTTATTAGAAACACTCAAAGGAAGGACGAAACCAAATTATTGCCAGTATGTTTAGGAGAGGTTCTATTTTTTTTTTTTCAATATTTTAAGCAGGTTTGACACTCAGCTACCAAATTTTATGGATCGCTCGGTTTCTAATATAATGTAAGTAGATCTAGATGTTTATAAATTACGATAAAACTTGCTGAGTATGAGCTGTTTTACGGTTGTTGTAAAAATGGAACGGAAACTTAAATTTCGCTCCGTTGTAATCTTTTTTTTAATTGTGCCCCCCAAGCGAATATAATCAAAACAATAACATTCAGCAATTGTACTTTATGTATATAAAACACAAAATATTTTTTTAAAAAAAAAGAAAAAAGAAGTTAATAACGAAAGGGAAATAATTCCATTTTTAAACGAAAAAGTCAGTTTGGTATATGTTTTTATTATTTTTTACATACGTCCAACTTACCGTTTACATTGGAAATGTCGATATTTATAGGTTGTCGGGTACGTTTACAACGAATAAACACGCCAATCTACGCATGTTAAGAACGGCTCTCGGAATAGACACCTCCAATCTCCCCATGTTAAGAACGTCTTTTGGAATAGACACCCTTAACCTTGTCAGCATACCCGAAAACCTATAAAATTTACATGTCGAATGTGAACGATGAGTTGGACGTAATAAAAAATGTATCGAATGTAAAAGGGTATCGTAGCCCCGACGCACGCGCGTCGAATCTACTCAAAAACAAAATAATGGCGTGCTGCCTCAGCTGTAAAACCCAGTTGCGCACGGGTGGATGTATAAACATCGTTTCAGCTGCGCGTACATTCCTTTCCCCACTCACGCAAATTCGGTGGCTCTTAAACGAAATTTCAGTTATTCGTGCGGACGTCATTTAAAGCATCTTACGTCATGAGAATGTTATTCTTTTCATCCAATCGGATTACAAAGAAAACAAATTTTAAAAAATGTTGTTTTTTTCTGAAGGCCTCCCTGGAGCCGGTCGGACAAGTATAAAAAGGGCATTTTCGCCCAAAACGAGGGGGTCGAGCTTTGAACACCATGGCGTAAACATCAACATCGACCCATCCGCGTTTGGATGTTAAACACGCGCGCGCCAGGACATTTAATTCCTCCACGTGGATACAGACTTGCAACCCTAATGGACTTTTCATTTTTACTCTTTTCTATCTCTCCGCTAAGTAAGCGGTGGACTTTTAATTCTTCGTAAAAAGACTGGTTATTTCTAACCAAGAATTTTTACAATTAATTCAGTCGAAGGACTTTTCTTGATTATTTCAATACATAAAAAAAACATTCAATTAATTCAGTCGAAGGACTTTTCTTGATTATTTCAATACAAAAAAAAACATTCAATTAATTCAGTCGAAGGACTTTTCTTGATTATTTCAATACATAAAAAAACATTCAATTAATTCAGTCGAAGGACTTTTCTTGATTATTTCAATACAAAAAAAAACATTCAATTAATTCAGTCGAAGGACTTTTCTTGATTATTTCAATACATAAAAAAACATTCAATTAATTAAGTCGAAGGACTTTTCTTGATTATTTCAATACATAAAAAACATTCAATTAATTCAGTCGAAGGACTTTTCTTGATTATTTCAATACATAAAAAAAACATTCAATTAATTCAGTCGAAGGACTTTTCTTGATTATTTACATACATAAAAACATTCAATTAATTCAGTTGAAGGACTTTTCTTGATTATTTCAATACATAAAAAAACATTCAATTAATTCATTCGAACGACTTTTCTTGATTATTTCAATACATAAAAAGACATTAAATTAATTCAGTCGAAGGACTTTTCCTGATTATTTCAATACATAAAAAAACATTCAATTAATTCAGTTGAAGGACTTTTCTTGATTATTTCAATACATAAAAAACATTCAATTAATTCAGTCGAAGGACTTTTCTACTTCAACCTATGTAGATCTTTTTATACCTCAGTTGAGGAACTGACTTTTTCATTACATGGAAAAACATTAAATTATCTCAGTCACAGAAAGAGACTTTCGACCAAGAAGAAACTTTCGTGTATTCTCTTTTCATTTAATATATATATATATATATATATATATATAAGCGAAAATTTATGTATGTATGTATGTATGTATGTATGTATGTATGTATGTATGTATGTGTGTTCGCTTTTTCTGTATGTCTACAAAAGGCTTTTTTCAGAGAAGCGGTCGGTCGGTTCATAACTTCTTAAAACTTTTTATATCACATATAAATCGTAATATCTCACAGTTAACAACGGAGCTCGCCTATCTATTTAATTTTCTCGACTTCGGGAAGATAAATATTCAATATTTGTCGCTCGCCGCATGTGGGTTAGTCTTTTTCCAATAACATCTTGGGAAAAATAAAAGTTTAAAAAAGCGTTTCCGCAGTAAATGAACCATCCCGCAGTCAAACTTGACCTCATTAAGTCATTAAAACGTGAACCTGCCAAATCCAAGTAATTAAATAAATTCAAACGTGCTTCCGTTAGCATCTCGCGGTGGCCCATTGGTTAAAACCGTCCCACTCTTTTTTTTTTTCACACTTTAATTTTCAACTTGGCCTCGGCTTCGATCCTCATACTTACCTACGAAAACATTTTTTTTTTATTTTAACACCCCTTCCCCAGAGTTTTGATTTACCCAAAACCACACAGGGTACCCCCCGCTAGTCTTTTATAAAAAATAGATTTTAAATAATTTATTCATTCGTCTCAGTCATCTTTGCTTGATTGTTTCAACTCCATTTTACACTCCATTCGTATTATTCAATTCCCTATCACTCCTGATTTATCACTAGGATTCTTATCACCATCTCCATTTTATCACTATTACAATCAGCTATTATTATCATCACTGATTTTATTACATTATTATTTTGAATTTGCGGGATTAACATCCACACACACGTTAGCCCCGCAACAAGGGAACGAAATTCAAATTTCCGTTCCATTTTTACAACAACCGTAAAGCAGAGCATTCTATGCAAATTTTACCTAAATTAATGTATTAATTTTATTTCTTTTTAAGTAAAAAAAATATTTAGGTTTGACTATAAATTCCTAAACTCATTTCACCTTAAATAATTTAGAGGACCGAAATAGGAATCTAATCGAATCTTTAATTTCCTGAATAGTATACGAGAAATTCATTTTTCTTCGAGTTACATCGAATTCATTAATACGGACTTTAGGGGCTTTTTTTGTAATGTTACTCTAAAAATTATTTTATTTTTATTGTTACAAATTACGATGCTTTATTTAGATTAAAAAAAAAAGCAAAAATAAATTCTTGCGTTTTTTATTTACTACTGAAAACCATAACTTTAGTAAAGGTATTTTTTGTTTAAACAAAATAATACATTTTCACTAAGATTTAAGTAAAAATAATTAGTTCATTATATTCTGCGATTATTATTTGATAAATACTGAAATTGTCATTAACATTGGTTGATTTCCTGATTTTTGGTGAATTTTTAAGAAAAGGGAGGGGTCAAAATGTTTATACACTTTTAGCGTCGGCATTCATTTTGTCTGTACCTACCATTTTTCGACGAATATTTGATAGGAAAGGGACTACATGTGGTTAATTTAAATTAAATTTCAATCACATGGTTGCATCATCAATAATCACGTGATTAAACCCATTGAAAACTTACCGATATTGTAAACACATGCTGTTTACATTAAGCTAAACCATGGCTTGTAGCGGTGAGACCAAAAGATCCTTTTAGTGATATCACGTGCAGTGATGCCAACTGAGATTTAAAAAAAAAAAAATGCTAGATTAGGGGATAAAAATCTCCAGAAAATCGTTAGATTTTTAACTTTTATCGTCTGAAATTTTCAAAAACCGCTAATTCCCCCCCCCCCAAAAAAAACTCTATATTTTAAACTTCCTATCATAAAAATATTATTAATATAGTATATTCAATATGTAAATGTTCCGTGTTTTCTCACTATATGTTTCTGGAATTATATTGAAGCGGTTAGCTCCCCAGAAGGCTTACATATTTTATCAGCTAATTTTATCTGTTTTTTTTCAGAGAGGGTATTTTTATTTTTATTGCAAGAAACAAATCATAAACTCAAACTTTTTATAATAAAAGTTAAATTGAAATATACTACAAATTAAACATAACAATAATGGTGTATCTAAATATTGAATATTGCCGAATAAATTCTCCATAAATATCGGATGAATTAATATTTGCAAAATAAATGTTGAAAAAAAAACAACCTGCAAAACATAGGTACCAAATTAATATGTGAATTAATTGATAGATTTTTTAACCATTCATAAAGGGGGATTAGGGAGGGGAGGTAAAAAGAGGACAAATGTAAAAAGGGGAAAATAGAACGAGATAAAAAATCTTTGCGAATATATAGAAAGGGATACCATTAAGTTTGTCAAATAAAAAAATAAATTATATCTATATTTAAAAGCAGTGGAGAACCCTTAACAATCCCCCCTCCAAAATGAGATTCTGCTTTTTTTTAGGCGATTACGTGTGAATATTTCGAAAAAAATATCTTAGAATTTAAAGTGGGGATCATTTTTTTCATATAGATTTATTAAAATGATCCCGCATTTCTAGGACATTCTAACTTTTTGGGACAGGTAACTAATCTTTAATATATGTCTAACCCTAAGTCTGACTCGCAATGTAGTAAAACCACACGAAATCCCCTTAAATAGTAAAACATGCAGAATGTATCTCCCATAAAAAAATGCTTAAAAGTATTGAGTCCTAAGCCGTTAAAAAGCCTTAGAAATACGTGTGTTACTTTATATTAAATTGGACAGCACTTTTCATGGCCATCATTCACAATAGAGTATATTTTTTATCTGCTCTGCCCTCTGAATATTTT
>NC_136522.1:14414487-14446987 GCF_053919585.1 Euprymna scolopes
AAAATACGCTTAAATATGATATTTTAATTTATACAGATTTACTATTTATTATTTTATATTTTATATATTACACAAAGAGCATCACTTTATACGCTAATGGTAATTCGTGTATCACTTCTCAATATGCTCAACTCAAGATAAGCAGTATTATAGTAATCCACATACAGTACTATTTCGCTGTATCACAGCTCATCAGTGCGGCTAGACAGGCAACTACCTCAAGCCGGGATCGAAACCCGACCGCCCGTATGACAGTCAGAGTTTCTAACTATTACGCTAATCGGCGGCTGCTGTGCGAGTAGTGAATTAACGATGTTTTGACATTGAGAAGTGATTCATGAATTTCCATTAGCGTATTAAGCGATGCTCTTTGTGTAAACAAATCGAGCTTAGGTATTTCGAACGATGTCAAAACATCGTTAATTCACTACTCGCACAGCAGCCGCCGATTAGCGTAATGGTTAGAAGCTTTGTTTGTCGTACGGGCGACCGAGTTTCGATCCTAGCTAGAGGTAGTTGCCTTTCTAGCCGCACTAATGAGTTGTGATACAGTGAAACTGCAATGTATGTGGATGTATATATATATATATATATATATATATATATATATATATATAAGAAGAACTCGAAAGATCATTATCATTATCAATAGTTATGTGTGTTTGTACTTCAATATGCTAAGCTGAATATAGTATAATAAAGTACAAACAGGAAGACATGGCGTTGCCCGGGATTAAGTGGGGATCATTACGAAGCGCTCCTTTTCTATGATAATTACACAATGTTATTTCTTTCTTTATTGTCTGCCTTGAATCAAAACACACCAATCTTTTACTAGCTAGAAATAATTAGGTATGTACTTTATCATGCTAAGCTGAATACAATTTTATAAACGTGCAGAAGTATACGATGTTGTCCGGGATAGAACCTGTATGTACTTCTTCATTATGCTCATAATACCATATAACTTTCTTTGCTTTTACTTACCCCTTTTTCGGTTACGTACTCTATCTCACTATATATATATATATATATATATATATATATATATATATATATATATATATATATATACTGTGTAAGCAAAATCAAGACATTCAAAAATGGTGTTGATGGCAACAAAAAGTGTTTCATTTTATGTTACAATTATTTCAATGTCCAGATCGACAATTCCAAACATTATATCATTTGAAAATTTTCAAAAACCATGTTTGAAATATTCGACCGGACATGGAAACAATTGTGACGTAAAATGAAATACACTTTTTGTTTCCATCAACAATTTTTTTGAATGTCTTGATTTTGCTTACACAGTAGATTAATGCTTAATTATGAAACATGATAATTTTGTAGCTTACTTTTTAAGTCATCTCTTTTTGGCTTAAAACTTATTGGTATATAAAAATCTACTGGATTACACGAACTCAGTATATTACATACAAGTCCATATATATATATATATATATATATATATATATATATATTACCGTTTTATCTGCTTAGTTACATATGTTTCGATTACTGAATCGTATGAACGATCCCATAACTTCATCAGATTTTACAGAAATAATTATTATGATCAGGAAAAAGGATATTAGAAAAAGACGCATCTTGGTTATTGCAAACAACGACCCTCTCCCAAACCGCATGGGTTTTTAACGTGCCAACCTACATATGATATGTATTCATCGACAAAACGCTACGTCTACCTCCGGTCCACAAGCTGGCGCTACAATATTAACTGCTTGTCTTTCTCTTTCTCACATTTCTTATCCCTCTCTTTCTCTCCCCCTACCACTGCCTCCAAAGTTTTACCCATCTTACGCCCTTCTTTTCAAATCTTTCTTTCTCTCTATCTCCACCCTCCTTCTATTCCTATCCGTGTCTGGTTTAATATTTTAAATTCCCCCTTCGCTCCTTACCACCTTCCGATGTTGCTTAACACTTAACTGCTGCTGATGTCGAATTGAAATTCTTTTTCCCCTCTTTTTTGTGTGTCTGCGCTTTTTCTTATATCTTTTTTTTCCTATTCATAATAATTATTTCTGTAAAGTGTTATGAAGTTATCGGGTCGTTAATACGATTCGGTAATCAACAAATGTGTAACTAAGCAGATAAAACGGTAATAAAAAATATATATTTGCTCTGCAGTAGTATTGAGCACTCTTTCAGGTCTTTACTAATTACCATTTGCGCTAAATATATATATATATATATATATATATATATATACACATATTTATATATATATACTGATGAACGGTGAAACAGCGAAACAGTACTGTATGTGGATGACTATATATATATAGCTGTAATGAGGAGCCCCTCACCTGTCGGGCTGAGTGTCGTGACGAATCCTTGACAAGTACTACTACCCTGTCTCCCTGCAGCCGAAGCCGCTAGGAGACCTTCTCCACTATGAGTAATGAAGGTAGTTATTTAAATGCTGCCCACCTCAGCATTATTTGGCACAAGGCCTGGAAAGTGGGAACCCCGCAGGCTCCCCTAAAGGAGGGGCACTCCTGCAATTTTAAAAATTGCCTGAGTAACCCCGTCGGCATCCCCGGTCGGGGCGCCTCAGGCAGCAAGCAATAAACTTGCCCCACCGGAAAGCCCGGTGGCAAGGCCTGGGAGGGTGGACCTCCTACGTATTACCCAGGCGGTGTACCTCAGTCCAACAGGTGCTGAAGCCGCTAGGAGACCCTCCATCATGAGTAATGAGGGTATTATCCCGCACAGTCGGGAGATTCTATTTATAAACGATACTGCTCGGAACTGACGAATCAAATTAATTCACGTTCCGTTACCAACCAATCAGAAAACAGAATTGCTCCATAAAAAGGAAACCTTTCCTGTAGCAACTTCGTATATGTTTTCTTCGTGTCAACAGGGGAAGAATCTTTTGCTCTGTGGCTTCCAACTTAAAAACTGTCTACTAAGAACCAGTAGCCTCCAGGACTTGTCTAGAACAACTAACCATCGGAAACTGTTCTGAAACTTAACATGGCTTACAACTTTCTCTCTCTCTCTCTCTCTCTCTCTCTCTCTCTCTCTCTCTCTCTACTCACACACACATATATATAGTCTTATTTGTAGTATTCTGAATATATATATATATATATATATATATATATATATATATATATTCAGAATATATATATATATTAGCAAAATTACCCGTCGTGGACCAGGCGCGAACGCAGACCCCACAATTTTAATGAACCACTGTCCTGCTAGATCAAACATACCCATTCCTGTGTCTCGATACATCTTCTATCATTATATGTAATCAGATTTTTAAAATATTCAACCATATAGGAACCTATTCGTGACCACACACACACACACACACACACATTCAGCTTTATATATAGATATAGATATATGGATACGCGGTTCACATTGATTTTCCAATAAGGAATTGAAGATCGAGACAGTGATATTAAAAACGTAAATTTCGATTCATAGATTTATTTTCTTGAGGGTAAATATTTTCCAATTTCTATTAACTTATGTCTGGACGAAAGATACTGATTATTTACCATAAGATTTTTTTTCTTTTTTTTTTACACTTTTTTGTTCGTGTTTGCATATTTTTCACTGTTTGTATAAGTTTAAGAAAATCGTTTCTGTGAGTTTAGTATGTGAATTGTTTGTTGGAAAAGTAGAAATGTGCGAATGTCTTGAACGGACGATATAAAATATTTATAGTTTAGGTGCAAGATTAGAAATGGATGAAGAGGTGTGGAAATAAATTATTTCTTAGAATAGCATATGAGATAGGTGAAAGACACTGAGAAATAAAGAGAGGGGACGAAAGTGAGGAGGGATGGAGGGAGTATGAATAAAAACGAAGTTAAGAATGAAGGGGAGAAAACATGAAAATTAAGAGAGAGAGAGGGAAGGAGAGAGAAAGAGTATGAAATGAATGAGCTAGAGGGGGAAGAGAGACGGGAAGTTGAAAGAGAGAGGGGGGTATGAAAGTGGGAAACTAGAGGGAACGGGAGAGGGTATGAAAGAAATGAATTAAGGAATAAAGAGGGAGTATGAAATGAATGAGCTAAAGGCGGAAGAGAGAGTTAGAAAGTGTAAAGAGAGGGTGGGAGTATGAAAGAAATGAACGTAGGAATAAAGAGAGAGTATGAACTAAATGAGGTAAGAGAGGAGGAGGGAGTCTAGAAGTTAAAAGAGAGAGGGAGAGTATGAAAGAAATGAACGTAGGAATAAAGAGAGAGTATGAACTAAATGAGGTAAGGGAGGAAGAAGGAGTCTAGAAGTTAAAAGAGAGAGGGGGAGTATGAAAGAAATTAACTAAGGAATAAAGAAGGAGTATTAAAATGAGGAGCAAGAGGGAGAGGGAGAGAGTATGAAACAAATGAACTAAAGAAAAAAAAGGAGTATGAACTAAATGAGGTAAGGGAAGAAGAGGGAGTCTAGAAATTAAAAGACAGGGGAGTTTACTTTTTTGAAGTTCGCGCCCAACACGGGTCATTTTTTTTTCAATAACACAATAAATAATAAACAGGGCTATGACAACAGCATATTCTTTTCCTTGCTTTGATTCTCAGGTATGTATCCATTAATATCTTATATGTTCTTATGTAGAGTGATTTCGTCCTCGGTTGATTAGTTGTGTTTAACTGTGCCGGATATATACTCGAGAGTAAAAACAATGAAAAGAATATGTTGTTGTCATACCCCTCGTAATACGTAATCATTTTTTAACATAAACACGTTTATTATGGTTACAACACGCACATACACACATATATATATATATATATATATATATATATATATATATATATAGTCATCCACACAGAGTACTGTTTCGCAGCTTATTAGTGCGGCTAGATAAGCAGCTACCTCAAGCCAGGATCGAAACCCGAGCGCCCAAACGGCAGCCCGAGATTCTAACCGTTGCGCTATACGGCTGCTGCTATGTGGCCAGTGAATTAACAATGTTTTCGCATTGTCCAAATACCTAAGCTCAATTTGTTTACACAAAGAACATCGCTTCATACGCTAATGGTAATTTGTATATCACTTCCCAATATGCTCAACCTAAGATAGTGAGACTTTTATATATATATATATATATATATATATATATATATATATATATATATATATATATATATATATATATATATATATATAAGTGAAAGTGTCTGCCTGTCTGTGTGTGTATCTGTGTATCTGTGTGTTCGTGTGTGTACATTTCCCTACGCAATAACTTTGTCAATTTTAAGTCTACAGACTCGAAATTTGATATACAGCGTACTGAGATTTGGAAAAATCAATGTAATTTGTTTTCGGCCAAAAATTTGGCGATTAGAGGGTCAAAGTTCAATGATTTGACCTTTGAAAACTCTACCAAACTCCTCCGACAATTTTTGGTCTAAACACTTGTAATTTTAGATATAGGTTCTTTGGACATGGATCTAACTTAATAACTTTATTTGAGCCCAAAATAATAAATGTTAAGGGTTCATAATAGGGGTCAAAGTTGTAAAAAATGACCATTTTTTTCTTTTTTTCTTTTTGCTCAACATACATCTCCAAATGCTAGTATATATATATATATATCACCCATGCTAGTATATATATATATATATATATATATATATATATATATATTGTGTTTTTTTATTTGATTTATATTTAGTTTGTTTTATTATTTAGTTTTTTTCTAGTTTGTTTTTATTTATTTATTTTTTTTTACTCCTATCTCTGAAGGAGAAAAACAAAATTCTGAAGTTTACGAACTTAAGTTTAAGTAACACGGCCGTTGCAACGAGCCGTAAAGAGAAATCTTTCTAGACCTAGGCAGTATTTAAGAAAATCCCTTAAACCGGTGTATAGTTATCAAAAAGTGTTCAATATCATAAGAATAGTTTCTTCTTCTTAATTCTTTTCTGCCTAAAAATCCGGTGGAAGAAATTGTCCGGTACTTCTACTTTTATTGGGCGATTACATTTTCGTATTTGTATCCGTTTTTAAGTACTATATCTTTTGTTTTTGAAATTGTTACATTAAAATACAGTTACCAAATCCCCATTCCCTATACTCGAGTAGGGGTGGACGTTGCACATGATTGTAATTGACATATCGTAATGAAAATGTCTTCAATATCCTTAGTATAGCAGGTGTGTCCGAACGGAACGTTTCCTTTATTTGCTACTAGTAGTTCTACCCGGCTTTGCTCGGGCCCTATGTACTGTTCATAACTTGTCCTACGTGTGAATACACTTTTATGTAAGATTTCAAATGTTTAGACCAAAAGTTGTCTGGGTAATTTCGTAGAGATCGCAGAGTTAATATTTTTTTTTAAACTTTGACCCCAATTTTGATCCCTTTAACATTTATCATTTTGGTCTCAAATCAAAAAACGTTTTACTCATGTCTAAGTTACCTACATCTAAAATTTCAAGTGTTTAGACCCAAAATTGGCGGAGAAATTTGGTAGAATCTGCAAAGGTTAACTCTTTCAACTTTGACCTTTTGGAAGCCAAATTTTCCCCCCAAAACTGATTAAAATGCTTGCCGCATGTCTGAATACCTGAATTTCAAATGTTTACACCCTAAATTGGCTGAGTAGTTTGCTAGACACCGCAAAGGTACAATCTTTTGAACTTTTACCTCCTGGCAGCTCAAATTTTCGACTCAAACCGATTAAAAAGCTTGCCCTATGTCTGAATACCCTTTATTTAAAATTTCAAATGTTTAGACCAGAAATTGTCTGAGTAAGTTGGTAGAGACCGCAGACGTCATTTTTAAAACTCTTTCCTCAATTTTGACCCCTTAACATTTATTGTTTTGGGTTCAAATCAAATTAAAATGTTTGATCTATGTCCAAGTAACCTATATCTAAAATTTCAAGTGTTAAACCCAAAATTGGCGGAGGAGTTTGGTAGAGTCTTCAAAAATCAAATCGTTAAACTTTAACCCCTTGACAGTCAAATTTCTGTCCGAAAACCGATTAAAAAGATTTTTCCAAATCTTATTTCAACGTATGTCAAATCTCGAGTCTGTAGACTGAAAATTGACAGAGTTATTTGGTAAAGAAATGTACACACACAAACACACACACACACACACACATAGACACACAGGCAGACATTTACACTTTCATAGATATATAGATTTGTGAACCCGGGCAACGCTGGGTATCCCTGCTAGTATAGTATAGTTGTTTGATTGCACTTTAGCAAACTAAGTTTTAAAGACGTGTACACTTCTTATTGGCTCATAAAATCATCACGTGATAGGATTGCATTGCTTTTTTTCTATGAAACGCGAGAATAACGTGTTACATTGCCCGCCATATTTGGCAATGACGTCTTATCTTGCGAAATACGTCAAATCAAAATTGTACGGATTCACTGACTAATTTGTGTTTATCTGTCTTTGTTGACGCTTGCTTTTTCGATTTGAAATTCTTGTCTTCGAGTATTTTTGGACGCGTCTTATTATCCCCAGTTGGGGTTTTGTCCGTCGCTTATTTGTTCTCATCTCTGTTTGTTCGTCACGCTAATGGTTTGATCAGAATATCCGTTGTTAAACGCAATTTGAACGAACAGGTCTCACATAATCAATCTGTTTGTCACTTAGTTAATCGTTAGTGCGCATGTTCGTCTGTTACGGTTAAATTAGAATTGGAAATAAAATCGCTACACAGAAATATTGGATGGTCGTATCTTATTTAATGGTATTTGTCACATTGAAGCCTGAAATATCATTTTCATTTGTCTTTCATGCTGAAGTTTGAAATATTATTTTCATTGGTCTGTCAGGCTACGGTTGAAATAGCATTTTTGTTGGTCTGTCAGGCTGCCATTTGAAATATTTTCGTTGGTCTGTCAGGCTGGTGTTTGAAATAGCATTTTTATTGGTTTGTAAGGAATCCGTTTGAAATAGCATTTTCGTTGGTCTGTCAGGTTGCCGCTTGAAATAACATTTTCGTTGGTGTGTAAGGCTACCGTTTGAAATAGTATCTACGTTTGTCTGTCAGACAGCCGTTTAAAATATAATTTTCTGTTCGTGTCTCAAGCTGTCGTTTGAAATAGCATTTTAGTTGGTCTCTCGGGCAGCCGTTTAAAGTAGAATTTCCGATAGACTTTCAGGCTACGGTTTGAAATAGTATTTTCGTGTGTCAAGCTGTCGGCTGTAAGACTGCCGTTTGAAATAGCATTTTCGCTGTGCCAGCCTTAATTTGTATAACTTGGATTATACAGCCTATTTTTCTAATATTTTGTGTGGTTCTCAAAATGTTTCGGCCGATGTAACCTCCAACTTTCTTCAGATGTATCTTAGCGAACTAAAGACTCTGTATGCAATTACCAGTATAAAAATTTGTTTACAATTTAGATATGTGATGTCAGGGATAAAGTGCTAAATTAAATTCAGTATTAATAGGCAATCTCTTGGAGGTTGATGGTTTACTTTCGTCTTTTATTCTAAAGTGTGATATTAATTTTACGTTGTTCTGTCATTCTAAAGTGTGAAATTAATTTTACGTTTGTCCTTCGCTCTAAAGTGGGTAATATATTTACGTTGGTCCGTCATTCTAAAGTATGAAATGTATTAACGTTGGCCTGTTCTTCTAAAGTGTGAAATAAATTTTACGTTGGTCTTTTATTTAAACGTGTGAAACAAATTTTACGTTGGTCTGTCATCATAAAGAGTGAAATAAATTTTACGTTATGCTGTTATTCCTAAGTGTGAAATAAATTTTACGTTGGTCTGTCATTCTTAAGTGTGAAATAAATTTTATGTTGGTTTGTAATTCTAAAGTGTGAAATAAGTATTACGTGGGTCTGTCATTCTAGATTATATATTTTTTTTTTTTACTTTCGACGGTCATTCTAAAGTGTGAAATAAATTTTACGTTGGTCTGTCATTCTAAAGTGTGAAATAAATTTTTCGTTGGTCCTTCATTCTAAAGTATGAAATAAATTTTACGTTGGTCTGTCAGTCTAAAGTATGAAATAAATTTTACGTTGGTCTGTCATTCTAAACTGTGAAATAAATTTTACGTTGGTTTGTAATTCTAAAGTGTCAAAAAAATTTTACGTTGGTCTGTCATTCTTGTAGTATGAAAAAAATTTTACTTTGTCGGCCATTGTAAAGTGTGAAATGAATTTTCCGTTGGTCAGTTATTCTAAAGTATGAAATAAATTTTACTTTGGTCTGTCATTCTAAAGTACAAAACAAATTTAACTTCGGTCTGTTATTCTAAAGTGTGAACTAAATTTTACGTTAGTCCGTCATTATGAAGTATGAAATAGATTTTACGTTCGTCTGTCATTCTAAAGTATGCAATAAATTTTACGTTATTGTGTCATTCTAAAGTGTGAAATAAATTTTATAGCGGTTTGTAATTCTAAAGTACAAAATAAATTTTACGTTGGTCTGTCATTCTTAAGTGTTAAATAAATTTTATGTTTGTTTGTAATTCTAAAGTGTAAAATAAATATTACGTTGATCTGTCAGTCTAAAGTATGAACAAACTTTTACTTTGGTCAGTCATTCTAAAGTGTGAAATAAATTTTACGTTGGTCTGTCATTCAAAAGTGTGAAATAAATATTACGTTGGTTTATAATTCTAAAGTGTGAAATAAATTTTACATTTGTCAGTCATTCTTAAGTGTGAAATATATATTACGTTGGTTTATAATTCTTAAGGGTAAAATAAGTTTTACGTTGGTCTGTCATTCTAAAGTATCAAACACATTTTACTCTGGTCTTTTATTCTAAAGTGTGAACTAAATTTTAAGTTAGTCTGTCATTCTAAAGGTTTGTTGGTTGTTTTTGTTTTACGGCATATCAACCCTTCTCGGGTTATTTAATGCCAAATCAAAAAATTTTGAAGAAAAAAATATTGATAAAATATATGTATTGTTTTCAAGTCATTTTCTATTTATCCCATAGTTGGGACCCTAACAGGTACTACCACTCCGGGTCAGAGTGGACTTGGGAGCAATGGTAAGTAAAGGGTGGCTAATCACTCCCCAAACCCCACAAGCTGGGGCCTCACCACTGGATATAGTTTAAGGTCATCTCCAGGACCCCCATTGAGGGACTTTTACCCTCTGCAGGGGGGCAGTCGGTGTATTCTAATTCCCCACCGACAGGGCCGTCATTCTAAAGTATCAAAAAAGTTTTACGTTGGTCTGTTATTCTACAGCGTGAAATAAATTTTACGTTGGTCTGTCAGTCTAAAGTATAAAATAAATTTTATGTTAGTCTTTTATTCTAAAGGTTTAAACAAATATTACGTTGCTCTGTCATTCTAAAGTATGAAAAAACTTTTAGGTTGGTCTGTCATTCTAAAATGTGAAATAAAGTTTACGTTGGTATTATTCTAAAGTGTGAAATAAATTTTACTTTCGTCTTTTATTCTAAAGTGTGAAATAAATTTTATGTTGCTCGCTAATTCTAAAGCATGAGAAAAATTTAACTTCGGTCGGTCATTCTAAAGTGAAAAATAAATTTTACGTTGGTTTATAATTCTAAAGTGTCAAATAAATTTTACGTTGGTTTATAATTCTAAAGTGTCAAATAAATTGTACGTTGGTCCGTCATTCTAAAGTATGAAATAAATGTTACGTTTGTCTGTCTTTCTAAAGCGTGTAATAAATTTTACTTTATTCTGTCATTCTTAACTGTGAAATAAATTTAAATTTGGTCTGTCATTCTTAAGTGCGAAATAAATTTTACATTGGTCTGTAATTCTAAAGTATGAAATAAATTTTACTTTAGTCTGTCATTCTAAAGTATGAAATAAATTTTACTTTTTTTTGTTATTCATAAGTGTGAAATAAATATTACGTTGATCTGTTATTCTGAATTATTAAATAAATTTTACGTTCGTCTGTTATTCTAAAGTGTGAAACAAATTTCACTTTGCTCGGTCGTTCTAAAGTGTGAAATACATTTTCTGTTGGTCAGTCATTCTAAAGTATGAAATAAATTTTACTTTGGTCTGTCATTCTAAAGTATGAAATAAATTTTACTTAGGTCTTTTATTCAAAAGTGTGAAATAAATTTTACGTTGGTCTCTCATTCTAAATATAAAATAAAATAATAATATATTTTTCTTTGGTCTGTCATTCTAAAGTGTGAAATAAATATTACGTTGTTCTGTCATTCTGAAGCATGAAATAAATTTTACGTGTGTCTGTCATTCTAAAGTGTTAAATAAATTTTACTTTGGTCTTTTATTCTAGAGTGTGAAACAAATTTTACGTTTGTCGGTCATTCTAAAGTATGAAATAAATTTTACGTTTGTCGGTCATTTTAAAGTATAAAATAAATTTTGCGTTCGTCTGTCATTCTAAAGTGTGACACAAATATTACGTTGGTCTGTCATTCTTAAGTATGAAATAAATTTTCCGTTAGTCTGTCATTCTAAAACATTAAATAAATTTTATTTTCTTCTTTTATTCTAAGGTGTGTATTAATTTTACGTTGATCTGACATTCTAAAGTATGAAATAAAGTATGAAATAAATATTACGTAAAGTCTGTTATTCAAAAGTATGAAATGAATGTTACGTTGGTTTGTCATTCTAAATTCTGAAATAAAGTTTTCTGTTGGTCACTCATTCTAAAGTGTGAAATAAATTTTATTTTGGTCTGTTATTCTACAGTGTGAAATAAATTTTACGTTGGTCTGTCATTCTAAAGTATCAAATAAATTTTAATTTGTTCTGTCATTCTAAACTGTGACATAAATTTGACGTTGGTCTGTCATTCTAAAGTGTGAAATAAAGTTTACGTTATTCTGGCATTCTAATGTATGAAATAAATTTTAAGTTGGTTTGTCATTCTGAAGTATAAAATAAATATTACGTTGGTTTGTCATTCTAAAGTGGGAAATATATTTACGTTGGTCGGTCATTCTAAGTGTGAAATATATTAACGTCGGTCTTTCCTTCTGAAGTGTGAAATAAATTTGGCGTTGGTCTGTCATTCTAAAGAGTTAAATAAATTTTACGTTGTATTGTCATTCTAAACTGTGAAATAAATTTTACGTTTGTCTGTCGTTCTTAAGTGTGAAACAAATTTTATGTTTGTTTGTAATTTTAAAGTGTAAAACAAATATTACGTTAGTCTGTCATTCTAAAGTATGAGAAAAATGTTACTTTGTGTCAGTCATTCTAAAGTGTGAAATAAATTTTGCGTTGGTCAGTGTATTCAAAAGTGTGAAAAAAATTTTACGTTGGTTTATAATTCTAAAGTGTAAAATAAATTTTACGTCATTCTGTCACTCTAAGGTATGAAATAAATTTTATTTTGGTCTTTTATTCTAAAGTGTGACATAAATTTTACGTTTGTCTTTCATTCTGAAGTATGAAATACATTTTACGTTAGTCTGCCATTCTAAAATGTCCAACAGATTTTACGTTGGTCTGTAATTCTAAAGTGTAAAATATTTTTACGTTGGTCTGTTATTCTCAAGTGACAAATAAATTTTACGCTGGTCTGTGATTTTAAAGTGTGAAATAAATTTCCGTTTGTCCTTCGCTCTAAAGTGTGCAATATATTTACGTTGGTCTGTTATTCTAAAGTGTGAAATAAATTTTACGTTTGTCTGTCGTTCTAAAGTGTGAAATAAATTTTACGTTGGTCTGTCATTCTAAAGTGTTAAATAAATTCTACTTTGGTTTTTTATTCTAGAGTGTGAAACAAATTTTACGTTTGTCGGTCAATTTAAAGTGTGACACAAATATTACGTTGGTCTGTCATTTTAATGTATGAAATAGATTTTCGGTTGGTATTTTATTCTAAAGTGTAAAATAAATTTTACGTTGGTTGTCGTTCTAAAGTGTGAAATAAATTTTACGTTGGTCTTTTATTCTAAAGTGTAAAATAAATTTTACGTTGGTCTGTCATTCTAAAGTGTGAAATAAATTTCTAGTGGGTCAGTCATTCTACAGTATCAAATAAATTTTACGTTGGTCTGTCATTCTAAAGTGGTAAATAAATTTTACTTTGGTCTTTTATTCTAGAGTGTGAAACAAATTTTACGTTTGTCGGTCATTCTAAAGTATGAAATAAATTTTACTTTGGTCATTTATTCTAAATTGTAAAATAAATTTTACGTTGATCTGTCATTCTAAAGTGTGAAATAAATATAACGTTGGTCGTTTATTCTTAAGTATGAAATAAATTTTCCGTTAGTCTGTCATTCTAAAACATTAAATAAATTTTATTTTCTTCTTTTATTCTAAGGTGTGTATTAATTTTACGTTGATCTGACATTCTAAAGTATGAAATAAAGTATGAAATAAATATTACGTAAAGTCTGTTATTCTAAAGTATGAAATGAATGTTACGTTGGTTTGTCATTCTAAATTCTGAAATAAATTTTTCTATTGGGCACTCATTCTTAAGTGTGAAATAAATTTTATGTTGGTCTGTTATTCTACAGTGTGAAATAAATTTTATGTTGGTCTGTTATTCTCAAGTTTGAAGAAAATTTTACGTTGGTCTGTCATTCTAAAGTATCAAATAAATGTTAATTTGTTCTGTCATTCTAAACTGTGACATAAATTTGACGTTGGTCTGTCATTCTAAAGTGTGAAATAAAGTTTACGTTATTCTGGCATTCTAATGTATGAAATAAATTTTAAGTTGGTTTGTCATTCTGAAGTATAAAATAAATATTACGTTGGTTTGTCATTCTAAAGTGGGAAATATATTTTCGTTGGTCGGTCATTCTAAGTGTGAAATATATTAACGTCGGTCTGTCCTTCTGAAGTGTGAAATAAATTTGGCGTTGGTCTGTCATTCTAAAGAGTTAAATAAATTTTACGTTGTATTGTCATTCTAAACTGTGAAATAAATTTTACGTTGTTCTGTCATTCTTAAGTGTGAAACAAATTTTATGTTTGTTTGTAATTTTAAAGTGTAAAACAAATATTACGTTGGTCTGTCATTCTAAAGTATGAGAAAAATGTTACTTTGTGTCAGTCATTCTAAAGTGTGAAATAAATGTTACGTTGGTCAGTGTATTCAAAAGTGTGAAAAAAATTTTACGTTGGTTTATAATTCTAAAGTGTAAAATACATTTTACGTTATTCTGTCACTCTAAGGTATTAAATAAACTTTATTTTGGTCTTTTATTCTAAAGTGTGACATAAATTTTACGTTTGTCTTTCATTCTGAAGTATGAAATACATTTTACGTTAGTCTGCCATTCTAAAATGTCCAACAGATTTTACGTTGGTCTGTAATTCTAAAGTGTAAAATATTTTTACGTTGGTCTGTTATTCCCAAGTGACAAATAAATTTTACGCTGGTCTGTGATTTTAAAGTGTGAAATAAATTTCCGTTTGTCCTTCGCTCTAAAGTGTGCAATATATTTACGTTGGTCTGTTATTCTAAAGTGTGAAATAAATTTTACGTTTGTCTGTCGTTCTAAAGTGTAAAATAAATTTTACGTTGGTCTGTCATTCTAAAGTGTTAAATAAATTCTACTTTGGTCTTTTATTTAAGAGTGTGAAACAAATTTTACGTTTGTCGGTCAGTTTAAAGTGTGACACAAATATTACGTTGGTCTGTCATTTTAATGTATGAAATAGATTTTCGGTTGGTATTTTATTCTAAAGTGTAAAATAAATTTTACGTTGGTTGTCGTTCTAAAGTGTGAAATAAATTTTACGTTGGTCTTTTATTCTAAAGTGTAAAATAAATTTTACGTTGGTCTGTCATTCTAAAGTGTGAAATAAATTTCTAGTGGGTCAATCATTCTACAGTATCAAATAAATTTTACTTTGGTCCGTCATTATAAAGTATGAAATAAATTTTACTTTGGTCATGTATTCTAAATTGTGAAATAAATTTTACGTTGATCTGTCATTCTAAAGTGTTAAATAAATATAACGTTGGTCGTTTATTCTAAAGTGTGAAATAAATTTTACGTTGGTCTGTTATTCTAAAGTATGAAATTTTACGTTAATTTTTCATTCTAAAGTATGAAATAAATTTTACGTTAATTTGTCATTCTAAAGTATGAAATAAATTATACGCTAGTCTTTTATTCTAAAGTATGAAATAGAATTTCAGTTGGTCTGTCGTTCTAAAGTGTGAAATAAATTTTACGTTGGTCTGTCGTTCTAAAGTGTGAAACAAATTTTATGTTTGTTTGTAATTTTAAAGTGTAAAACAAATATTACGTTGGTCTGTCATTCTAAAGTATGAGAAAAATGTTACTTTGTGTCAGTCATTCTAAAGTGTGAAATAAATGTTACGTTGGTCAGTGTATTCAAAAGTGTGAAAAAAATTTTACGTTGGTTTATAATTCTAAAGTGTAAAATACATTTTACGTTATTCTGTCACTCTAAGGTATTAAATAAACTTTATTTTGGTCTTTTATTCTAAAGTGTGACATAAATTTTACGTTTGTCTTTCATTCTGAAGTATGAAATACATTTTACGTTAGTCTGCCATTCTAAAATGTCCAACAGATTTTACGTTGGTCTGTAATTCTAAAGTGTAAAATATTTTTACGTTGGTCTGTTATTCCCAAGTGACAAATAAATTTTACGCTGGTCTGTGATTTTAAAGTGTGAAATAAATTTCCGTTTGTCCTTCGCTCTAAAGTGTGCAATATATTTACGTTGGTCTGTTATTCTAAAGTGTGAAATAAATTTTACGTTTGTCTGTCGTTCTAAAGTGTAAAATAAATTTTACGTTGGTCTGTCATTCTAAAGTGTTAAATAAATTCTACTTTGGTCTTTTATTTAAGAGTGTGAAACAAATTTTACGTTTGTCGGTCAGTTTAAAGTGTGACACAAATATTACGTTGGTCTGTCATTTTAATGTATGAAATAGATTTTCGGTTGGTATTTTATTCTAAAGTGTAAAATAAATTTTACGTTGGTTGTCGTTCTAAAGTGTGAAATAAATTTTACGTTGGTCTTTTATTCTAAAGTGTAAAATAAATTTTACGTTGGTCTGTCATTCTAAAGTGTGAAATAAATTTCTAGTGGGTCAATCATTCTACAGTATCAAATAAATTTTACTTTGGTCCGTCATTCTAAAGTATGAAATAAATTTTACTTTGGTCATGTATTCTAAATTGTGAAATAAATTTTACGTTGATCTGTCATTCTAAAGTGTTAAATAAATATAACGTTGGTCGTTTATTCTAAAGTGTGAAATAAATTTTACGTTGGTCTGTTATTCTAAAGTATGAAATTTTACGTTAATTTGTCATTCTAAAGTATGAAATAAATTTTACGTTAATTTGTCATTCTAAAGTATGAAATAAATTTTACGCTAGTCTTTTATTCTAAAGTATGAAATAGAATTTCAGTTGGTCTGTCGTTCTAAAGTGTGAAATAAATTTTACGTTGGTCTGTCGTTCTAAAGTGTGAAATAAATTTTACGTTGGTCGGTCGTTCTAAAGTGTGAAATAAATTTTACGTTGGTCTTTTATTCTAAAGTGTGAAATAAATTTTACGTTCGTCTGTCATTCTAAAGTGTGAAATAAATTTCACGTTGTTCTGTCATTTTAAAGTGTGAAATAAATTTTACGTTGTTCTGTCATTCTTAAGTTTGAAATAAATTTTACGTTGGTCTTTTATTCTAAAGTGTGAAATAAATTTGACGTTGGTCTGTCATTCTAAAGTGTGAAATATATTTACGTTGGTCTGTCATTCTAAAGTGTTAGATATATGTATGTTGGTCCGTCATTTTAAAGTGTTAAATTAATTTTAAGGCGGTCTGTTATTCTAAAGTGTAAAATAAATGTTACGTTGGTCTGTCATTCTAAAGTGTGAAATAAATTATACGTTGGGCTTTCATTCGAAAGTGTGATATAAATTTTACGTTGGTCTGTCATTCTGAAATGTGAAATAAATTTTACGTTGGGCCTTTGTTCTACTGTGTCAAAAAATTGTTTACGTAGATCTGTCATTCTTAAATTTGAAATCTATTTACTTTGGTGTGTTATTCTCCGGTATGAAATAAATTTTACGTTGGTCTGTCTTTCCAAAGTGTGGAATATATGTTACGTTGATCAATTCTTCTACAATGGGAAAAACATTTTTTCGTAGGTCTGTCATTCTAAAGTGTGAAATAAATTTACTTTTGTCTGTCGTTATAAAGTGTGAAATATATTTACGTTGGTCTGTCATTCTAAGCTGTGAAATAATTTTATTTTGGTCAGTCATTCTTAAGTGTGAAATAAGTTTACGTTGGTCTGTCATTCTAAAGCGTGAAATTTATTAACGTTAGTCTGTTATTCTCAAGTGTGAAATAAATTTTACGTTGGTCTGTCATTCTAAAGTGTTAAATATACTTAAAGCTGGTCTGTCATTCTAAAGTCTGAATCAATTTTACGTAGGTCGGATATTCTAAAGTGCGAAATAAATTTTGCGTTGGTCTGTCGTTCTAAAATGTGAAATATATTTACGTTGGTCTGTCATTCTAAAGTGTGAAATAAATTTTACGTTGGTCGGTCGTTCTAAAGTGTGAAATGCATTTTACGTTGGTCTGTCATTCTAAAGTGTTAAATATATTTATGTTGGTCTGTCATTCCAAACTGTTAGATATATTTATGTTGGTCTGTCATTCTAAAGTGTGAAATATATTTATGTTAGTCGTTCATTCTAAAGTGTGAAATAAATGTTACTTAGTTCTGTCATTTTAATGTGCGTAATATATTAATGTTGGTCTCTCATTCTAAAGTGTGAAATAAATTTTACGTAAGTCTTTTATTCTAAAGTGTGAAATAAATTCTACTTTAATCTGTTATTCTAAAGTGTGAAAGTTATATATTTTGGTCTGTCATTTCAAAGTATGAAATAAATTTTACGGTAGTCTGTCATTCTAAAATGTGAAATGTATTTACGTTGGTCTGTCATTCTTAAAGGTGAAATAAATTGTACGATAATCTAGCATGCTTAAGTTTGAAGTAAATGTTACCTGGGTTTGTCATATTTGTTATTGATATAGACTTCTTGTTTTTCAGCCATGTCTAGGTTTGAAATGGATTTTACGTTGATCTGTCATGCTTAAGTTTAAAAAGTGCTCTTACCTTGGTCTGTACGCCTAAGTTTTAAATAGCTTTTTATTTTATAAAGTAACTTCTTCATTCGTCTGTTGTTTCGGCGGTCTGCCAAGCTTAAGTTTGAAATATTTCAGTTAGTTTTTCATGCTTTAGTTTGAAACCGAGTTTTCGCGTTTCTGACATTTTATAGTTTGCGATCTGATTTTAGCTGATCTGTAATGCTTAAGTTGGAAATCTGATTTTTGTTTGTCTATTATATATTAAGTTTGTAAATATGATTTTAATGGTCTGTCACTTTTAGGGTTTAAAGAGTATTTTCTTTTGTTTGTCATGCAAAAGTTTGAAATATATTTACGTTGTTGTCATTCTTATGTTTGTAATATTATTTTATTGGTCTGCCATGCATATATTGAAATATCATTTGCGTTCACCTGATGCATTTTAATTTAAAATATTATTTCGTTGATCTGACAAACAATATGCAAAATAATATTTCGGTTAATCTGTAATACGTGTTTATTACAATGTTAGCATTGCTTGGCATTGCTCCGTCGTAAAATACGCTTAAATATTATATCTATATAAATGCAGATTTCGTATTTATTATTATATTATATTGGACCCAATATATAATAATGATTAAAAAAAAATGACTCGTGCGCCATCACCGAGAATTGAAACCAAAACGTTTAGCTTACGATTTATTTTTTCCTTTGACGTTAATGCTTGACCTATGAAGACATGTTTGCAGCAAGGCGAAAAAATTAAAATATGAAATAATAGCTACTACGTTACGCATGCATATTCGTAATTCCGTCGTCCGACTTTCACCTAGAAAATTCCTCTTTTTTTAATTTTCAAATTTTTGCACCGATTCTCTGGCTAACACCAAAATATAAAGTTTCGTATTGGTCCAAATACCCTATATGTTAAGCTTCATGTCTGTAGACCAAAAACAGACAGAGGAGTTTGGTAGGCAAACTATTTTAAACAAATATACATACAAATACATAAATATATATAGAAAAAAATTGTTAGGCCAATATTACGCAAGTATAAATCATGTAAAATATCTGCGTGAATATAAGGCATCATCACTTATCAAGGCCATAGACCACTCGAGAATAAGGGTTAAGTGTGTACAGTAGTCAATTGGACAAAATAGTAATTGTTAGTAATGGAAATTCGGTAAATTTGTTAACTTAAGTGGAACGGCTCATCAAGAACTTGTTTACGTTGGACTTGAAGACAACCATATTGTAGTCAGCTGGAAAGCAGGAAAACGGAAGACAATTCCAATGGCGTGCAGTTCTAATAGTTACCTGAAGATGATTATTACATAAGAAAACCGAAAAAAAAACTAATAAGGAATTAATTCAAATGAATATTTAAAAGAATATGCAAATTAGCTAGATCTTTTGCAGATGAATGCAATTCCAGGACCCATATATAACAACGTTGTGTTTTCTTTTGAAATAAATAGAAAAAAAGTGTTTTTAATATGAACATCAATGCACAAAAAATGTAGGAATTTATATATATATATATATATATATATATATATATATATATATATATATATATATATATATGTAGAAATATATGTTCGTATTATATATCACTCCTTATTTAAGAAGCTCAATGTAATTACAGGACAATATAGAGAATAAATGACAAAAAGTTATGTTCCAAAATTCATGATGTTGATCATCTTATAATTTATTCCTTTAATTCAGTTGACTTATACACTTCTTGACAGTATCTGTTTCGTAGCGCAAAATCAATCTCTTAATTATTATATCAATTAGTGAATCTATTATGCCCTTAACTCATCAGAAGAAATAGCAACAATCAATCCGTCAAAAGAAATTGAAATGTGATTTAACACGGTAAAAATCCGAAAATTGGAAGAGAAGCTGCAGATGCCTTTATATTTTTCCATTACGCCATATTGAATTTTTATCAAACAAAGTCATTAAACTCAACTATTCGTACTAACAATTTTAATTAATTTATGAATCTTCTACCAAAATGTTCTATTTAATAATTAGCAAAGTTATTAATTCTAAGTTGTGTATACATAATTTTGAAAATAATATCAACAAATTATAAACTAATATACATGTTTGTATATACGAAACTAAACTAAGCTAAAAAAAATTAAATAAAAATAACAAAAAACGATTGATCATTTCGGTCAGTTATAATTAATCAATTAATCCGAATTGAAAACCATACATGATTCAAATCTATTTTTATTACAATCAAAATTATCCCTCCTTACAATTATCATTTTTTTAAATCATACAATTCCAAAACTATACTTACGTTTTCTTAGGTTTAAACATAATCTGAAAATTCCTTTATATCGTAATTGTCAATAATTAAATTTACCTAATAAAGTGGGACAGAGTTATCTCCCTTGGAACAAATCTAACGTAATTAACTTTAACGAATATATATATATATATATATATATATATATATATATATATATATATATACATACATACATATATATATATATATATATATATATATATATATATATATATATATATATATATAGTAATTTATAAAATATATATGGCGATTAAGCTACACTGAATATTCTGCGTTTCATCCAATATAGGATTCGTCAGGCTTATGGGAGCCTATTCGTGACCAGACACACACGCATAAGCCTGACGAATCCTATGGTGGATGAAACGCAGAATATTCAGTGTAGCTTAATCGACATATATATTTTATAAATTACTAACTAGCTCTACCTACGTATTGAGCAGTTTTGAAGTAAATACTTAAAGTTTACGCATAAATCTATACTTTCGTATATTAAATTTATGTGAGTAAATGAAGTAGTTATATATATATATATATATATATATATATATATATATATATATATATATATATACAAGCAAAAGTACCCGTCGTTGACTGGGTTCAAAAACAGACTACAGAAAATGGACTCTGATTTATGAAAGTATGATAGGTTATGAAAAGAAAGGGTTGTAAAGAGATAGCTTCGAATTTGAGGGTATCAAAACCAAAGCAAGATATGATGAAAGTAAAAATAAAATAGATAAACCCCATAATTTATTATACCATACTTGTTCACACTAAAACACTTATCACAATATTCTGTGGATCTATATTAAAAAAAAATTGTTAAACTTTGTGACATATTTTCATTCTATGGAGGTCAGGCGCGAACGAACACCCCATAATTTTAGTATACCATATTTCTTTAAACTGAAACACAATTATCAAAGTATACTTACGCAGATAGATATGAAAACTCTTTATCAAAGTTTGTGTCTATTTCCATTCTATGGAGGCCAGGTGCGAACGCAGACCCCACAATTTTATTATACCATCCTTATTTAAGTTAAAACATACTTATCTAAGTATTATTATGTGCATATATATCAAAAACACTTGTAAACTTTTTTTTTTTTTTTTAATTTTTAATTTTTTTATTTCCATACTTTCCGTACGCAGATCCCACAATTTTAATGAATCATCATTATGACAGATCAAACATACCCATTCTTGTGTCTCGATACATCTTCTATCATTATATGTGATCAGTTTTTTTTATAATAGTCAACCATATAGGAGCCTATTCGTGACCAGACACACACACAGACGTTCAGCTTTATATATATATATATATATATATATATATATATATATATATGTATATAAATATATATATATATATATAAAGCTGAACGTCTGTATATATATATATATATATATATATATATATATATATATATATAAATATATATATATATACATATATGGTAAAAATCATGGAGCAGCACGTAAAAATAGAAAAAGAAATAAAATACGTCATACTATTCGTCTATATTTCTATTGGTGTGTAAGGATGGAATACTGTTGCCATATCTGGGCAGGAGCTGCTAAAAACAGCCTATCCTGCCTTGACAGGGTACAAAATAGACTTCGTGGCTTAGTGGGGGATGCCCTTTTCTCTACCCTGCAACCTCTCTCCCACAGAAGAGACGTTGCGAGCCTATCCTTGTTTTATCGTTACTTCCATGGCAGGTGCTCGTCTGAACTCCAATCTCTGGTCCCCCCTCGCCAATGTTTCACGAAAAACACCCGTCTAGCTGAATCCACTGTCAAAAATTTCCCCCACTCTATATATGCGCCTAAATCAAAACGCGGATTCCATGAACAAAGCTTCTTTCTTAGAACTGCACGCCTGTGGAACTCTGTTCCGTCTGCCTGCTTCCCACCGGACTACAACTTGGATGTATTCAAGTCCAACGTTAACAAATTCCTAATGAACCGCCCCCTTAAGTAAACACTTCATCAAATCTCCACACTAACGTAATGTACTTGCAATAACCCTTATCCCTGAGTGGCTTCCGGGACTTGATAAGTGGTGATCACTGTGTAAAAAAAAAAAAAAAACAGAACGGATTTGAAAATCAGCAGCAGCAGCAGCCGTTAAAGCATATGCAAATTAGCAGGTGTGCATCGATTGTCGTCACCAAAAAAGAAAAAAAAAGAAACAGTATATGGTCAGAGAGAACCAAAGTGCGCGCCGAGAAAGACAGACATGTAAAATCGAAGGCGAGAAATGGCTGGCTATGAGGTCTGGAGAAAGAGAAACGCAGCTACGGGTGAGATAGGCGTGTGACCCCATGGTAGCGACGAGAGGTTTTTAAGCTGGTGGCGAGACGGCGGGGTTCTGTTACTCTCATGTCAGACGAAATGAACAGTAAGAATAAATAAAAAGAAAAATTAGAAATAGTTATTGCTTGGAAAGTAGCAGTAATAAAGGCCTTTTGCAAAAACAGAAAAAAAAGCCGAGTCGGATTTTTGTTTCATTCGTATTTATTTTGTTTTGTTCCCGCCACGGTACACACGTTACAGATACATAACAGTTAATTTTCAAATAGAATCTTCATCTATATTAAACGGACGCATGTTTTTTTTATAAGATACGTCCAAGCCTTTCTAAAAGCTACGTCTGTTCGTTTATCTGCCACAGTTAACTTTGAAATAGCGCAAATGAAATAGCATAATTTAGCTGAGCTCGCAATTTTCCTCCTTTTTCTTTTCTTTTTGTTTTGCTCAACCAACACCCTTACACACACCTCCACTTTTTTTCCGCTTCGACACATCTGTCCGTTGGTCTGTCACAGTTAAGTTTTAAATAGCACAAATTAGCTGGTCGTGATTTCAAAATATTCGCTCGAGTTTCTGATTTGATATTAAAACATTTGGTGGTTTTTCCTGCCCCCATCTTTTTAATTCAAGGGAAACAGTTGAATATATATTTTTTTATTTTACTTTTATTTTAATTTTTATTTTTATTTTTATTTTTGCTTTTATTTTTATTTTTATTTTATTTTTATTTTATTTTTATTTTTATATTTATTTTTACTTTTATTTTTATTTTTATTTTTATTTTTGCTTTTATTTTTATTTTTATTTAATTTTTATTTTTTTTATTTTTTTTTTATTTTACTTTTATTTTTATTTTTATTTTTGTTTTACTTTTATTTTTATTTTTATTTTTGCTTTTATTTTTATTTTTATTTTATTTTTATTTTTATTTTATTTTATTTTTATTTTTATTTTTGCTTTTATTTTTATCTTTATTTTTATTTTATTTTATTTTTATTTTTGCTTTTATTTTTATTTTTATTTTATTTTTATTTTATTTGTTTTTTATTTTTATTTTTTGCTTTTATGTTTATTTTTATTTAATTTTTATTTTTATTTTAATTTTATTTTTATTTTTATTTAATTTTTATCTTTATTTTTGCTTTGTCGAAGTTTTCATAAAGTTTGTCTTCCATTTTATTAATTCATTTATTTTTCACCTTTCTCCCAGGCATTGTATTTCCCCCACACTAACCACCGACCCATAACGATTTTCCCTCTTTTTTGTGCCGTCTTTTCATTTTTTGATATCACTTTTTTCTTTTTTTTTTTTACAAGGTGATCACCAATTATCAAGGCCCGGAAGCCACTCAGGGATAAGGGTTATTGCATGTACAGTACATTAGTGTGGGGATTTGATAAAAGTGTCTACTTAAGGGGGCGGTTCATCAGGAATTTGTTTACGTTGGACTTGAAGACATTCAGGTTGTAGTCAGGTGGGAAGCAAGAAGACGGAACAGAGTTCCACTGCCGCGCAGTTCTAAGAAAGAAGCTTTGTTCATGGAATCTACGTTTTGATTTAGGCACAGATAAAGAATGGGGAATTTTTTTGACAGTGGTTTCAGCTAGACGGGTGTTTTTCGTAAAAGATTGGTGAGAGAGGGACTAGAGATTGGAGCTCAGGCGAGCACCTGCCATGGAAATAACGATAAAACAAAGATAGGCTCGCAACGTCTCTACTGTGGGAGAGAGGTTGCAAGGCCGTTTCGTTATTATTTGCTCCTTTTTTTTTACTTTTAAAATTTGTTTTACTCTTTTTTTTACATAGGCACCACCGCCCAGACGCCCTCGATGATAAGGGTTAAAGAGTGTACAGCAGTCAATTGGACAATATAATAATCGTTAGTGATGGAAATTCGGTAAATTTGTTAACTTAAGTGGAACGGCTCATCAAAAACTTGTTTACGTTGGACTTGAGGACGGCCATATTGTAGTCAGCTGGAAAGCAGGCAAACGGAAGACATTTCCACAGGCGTGCAGTTCTAAGAAAGAAACTTTGTTCATGGAAACTACGTTTAGGATTATGCACAGATAAAGAGTAGGGGAAATTATTGATAGTGTTTTTCAGCTAGACGAGTGTTTCGGTGAAAGTTTAGCGAGGGGGAAACATAGATTGGAGCTTAGACGAGCACTTGCCATGAAAATAACGATAAAGCAAATACTGGCTCGCAACGTCTATTCTGTGAGAAAGAGGTTGCTAGGGAGTGAAAAGGACATCCCTCATTAGTCTATTTTGAACTTTTAGATATTTTTTATTTTTATTTTCTTGTCTTTCTTTTTTATTCTTCTCGACCCCTTTTTTATAATCTGCTGTTAGAAGTGGTGAATTTCAAAAATATCATCTGAACGTGAGGAAAATTTCGAAGAACGATATGCAATAAAATTTCGTTTTAAACTTGGGAAAAGATGCCACAGAAACGTATAAAATGCTTTACTCTGCTTTTGGATCATCTTGCATGAACCGAGTACGAGTTTTTGAGTGGCATAAGGGATTCAAAGAAGGCATGGAGTCTGTGATGGATGATGAGACCTGTTGGAGGATTAAGGACGTCAGAACACCAGAGTTGATTGGCCAAATAAAGAATTTCATGAGGAGCACCGTTGTGTATTTATAGAGTCAGTAAATCCACAGTTTTATGTCAGTGTGGCAACTGTATACACACTTATTAACGGGGAACTGAAGATACGGAAGATTGGCGCAAAGTTTGTCCAAAGGGTGTTCAGAGAAGATCAGAAAGAAAGACGTGGTCATGGTCATCAGAACAATTCCTCAACTTTTACTATAGTCCGGTCTTTGCTTCTTGTGACTTTTGGTTATTCCCTAAGCTCAAGGAAAACTTTAGAAGCTGTTCTTATGAGACAATTGAAGAGATGAAAGAGGCTGTGACGAGGGTCACTGACTCGCTAACACAAGAGAATTTCCATGCGACCTTCCAGAAATTGATGGAACGGTACAACAAGTGCATTGCAGCCAGAGGTTGTTTTTGTTTTACGGCATATCAACCCTTTTCGGATTATTTAATGCCGAATCCAATGATTTTGAAGAAATTTTTTTAATAGAATATATTTGTTGTTTTCACGTCGGTTTCTATTTAACCCATAGTTGGGACCCTAACAGGTACTACCACTCCGGGTCAGAGTGGACCTGGGAGCAATGGTAATTAAAGGGTGGCTCCACACTCCCCAAAGCCCACAAGCTGGGGCCTCACCACTGGATATAGTTTAAGGTCATATCCAGGACCCCCATTGATGGACTTTTACCCTCTGCAGGGGGGCAGTCGGCGTATTCTAATGCCCCACCGACAGGGCCGCAGCCAGAGGAGATTACTTCGAAGATTACTAGAGTTTCATGTGTGTACGATCAATAAAAGTGCCCATACAAAAAAAAAGTCTGGAGACTTATTGATGCCACATAGTATGTACAAAAACATTTATAATGTGATAACTAATATCACATATTCCAGGTATTAAGCTATTCATCGTGAAGCATCCATAAAATATTCAATAAATAAAACTCGATCTGCCACTGTTACTTTGACAATGGGGCGAAGGAGGAGTCCTCCGCACGTGGAGTGGGTTTTCACAATTGTAACCACAGAGAAGGGTCTATTGGCAGGTAATTTAATCATCAACTCTGTCTTATCAACAGGTGTGTGGTCCTTTCCAGTTTTTGATGAGCAATTCTTATCACCTGACGTATTTCAGAAAACTGTCAGTGCCATCTTGTTCCAGATATCGGTCAAGATCCTTATGTTCTAGTTAGGATAATAATAAACAATCAAACCACATCTCCTCCTGTGATCAGGTGATAAGATCACCCTAAGTGAAAAATGTTCTTGATGAGCCGTTCCACTTAAGTTAATAAATTTCCCGAATTTCCATTACTAACGATTATTTTATTGTCCAACTGTCTACTGCACACTTTTTAACCCTAATCCTTCAGTGACCTCTTGGCCTTGATAAGTAGTGATGCCTTTGTAAAAAAAAGCAAATAGCAAAAAAAAAAAAGCAACAGAAAGCGAATTCATCATTCCCCGCTACACGTCCGGTTACATAGAAGAATTGTTACAGACACATTAAACATCTCACATAGAAGAATTGTTACAGACACATTAAACATCTCACTTCCCTTGTTTATTCATTATGTGCTCACATTTTATGAACGATGTTTCGGACAAAGACGGAAGAATTGCTGTTTTCCATCTAACACTTATTGTGGGCAAGTCTTGGATCTTAAAGTACTATCATTTAAACCTCTTTGTATTATGCCTTGTCTTAAGTTATCTATAATATAAATCTCATATGTCTGTTTAAATGTATGTATGTATGTATGTATGTATGTATGTATGTATGTATGTATGTATGTAATGTATGTATGTATGTATGCATGTATGCATGTATGTATGTATGTATGTATGTATGTATGCATGCATGTATGTATCTCTGCCTAAAACTTTCGACAGAGGCGACGGATTTTCACGAGATCGGTATTATTTTGGAGCTCGACGTCTCGGACAACAAAATTCGAAAAAATCGGCCAAAAACATTAATATTTTCATCCTCAAGTGGGCATTTTGCTACAAAGAGGGCTCGATTTGTTGCAAGCCATTTTTGCAAGTAATCGTATCGGTTGAATTGACTTTGCCTAATTTAAACGTTCCGAACTTCCGGTCGCGTCATGGAGTTACGGTAAGACGTCAGATTTTCTTTCACTTTCTTTTCCGCCTACGCGTCACGGGTTCGAGCCTGCCTGCCTACTACCACTTTCTTTCTTTTTTTTTTTTTTTGCTCAACACACACCTCCAAACACCCGGGCAGCGCCGGGCACCCTGGCTAGTCTGTTATATAAATCTCACCTGTCTGTTTAGATCATGTATATATGTATGTATGTATGTATGTCTCCTAAAGTTTTCAACTGAGGCGACGGATTTTCACGAGATCGGTTTCGTTTTGAGGCTCGACCCTTCAGACGACAAATATCGAAAAATTGCCTAAAAACATTAATTTCTTTACCCTCAACTGGGCACTTTTCCACAAGTGGAGGCGCTTTTATCGCCGATATTTTCGAAAAACATCCCCTCTTTTCGATTAGTTAGCCTTAATTTAAAGCTTCACCACTTCCGGTTTAACGATGGACGCAACAGCAAACACGTCACGTTTTTTTCACTTTTTTCATCCTTCGCAGTACGGGCTCGAGCCTGCCTGCCTACTACTACTTTTTGGGGGCTCAACACACACCTGCAAACAATCGGGCAACGCCGTGCACCAAAGCTAATTTCTATATAAAAGACTTTTTCAGTAAAAAAAGTAGTACGTTACTTGATTTATATATATATATATATATATATATATATATATATATATATATTAATTTCAATGGGATTAGAACAAGAGTCTAAGCAGCAGAGTTTATTTTAATGTATTAGTAAATACAATAGTACAATTAAAATAAAATAAAAGAAAACGGTGCTCGTTGCAATGTAGATATATAATAAGCTCGATAGGCATATATATCCTATGGCTATTTTAATACTGAGTAAGATTATTGATAATTTATAATTAAAATTAAAAATTAAAAATCGGTTTCACAAGGAAGAAAAAACAAAATCAATAAATTGTACGATCGTTTCGGAAACGATGTTTTTATTGAGATAAACAATAAATCTGTGACAATAATTTTATCATTTAGTTTTTTGAAACAAAGTCTCCTCATCAACAAAAATATTGGCTGGAGGTTTTTTAAAGACACCAAAAGTAAGCCTAGCATTTTTTAAAAGTAAGTCAGATGTATCTTTTAATGTCTAGCCTTCTAAAACTCGTAATTATCATCGTCAATGCATTCATTGGGATGTTCATGACCCTTTGCCACAGTGTATCGGAGAAAAAAGACATTGCACTGTAGAGAATTTACTGTTGATTTTATAAAATAATCTGTAAATAATAGCCTCACTTCAAATTTAAATGTAAATAATAGATTCACTTGAAGTTTAAAATACAAAAGTCAGGTATCATGGTTCAATTGTGCTTTAAACAGAAACATTCATTTCGAACGTGCACTTGTATGCTTGGGGATAATTATCGTTGTTCCCTATTTACTTTGCCTCCCCAAGGGGGCAGAGTTAGACACCAGGGTCGTTTTTTAATGTGGAGAAAAGGAACAAAAATAAAAATTGTCTCAGTCGTGAAGGATTTCTCCTCCACTGACAGAGAACAAAAAATTGAAGTGTAGAATCAGAACATCACGACAGATGCTACACTTTAACCTTGGCCCGAAGGCCAAGAAAACATGTATAATGCATAATTATTGATACCCAAATCCCAGTGAAACCCAATTGGTCACTACTAACGAGAAATCATTGGTATTCGGCAATTGCGATGACACAAACTAATTTGCAAAGGTGAATGGAGGTGGTGATCACTGGAAATCTGGGGAGACTTGTTGTCATTCAGACTCCAGGGAACACCACAGGTTTTTCTCAAGGATGCGTGATGGCATTTATAAAAACTAAGTAAGTAGTGAGTAAATAAATAAGTAAATAACAATAATAACAATAATATTAATAATAATAATAATAATAATAATAATAATAATAATATTAATAATAATAATAATAACAATAATAATAATAATAATTACAATAATAATAACAATAATAATAACAATGATAATAATAATAACAACAATAATAATAATATTAATAATTACAATAATAATAACAATAATAATAATAACAATGATAATAATAATAACAATAATAATAATAATAACAATAATAATAATAATAATAATAAAAATAACAATAATAATAACAATAATAATAACAATAATAATAATAACAATAATAATAGCAATAATAATAACAATAACAATAATAACAATAAAAATAATAATAACAACAATAATAATAACAATAATAACAATATTAATAACAATAATAACAACAATAATAATAATAATAACAATAATAATAATAATAATCACAATAATAACAATAATAATAATAATAATAACAACAATAATAATAACAATAATAATAATAATAATAATAACAATAAAAATAATAACAATAATACTAATAACAATAATAATAATAACAATAATAATGATAACAATAATAATAATAACAATAACAACAATAATAATAACAATAATAATAATAACAATAATAATAATAATAATAATAATAACAATAATAATAATAATAATAACAATAATAATAATAATAATGACAATAATAATAATAATAATAACAATAATAATAATAATAACAATAATAATAATAATAATAACAATAATAATAATAATAACAATAATAATAATAATGACAACAATAATAATAATAATGACAACAATAATAATAATAACAATAATAATAATAATAACAATAATAATAATAATAATAATAATAATAATAATAATAATAATAATAATAATAATAGGAGCATTAGGAACATTCCCGAAAAACTTTGAAAAAAGAATGCGAGAAATTGGAATCAAAGGAATGCCTGGAAAAATACATCGAACAAGAATCATGAAAACAACTGAAATATTAAGAAACCCCCTTGAATGTGGAAACTAACACACAGGAGCAGACGAAAAGCTGCGGGCCAGACGAAAAGCTGCAAACGCAAAACATGAAACACTACATGGAACCAAAAACACTGAAACCGCTTATCTATAAGTTCTCTTACCTAATCCTAGCCCCATTGCTACATCATCGCCCCCACCCCCAAAGAGCGAGACCAAATAACCAAATAGTCAAGGAGGAAGAAAAGATCGATGAACTGACCAGACCTCAACCGCATAAGTGCGAAGAGAACTCGGACCTTGGGGAGGCTTATTGCCACTCAAATCCCAGTAAAGACCACTAGCTGCTGCCAACGAGAAATCAATGGCAGGCAGCTGTTGCGATGATGCAAATTTATTTGCAAATGTTATCGAAAGAGGAGGAGAGTACTGGAAACCTAGGGAGACTTGTTGTCACTCAGCTTCCAGTCAACACTACAGGTTGTTTTCAGGGAAAGATCTCTGAAGACCTGTGCGAAAGCTCCTTGTGAATCAATAATAATAATAATAATAATAATAATAATAATAATAATAATAATAATAATAATAATAATAATAATCATATTAAACATTAGCGTGGCGTCTATCACGATTCACCGATAAACAAAGTCCCTAATATATCGACAAGGACGCATCTAAGGTAATTCTTATCGTTCTCTGAAGCCAACGGGTGTTTATAAAAGACGAAACAGAAGCCGTACAAAACGAAATTCACATTCCGATATCTTTTTCCAAAGCCAATTAGTTTCGAAATGAAAGCTGATTGCAAAATTCGAATTGCAAGAAACGTTGTTCGAGATAGACAGATAAATGAATGACGTCATTACGAGCACTGCACACGCACTATACGAGCACTATAAAAATACTAGACTACCCGTGACCCGTTGGGTCAGTATGTTATATTAGCTATGGAATTAATGTATGAGCGTGATACTTGTGACGTAAAGAAAATAGGAGGTTTTTTTTTACATAACAGAAACACTTCTATGAAAGTATATTAAAATGTAAAATCACGGACGGGTCACTCAAACATGAAAAAAAATCCTCCCTATTCGTGTAAAGTTACCTATTATCCGAATAATCGCTCAAAAATCGAAAATTAAACATGATTTTCCTACGAATCGAAAGCCGACGAAAGTCATTTAGCAGCAAAAACGCACATGAACTTACCGATGAGAAATAGAAGAATGTAAAGCCCATATTGGAATCCTTCAACCAAGTTATAGAAACTTAAATTCTAAAAAAAAAAAGTAATTAAACCTGAAGCAAAAAAATTAAACCTAAATAAATAAAATAAAATAAAACTAATATTGAAACAGATTAGTAAATGTGTCAAGAAATTCACACAATTATTTTGTACCTAGAAATGTAAACAAAAAATAAAAAATAAAAAGAAGGAAGCAAGAAAGGAAGGAAGGAAGGAAAAGGAACGGATAGAGAGTAGTAGTAGTAGTAGTAGTAGTAGTAGTAGTAGTAGTAGTAGTAATCTTGGCTTTACTACAATTGTTCTTATGTTTGTCAATGGTTAAAGTTGTTTAGTTGTAAGAAAATAGCGATAGTATAGTTCTAATAAAGAATAGTTGCAAAACACCCTCACTCTTCCCATGTTAAATAATAATTTCGCAATAATAACGTTAATATATCAGTGCGCAGGTCAAAATCTGCAAAAGAAGCGGTGTGTGTTTATTTGCTTACGTTGTTAAGGGTTAATGTTTATGCGCGCATGCGCAACCGGATGTCGTAAACCAAAAAGTGGGTTACATCACTCGTTACAAGGTTATTTGAGTTGTATAATTATATAGATTTAGAATCAAATAATGAGATAAAAGGTCAAAAATTAAAAAAAATAGATATATTATAAAACTTTGTATACCGTCCGGCGTCCGTGATTGTTTGCTTCAATCTTGTGTTTCAAAATCATATATGTGTGTGTGTGTGTGTGTGTGTGTGAGAGAGAGAGAGAGAGAGAGAGAGAAGGAAAACGGAAAAAGTTATAAAATGGTAATCAACATTTCGTCCCTATTGTAGGGGACATCCTCAAGATTTCAAAAGGTAAAATACAGAAGACAACGATCATAGACCATACGCGAGTGAAAAGGTAAACAATATTGAAATCTTTCCCATTCTGGACAGAAACTATAAATGTGCTTGTGAGAAGGTTGAATTATTTTAAAAAACGTTATTTAAATATATATGTAC
>NC_136522.1:14456987-14464487 GCF_053919585.1 Euprymna scolopes
GTATACGCGTGTGCGCGTTTGCCTCGTGACAGCGTAACATTCGGCGAAGCACATTGATTATTTGAATTTCGAAGACATGCGCCACGCAATAAATCAAAGTTTCTTTTTCCGTTAGAAATTCTATTTTTAATTAGAAAGAATTTAATTGAAACAAGCTCGCTAACCACTTTTTACCGTTAGCTCTTTCCGGCAAACGACAGTGTTATACTTGTTTCCAGTGCTATATGTAAGTATAAATCGATGCCTCCTTTCAGTCTCGAGAGACAAAGGATGCCCACTGTAAAGTGTATAATTGTGAGGCAAAGGTGTCGCAATCACTAACCAAATCGGCATTGCTTGATTCCAGTGGCAAGAAGAAGTTCACGACGACTGGAAACAACGCCGAGATAAATCGACAGCACATACAGGACCTCGTATTCTCAAACGGTCAACCACAACTCGTACTGACCAAACTCGATGTTGCTGAACTTCCGTGAGGGTATACAATAAAACTTCGACAACGTTCGCGTCATCTAGCTGTCCACCTGTCCGACACTTATTTCGTGAATGACGACATTGTCTTTGCAAACGCCCAGTTACTTCTATAATCGCTTCTATCAACTCAGATAACGGTATTCAAAATATTGAATAAAACGCCACTAAAACAGGTCGAGCAGTGATTACAGATTCCTTTTGTAAATAATAAGTAAGTTTGAAAACATCTTTTAAGATCGTGTCAAAGTTTGCCTAATGGTTATCGTACTTGACTCACTGTCTTTAGGGTTTAGTTTCGATCTCAGCACGAGTATTTTCATTACTTATAAAAAGTGAAATGTTTAGAAAAAACAATATTTGCATTAACATGTCTCAGTTTCGGCATGAATTAAAATATAATATTTATGCTTATTTTTATATATATTTTTTCTATGGCGCCGAATGGTTCAGGGTCGCTGGATAAAGTCTCATTGACTGAAACAGATGGCAATTTGTAGCGACCAAATAGAACTGTTAACTTTCTAATAAATAATAATAATAATAATAATAATAATAATAATAATAATAATAATTTATCATTACCGCGTTTGAATATATGGTTAAGTGGCAGTTATATTCATTTAGAAGTGCTTTAAAGCTTCACCGCACACTCATTTTTCGACCAAAATTCAAACAATTATTACAGTTTAAAGATCACCTTTTCAGCTATATTGTGAAAAAATTTCAATTTAATTTTTGATGAATTTACTGGTGTTCAAAATCGTAAATAAAAAAAGAAAACGTAAGGAGGTGAGCGACGTTTTTTATGATAGGTTTGCATAGTAACCACGCCGCTTAAGCGACTAGTGTTGCTACTAATTCACTTCTGTAGGAAAAGAGAAATAATAAGTGAAACAAAGAGAATGAAAGAATGAAAGGGAGATAATTGGGGGAATTTTATTGAAAGCAGGCGAGTGTCGTACATTGTTATTACATATGTGTACGTTATGCTTATGGAGGCAAAAAATAAGACTGAAATTAAACAAAGGACCAATGAATTTACTGGAAGCCTGGAAAAATCATAGATTACAATAGAAAAATGCAAGCATGAAAAGTAATATGGTTAAGCTTAAACATGGAAAAGTAAGGGACTAGTTGTTAAAACTGGAAAAGAAAAGGACAAAATATTCTAGTGAAAAATATAATAAATCTATAACTTAAAATATTGCAGCATTAAGAACTTTTTTTGTTTAATTCAATTTATAACATTATATAATCATTTCTTTGGTGTAAGCATAACCATATTACTTTTCATGCTCGCATTTTTCTATTTTAATACAGGATGAAATGATAAAATAATTAAAAAGAAAAAAACTATTAGAGTAAACAGCGGGATAATGAAAGGGTTAATATGTTAAATAATTCTTGTCAGCGTTTGAAATTACATTTTTATTGAAGCTATTATAGGAAGAGATTTTTTTAAACAACAGTGTTAATCTTTTCAAACATTTTACGAGTTTATTATATTCGTCAAAAAAGTGTGTGATTTCGCTTTAACTTGAGACTATGTTTGTTTGTTTGTTTGTTTGTTTGTTTGTGTATGTATGATTTATTTTTTTGTAACAGAACGCGTATGAGCGCATTGGAAAATAGCAGCAGGAGCTGTAGAATAGTTGTCTTGCGAAGATAATAGCAAGCAGTAGCCGAAAAAAAGCACATATGCAAATTAGAAAATGTGCACGAGTTTGCGCGACAAGAAAATTTAAAAAAAAAGGACACTATGTTGTCGGAAGAAGCAAAGGTTTTTTTTTACATGGTAGTCACAACATATCAAAGCCTGGAAGCCACTCGGGGATAAGGGTTATTGCGTGTACAGTAATTAATGGGATAGTACTGTAGTAATCGTTAGTATTGGAGATTTGATGAAGTGTCTTACTTAAGAGGGCGGTATATCAGGAATTTGTTTATGTTAGACTTGAAGACATTCAAGTTGTAGTCAGGTGGGAAACAGGCAAACGGAAGAGAGTGCCACTGGCGTGCACTTCTAAGAAAGAAGCTTTGTTCATGGAATCTACGTTTTGGTTTTGGCACAGCTAAAGAGTGGGGAAATTTTTTGACAGTGGTTTCAGCTAGACGGGTGTTTTTCGTGAAAGATTGGCGAGATGGGGACCAGTGATTGGAGCTCAGACGAGCACTTGACATCGAAGTAACGATAAAACAAAGACAGCCTCGCAACGTCTCTTCTGTGGGAGAGAGGTTGCAGGGAAGAGAAAAGGGCATCCCCCACTACGCCACGAGTTACTAAGTGCGCGTCAGAAAAGATAGGCGTGTAAAGTCAAAGAGGAGAAATAGATGGCTGTGGCCAGTACGAGGGGAGGAGAGGAAGAAAAACGCATCCGGGTGAGATGGTGAAATGCACAGTTAGAAAAAAAAATGGCTGACGGAACAAGAGCACGCTACCCCCGTGAAGTAAGTAAAGGATTCCGCTCGAAATTCCGTCCCAATTCCCGAGTTCGACAGAAACATTCCCGAGTTCGACAAGATACACCTGAAGAAGGCCGGAGGTTATATCGACCGAAACGTTGTGAAAATCACACTCAAGATGAGAAACAGTAGTCCGATGAATAACAATACATACTAAAATAAATAACGTTACACAAGACAGCATAGTTAGATTTAGTCAAGTTTCTTTAAATATGGCGGGTTAGTACGAAGAACAACTATATGCGAGATGAGACGCGCGGGAAACTCTCCTTCTGTCCTTGCAAAGATGACTGCTTATCAGGTGGTCACTGATTTTGATGCTGAGGTTAAGTTAGGAGAAATAATGATTGAAAGCGCGCCAAAACTCTCCTGGACGGACTGAAAATGACTTCGTAAACCGAGCCAAGTCATATTTCATTAAACGTCCTAATTTAGCTGCCCGACCATGTATAGCTTAGCGTTTTCTCGCGTGATCAATCAATCCCTTAACTTGCTCAAAATATCGGTCACAGTCAAATTACATACTGGTTTAATGTGGGATAGCGAAATCAAAGATCGGAGTCGTTATCACAAAAGATGTGAAGTCACAAATCCAATACTATTTTTTCTTCGTTGAGACTCGCTACTTGATACATATTTTAGCCAATGATGTCCAGTATCTAAGAGATCTCTTCCCGATCTCTTTAGTCTTCTCTCTGTTTAAATGGATGACGTCACACAATCGTGACGTAATTTAAGATATTAAGATTAATGCCTTAATGAACTTTTACCGGCGATGAACGATGACTATGTATGGCCTCCAGGGGGTGCTTCGTCACAAAAGAGCCATTCCAGACGTAAAGATTCTTATTTTTTTTTTACTGAAAAAACTTACAGAGCTACTAAGACGAGAATGGTACCATTAAAACGGGTGACCGTTTGTGCACCCAAATTTGTTTTTCTACATAGTCACCAACATTCTCAATATTCTCAGTACACTTTTACCAGCGATAAACGACGTCTGCGCATGGGCATACGGAGCTTTACTTTTTCTAAAAGTAAAACCTCCTACTTTTCTCAACTCAAAAAGTTGAAGAGCGTCGAAGACAGACGCAGTACTATTAAAACGAGCGATCTTTTATGCTCCATAATTTATCTTTCTACATAGTCACCATAGACCTCGGCGCAATTTTGCGAGGAAATCAAATCATCTCTGCTTCTGACGCACGTCCATGACGGGGGTTGCTTTATGAGAGTATCATGCCGTCAATAAAAAAAAAGGGAGCATTACTTTTTGAAAGAAAACCATATGATTATAAACTCTCCGCTTATTCCGGCACTGTTTGTAATCGTCGTTTACTTCTCGTTTTAGTACGAGGTGTGTTCAATAAGTTCCCATAGTTTTTTTCGTATGGGCACTTTTATTAATAGTACACACATGAAACTTTAGTCCTTTTCAAAGTAATTTCCCCCGGCTGCAATGCACTTATCGTACCGTTCCAGCAACTTTTGGAAAGCTCCATGGAAGCCTTCTTGTGTGAGCGTGACACTAACCCTTCTCACAGCTTATTCCATCTCCTCAATTATTATTTTTCGATAGCCTCTAACGTTTTCCTTGAGCTTAGGGGATAAGCAAGTCACAGGAAGCAAGATATGGACAATAGGGAGGATGAGGAACTGTTTTGATGCCCATCTTGGTCAAATCGTTTACGACAAGGATGGAGTTGTGGATTGGTGCATTCGTGCAAGCATTTCACATCTTCAGTTCCTCGTGAATAATTTTGTGTACAGTTCCCACACTGACATCAAACTGTGCACTTAGTGTCGCTATAGCAACACGACGGTCCTTATCCATGAAATTCTTTATTAGCCAATAAACTATGGTGTTCTGACTTCCTTACTCCTCCCACCCTCTCATAATCTCTCACAGACTCCCTGCCTTCCTTAAATCTCTTATGCCAATCAAAAACTAATGCTTGATTCATTCAAAGATGGTCCAAAAGCAGTCTAAAGAATTCTATACGTTTCTGTGGCATTTTTTCTAAGTTTAAAACAGAATTTTATTGCATATCATTCTTCTAAATTGTCCTCACGTTCAGATTGCATTTTGGAAATTAACCAACTGGGACAATCAGGTTTTAATAGGGTTTATTCCAATTTCTGCAGAAGCTACTTATTTGAACCCGATGTCATAAAAACTGGCCAGTAACCTCGTAAGATGTATAGCAATAATATACTGAATTTTCAAGAGTATGTTACAATTTTAAATGCCTGTACAAAAAAAAATGTTTGGAAACTTATTTAAGAAGCATTTTAATAATAGAGACGAAAGTGGAGTTGCGTCAAATCCGACTTTTCTATAAAGGTGCTGGTAGCCCAGGCACCTACCTGGGGAGTGTCCATTCTCTTTAAAGACAGAAAATTGTCTTTCAGTAAAAAAAAGTATATATAATGTTTGTATTAACAAAAGTCTTCTACGGATTGTATATTTGAAACTAAGTAATTCCTTGTCATGGGACATTTATTTCTGGAAATTTTATCGGCTTCTTTGTAAAGGCGAACACCAAATATGTTGAAAAAAAAAGCAGTTTTACGGGCGCCAATATAATTTCTTTTGTGAAAATTAATGGCTTTTCGGGCTGACACGTTAACATTTGTCACAAAAGAAACATGAAAGCCGGGGTTTCTTCTGAAATTGGTTTTTGAATCCATCAAAGCAGTTTAATAAGGAGCGACGTCCGTCCGTCAGGTTAATCGTACTCAAGTTTTGAACAGTTTACGGAGATATACAATTAGCAGATAGCTCTACTATCATGTAAATGTTACATTGTGAGAGTTATTTCCTTATAGGTTCCGAAACGGTTGAGCCTATCTTTTGAAAATTTAACACAAAGAAAATTTTATGTCTGGCAGTGTTCTTAGATATGTTTTGTACAGAAATTCATCCGATAAGTATGGAAAATCGAAAAAGAAATCCGATCATTGCACTGTAGAGAATCTACTGTTATTATAAAAGTATTTTATATATATATATATATATATATATATATATATATATATATATATATATATGTATATACATATATATATATATTAAAAGAGTTTATTTGTGGTACAGAATTTACAAATAACAGAAAAAAGAATTCTTTTAGACCCTAGAGGTATTTCGACATCCTCATCAGGGGCCAACGATGGCATTTTTTAAAAATCTTTAAAAAAAGAAAATATGAGGAAGAAATTAAAATTGATAATGAAAATGGGGAGGATTAATTTACAATTATAATAAAATATATGTACAGGAAAATGCTGGGAAATGATAAAATAAAATGAATTAACGTGTATGTATATATATATATATATATATATATACATATATACATATATATATATATATATAATTGCTTGAGTTAAATTTGAAAATACAACAGTCAACCGTCATGCTTCAATTGTGCTTTAAATTAAAACATTCATTTCAGACGCGCCTCTATCATATTAAAGCATCTACTGTTGATTTTACATGCCTGGCCTTACTGGTTGTGCGGTGTTAATAGCTTTAGACAAATATCATGGTTGAATTGTGCTTTAATCAGAAACATTCATTTCGAACGCGCCCTTCTCATATCATAATCCATACTGTTGATTTTATATGTCGTGATTTTCAGCTTGTGTGGTTATTGAGATATGCAATTCTCGGATATCTCTATCTCTATCAACTATTATATAAAATTCAGAATTCTTACATGTGTTTTGTACAGAAATAATCCTAAAAGTAAATACGGAGAAAAAAAAACGATGAGCCCCCCCCCCTCCACGTACCAATTTTCCTATTTTACTCCCTTAGAAGCCCGTTTTTCTGGATGAAAACCAATCAAAACGTTTACAACGTGTCTGAATACCCTATACACCAACTTTCAAGTCAGTAGATCAAAAATTCATTGAGTACATAGGTTTATAATTGCCCTCACACAAACACATTCTTACTTTTATAGAATACTAGCAGTTCAGCCCGGCTTTGCTCGGGCCCTATGTACTGTTCATAACTTGCCCTATGTGTGAATACGCTTTATGTAAGACTATCGCGGAGTACCCGACGTGGCCCGGTTGTTTGTAGGTGTGTGTGTGTGTGGGGGGGGTAATAAAAACAACCCTGTTAAAAAAAAACGTGGGCCAGGTGTTTGGAGGTGGAAAAGGAAAAAAAAGTTTAAGTAGAAAAGTAGGCTTGAACCCCGAACCTTTGACGTGGAGATGGAAACGAAATGGAAAAAAACCTAGGACATAGCCATCTCGACCACGAGAGAAGAGGAATGAAAAGCCTCTTAATTTAACGTTTATAAAACGAAATTAGCAGGTGCGAGAACCCTAAGTCGCGTGATGGTAATAACTTGGTTTGACCCCAAAACAATAAATGTTAAGGGGTCATAATAGGGGTCAAAGTTTTTAAAAAATTGAACGCTTCTGTCTCTACCAAATTACTCAGACAATTTTTGGTCTAAACATTTTAAATTTGACATAAAGGATATTCAGAGATAGGCCAAGCATTTTTAATCGGTTTGGGTCGAAAATTCTAGTTACCAATATATAAAT
>NC_136522.1:14469487-14501987 GCF_053919585.1 Euprymna scolopes
CATACATACATACATACATGCATGCATGCATACATACATACATACATGCATACATGCATACATACATGCATGCATGCATACATACATACATGCATACATACATGCATGCATGCATACATACATGTATACATGCATACATACATGCATACATACATATATACATGCATGCATGCATATGCATGCATGCATACATATATACATGCATGCATACATGCATACATACATACATATATACATACATGCATGCATACATACATAATACATACATATATACATGCATGCATACATGCATACATGCATACATATATACATGCATGCATGCATACATACATGCATGCATACATACATATATACATGCATGCATACATGCATACATACATACATACATATATACATACATGCATGCATACATACATAAATACATACATGCATACAGACATACATACATACATGCATGCATACATACATACATACATGCATACATACATGCATACATACATACATGCATGCAACATACATACATACATACATACATGCATACATACATACATACATACATGCATTAAAAAAATACAGGTGAGATATTATAGAGGATGTCTTTCAACTTCTCGGAAACTAGTGCACCGATCTGGTTGAAATTCTGTATAGACATTTGTTCTTTTACAGTAAGTAATCATTATGTTATCCGTCAAATGAGTAGTTAACAATTGATGGGTATTTGTCACCACAATACCACAGTTACTCTAGAAGTAAACTTTACTTTCGTGAACGCCCCTCGTACATACACATACATTCTCACTTTTAGAACTATATAAACATGTGTGTGTGTGTGTGTGTGTGTGTGTGTGTGTGTGTGTGTGTGGACAGTTTTTAACCGATATACTTACCGAATTTTTTACCTACAGATTTAAAAAATGGTCTATAGGCTATTCATACATGTGGAAAACTTTTTAATCAGTTTTCCTCCGGAAAAAAAAAGGGCTGCTAACATGTCAAAATTGAAAAAGACGCACTTGGAGGTCATCGAATTTTTATCTGTTTTTTCTACTGTTTCACGAGTGCGCCTGCTCTGTCGTGAAATATGACAGCTTCCTTCGTTAAGGTTTTTAAGCACTTTGTAAAGAACGGGACAAACTGGCCTAATAGCTATCGTACTTGACTTATTGTCTTTGTGTTTATGTTTTGATATCAGATCGAGTTTTTTTTTTTTTACATACAAGAAGTGAACTGTTTAGAAATCAAGGCCGATAGCCATTAGTCGCGTGCCCTCGTATAATGAATGAATGCATGAATGTAGGATTGACATGAAATTCTTAAAGATAAACTAAAATGACCGAAAAATGGGCTGAAATGACTTAAATAAATAAAAAGTAAATGACTTAGAAGGACCTTAATGAACTTAAGGATGAATTGAATGACCTTAAGAATGACTAGAATGCTTAAAAATAACTGGAATCCTTCAAAAACAACTTGAATGATCTGGAGAATGACTTGAATGGCTTTGAGACTGATTGGTTGTAAAGTGGGTGATCATTTTACATTAAATTGATACAGAAAAGTGATCACCAACTTTATATCACAATAAATACATCATGTAGTAAGAACAGATACTACACTTTTATCTTGGCGAAAAGGCCGAGAAAAGGGTATTTATTTGCTCCCCTAGAGAGCAAATTAAGCACAAGGCCGATGTTAATGTGAGGAGTGAAGGAGGAATGGAGACCAACTCCCCGGGGAGTAGGGGAGCTGGATAGTGACAATTGGTATGAAGGGTTGCCCCTACATTGACCAAGATCTTATATGTGGGGTTGCCCCCACATATGGTCTTTGCTTGCAGTATCTGCTGGAAGAGATACTATACTTTGATCTTAGCCAAAGGGCCAAGAAAAGGGTATTTATTTGCTCCCCCACCGAGGAAATTAGGCACAAGGCCGATTTTTAATGTGAGGAGTGAAGGGGAAATGGGGACCAACTCCCCGGGTAGTAGGAGAACTGGATGGTGACAATTGGTATGAAGGGTTGCCCCTACATTGACCAAGGTCTTATATGTGGGGTTTCCCCCACATATGGTCTTTGCTTGCAGTATCTGCCGGAACAGATGGTATTTATTTGCTCCCCCACCGAGCAAATTAGGCACAAGGCCGATTTTTAATGTGAGGAGTTAAGGGGAAATGGGGACTAACTCCCCGGGGAGTAAGGGAGCTGGATAGTGACAATTGGTATGAAGGGTTGCCCCTACATTGACCAAGGTCTTATATGTGGGGTCGCCCCCTCATATGGTCTTTGCTTGCAGTATCTGCCGGAACAGATGGTATTTATTTGCTCCCCCACCGAGCAAATTAGGCACAAGGCCGATTTTTAATGTGAGGAGTGAAGGGAAGGGGAAGGGGAAAAGGGGACCAGCTCCCGAGAGTTGGGAAATGGGAGCTGGTTAATGGTCAGGCATGTGGGGTTGCCCCCACATCTGGTCTTTGCTAGTCATAGCTAGTCCTAGCTAGCCATAGCTTGCAGCATCTGCCGGAACAGATACTACACTTTGATCTTGTTTATATATTTTATTGCTTTTTTAAAAATTTTGAAAATACAATTAAGTAAAAAACAAAAGATTTTTGAACAACAAAATTAGGCACAAGGCCCTACAAGAAATTGGGGAGGGGAAGGGTTCAGGGTCTTTGTGACTAAAGTGATTTAAAAGTAATAAATGTAGACTTTGGAGTCTTATTCTTGACTGGCAACATTTACCAAAATACCTCATTCACTCTATGGATCTTAAACTAACTAATAAATGCCCAGCGTTTAAGAATCAAAACCATAAAAGGCCAAGAAAAACATCCAAAAGGCCAAGAAAAGCTTAAAAAGCTAAGAACAACATCTATTAACAACATACCTTTGATCTTAACCAAAAAAGCCAAGCACAAAATTGTTACGGACAGACCGACCGACCGACCGACCGAGTTACTTATAGAGTCGCTTGCACGCGACTAAAAACCTAATACTCGCATGCACATGTCTTGCTATCTGTATGAATTAAAATATAATATTGATGCACATTTTATGACCGGCAAACGCCGGTTGGCCTGATAGTATATATATATATATATATATATATATATATATATATATATATATATATATATATATATATATATATATATATATAAAAGAGTGTAGCCATCAACAATTGTGGGGTTTTTTTAAAGGTTTTCATCATATTTTTATTTTAAAATATTTTTATAACGCGTTTCGAGCTTAGGGTGTGCTCTCTTCAGATATTTTCGTAAAAAGTTTTTCTTTAAAATGGGAGTTTGTAGATATGCCTCCGCTGATATTAAATATGTTTTTCATAGTGGTGCGATGCGTGTGTTCAGTGTTTAGACATTCAAAAATCACAAAACTTTGTACAACACACAACAAAATATTAAAAAAGAAAGAAAAGGACTTCCTCACAAATTTCATTACAAAGACCAACAACTTCTACGGACTGCCTAAAATACACAAATCTGGCACAATAAAACTTGCCATAGATACACAAAACTCAGAATATATTAGCGCTCCAAACCCTAGCGACCTTACATTTAGACCCATTGTAGCAGGACCAGCCTGTCCGACAAGCAGACTTAGCAACTTGATAGACATCTTATTACAACCTTTCACAGATCAAGTTAAGAGCTACATAAGGGACGACATCCATTTTCTTACTACCTTACCACATACAGTAGAAAACGGGACACTATTAGTTACATTTGACGTTAGTAGTTTATATAGTAATATACCCCATGAATTAGGAAAAGAAGCAATACTATTTTGGATCAACAGACACGCACAAACACTACATCCCAGATTCACAAAGCAATTCATTATCGATAGTATAGACATAATTCTAAATAATAATTCCTTCGAATTCAACAATACCAACTACATCCAAACACTAGGTACAGCAATGGGAACGAAAATGGCACCGACTTACGCAACCCTTACATTAGCATACCTAGAAGAAACCTTATATAAAAGAATAGAACAAAAATTTGGCCACAGCACTAAAATACTGTTTGTAGAATCATGGAAAAGGTACTTAGATGACTGCTTCATCCTATGGAAACCCACATGGGGGGACATCACAGACTTACACACCATTCTCCAGAACCTACACCCAAAAATTAAATTCACCATAGAACAAAGCTCTACAGAATTACCTTTCCTAGACATACTGATAAAGATTAAAGACAATAACATTATCACAGACATTTACCGCAAACCTACAGACACCCAACAGTACCTACACTTTAAAAGTCACCACCCTAAAAGCTGCATAAAATCAATTCCCTACACCCTAGCACGTAGAATATGCACCATAATCACAGACAATAACCTTCGAAAAATCCGACTCAAGGAACTACGAATAAATTTAAGAAAAAGAAAATACCCATCACAACTTATAGACAAAGGGATCCAACTTGCGACAAATATACCAGTAGAAGATTTGAGAACCCCTAAAGAACGAAACAAAGAACAAATCCTAACATACGTCTCCACACACAACACAAACAACCCAGAACTTTTCACAGAGATAACGAAAAACCTCGTCCTACTTAACCAAAACAGCAAACTAAACAATTTCCTTAAAACAACAAAAATAATAAAAAGCAAACGCCAACCCAAAAACCTAAAACGCATTCTTACCTCATCCAAACTCAATCAAGACGCAACAAAAGGAGTCACAAAATGCAACAAACAACGATGTGGAGTCTGCAACATAATATTAGAGGGAAACACATACACATTTACGAACCCCATACAAACATTCAAAATTAAAAAAAAACTAGATTGCACCTCAAAAAACGTGATCTATGTAATAAAATGTCCAGCATGCGATAAATCCTACATAGGCGCTACAAAAAACCTTAGTAACAGAGTAGCCCTACACCGATCCAACATCAAAATCGCGGAAAATAGACACCTACATGTATCACAACATATACACGCATGCAGTGGAGGCAGATTCGAGATAATGCCCATCTTCCAAACTGACAACTACTTCTACTTGCTAACTCAAGAAAAAAATTTCATAACAAAGTTTAACCCCGCCTTAAACATCTCTACATAATTATACACATAAATAGGCAAAACACAAAATACACTTGCACGCATACATGCTTGGGTAGGTGTGCACCCTCACACACGAAACAACAAAAAATCACAATAAGGCACATGCACATTTTCGCGGGTGCGCGCGCCCATACCCAGTACAGTACCATCTCTCTAAACTAAACAAACAACTAGAAATTAAACGTATGTATGTGTATGTGCGCGCGTGTGTGCGTGTGTATATGTGTGTGTGCGTGGGTGTACACATATGATTGTGTATGCGTGTGTGTATAATTATATATCATCTGTTATCTATGCTACATCTTGTTTGTATGTATACGTGCACTTATGTTTGGGTGACCGAATCCATGTATGCATATGTGCATGGATTGGAAAGGAAACTTCAACCAATATATGCATAAGGTGGGATGTATGAATATGTATGTGTGTGTGTGATTGTGAGTACATGTGCCCATATATATATATATATATGGGTGGATGAGTGTATACACATCCGTATGTATGTGTGTGTATGTATATATATATATACATATGTATGCACATGTATGAGTGGGTAAATGTGTTCGTGTAAATATGGATATACGCGTATGTGTGAGCCCCTGCATATATCTGTGTGTGTGCATGTGTGTGTGTATGTGTATGTGCCTACATAGTATGTGGATGTTTGTGAGTGTATGTGCACATACATATATGTGTGTACATATATGTGTGTATGTGCGTGTATGTGTGTGTATATATATCTTCTACCTATTCTCCATCTTACTTGTGTGTGTGGGTGCGTGTACGTATGTCTGAATGATTAAGCGCATATATACATGCGTGTTTTGGTTGGGGAAAAAAAAGTGTATATATATATATATATATATATATATATATAAAATAAAAAATAAAAAAATAAAAATAATTGTTAGCGGTGGATGTATGCGAGTACGTGTGTGGGTGTGTAGGTGGGTATGTATATGTGTATATATGTATGCTCCTACATATATTTCTATGTATGTACGTGTGTGTATGTGTGTGTGCCGGCGTACGTGTGCGTGTGCATGTGTACATGTACATGAATATATATGTATGCGTATGTGATTGTGTGTGAGTGTATGCTATACATGGGGAAAGAAAGTCTTCAAAAAGAACCCTAAAGAAGCCATAAAAACCTTCATCATATGGACGAAAAAACACTCTTTTAAACTAACTTTGACCGGTCACAGTGAACAACTTACAGTCGGAGACAGAATGTCTAAACACTGAACACACGCATCGCACCACTATGAAAAACATATTTAATATCAGCGGAGGCATATCTACAAACTCCCATTTTAAACAAAAACTTTTTACGAAAATATCTGAAGAGAGCACACCCTAAGCTCGAAACGCGTTATAAAAATATTTTAAAATAAAAATATGATGAAAACGTTTTAAAAAACCCCACAATTGTTGATGGCTACACTCTTTTAAATATACATTTTTTCTCTCGTTGGAACTACACAACCATCACTTTAAATATATATATATATATATATATATATATATATATATATATATAAAAGAGTTTATTTGTGGTACAGAATTTATAAACAACAGAAAAAAGAATTATTTTAGACCCTAGACGTATTTCGACATCCTCATCAGGGGCCAACGATGGCATTTTTTTTTAAATCTTCTTTAAAAAAAGAAAATATGAGGAAGAAATTAAAATTGATAATGAACATGGGAAGGATTAAATTACAAATAATAAAATATATGTACAGGAAAATGTTGGAAAATGATAAAATAAAATGAATTTACGTGTGTGTATATATATATATATATATATATATATATATATATATATATATATAAAGTTATAAAATATATTTGGCGATTAAGCTACACTGAATATTCCGCGTTTCATCCACTCTTATGCATAAGCCTGAAGAGTCCTAGAGTGGATGAAACACGGAATATTCAGTGTAGCTTAATCGCCATTTTTTTATTTTATAACTTACTAACTAGCTCTACCTACGTATTGAGCACTTTTGAAGTAAATACTTAAAGCTTACGCATAAATTTATACTTTCGTATATTAATTTTATGTGAGTAAATTAAGTAGTTATATATATATATATATATATATATATATATAAGGCGTACTATTTAAAAATATTAAACTATCACGAATGGGGAATAATAATCTGCATATAAATATACGGGGAGAAAAAAAGAGGAAAGAAGGGGCGGGGAACATCTAAGATGTCTCTCTACAATTCGCCTAAAAGCTCCAGGGTGTTCACAAACCGTTTCTGCCTGCAGAAGGTGTGCAATTGAGATGGATTCGAGAGTTTTCAAATGACTACTCGATCTGCCTCGAAATAAAATTGAAAAAAAAGTAGTCCTTATGATATATATATATTAAAATAGAAAATTGCGAGCATGGTTAAGCTTAAACATGGAAAAGTAAAGGAAAGATATTCTAATAAAAGATATAATACATTCATAGCTTAAAATATTGCATCATAAAGAATTGATCAGATCATGTTAAATTGAATTTTAAAAAAAATCTTAATACTGCTATATTTTAAGTTATAAATTTATTATATTTTTTTACTAGAATATCTTGTCATTTTCTTTTCCATGTTTAAGCTTAACCATATTACTTTTCATGCTCGGATTTTTGTATTGCAATCCATGATTTTTTCCAGGCTTCTAGTAAATTCATTTGTTCTTTGTTTAATTTCCGTCTTATTCTTTGCCCAAATAAACATAACATACACATATGTACATATATAAAACAATGTACGACATTCGTCTGCTTTAAATAAAATCCCCCCAATTATCCCCTTTTCATTCTTTCATTCTCTTTGTTTTACTAGTTACTTCTCTTTTCGCTAGAGCGGTGAATTGGTGGCAACAGTAGTCGCTAAAGTGACGTGGTTGCTATGCAAACCAGTCATAGAAATCTCGCACACCTCTTTACTTTTCTTTACAAGTTTCAACGCCAGTAAATTCGTAACTTTTGTTTTGCTGTAGGAAAATTGAATTTTTTTCACAACATAGCTGAGAAGGTGACCTATAAACTGTAATAATTGTTTGAAATTGGGTCGAAAAATGAGTGAGCGGTGAAGCTTTAAACAGTTTTAAATGATTAAAACTGCTACTTTACCATATATTCAAACACGGTAGTGTTTTAATTATATATATATATATATATATATATATATATATATATATATATATACCAGGAAAAACTGACGTGGACCGGGCGCGAACGCAGACCTCACAATTTTAATGAACAACCGTTCTGCCAGATCAAGCATACCCATTCCTGTATCTCGATACATCTTCTATCATTATATGTAATCAGTTTTTTAAAATAGTCAACCATATAGGAGCCTATTCGTGACCAGACACACACACACACACACCCATTCAGCTTTATATATATATATATATATATATATATATATATATATATATATATATATATATATATATATACACACCAGGAAAAACTGGCGTCGGTCAAAGTTGAATAACGATTAATATGCACATTTTTAATCTGTTTAAAACCAAATTTTATTTATTTTTACTGTCTCCTTCGTCCCGTTTCTCCCCTCTTCTATACCCCGCACTGGTAAATACTCGGCTGATCTCTAATCTGTGTTCCTTCCCTGTAAAACGTCCGCAGCACATACTTGTCTAGCTGTAACAACCGACAACTTCCCTCGGTCTCTATCTTTACCTAAAACTAAACGCAAATTCCATGATCACAGTTTATTTCCTGGAACTGTCCATCTGTGGAAAACAATACCGTGTGACTGTTTCCTATCTCATTAAAACATTGGCATGTTCAAATCTGACGTTAATAAATTTGTGTTGAGATGTCCCCTTAGCTGGCGTTGTTCGGGTGCAGAGTTTAGGGGAAAATAGTCATGTTTACAATTTTTTAATAATGCAAAAAATCTTTTGTGTTTATCCATAATTTTATTTTTTCTCAGCCCACAAACCGACAGAAATGAACTCTTTACTGTTGATTTCGGTGTAATGATAGTTCTTTGCAATTTATGGAAGTCCACTTTCCCAGGCTTTGCCTACTCCCTTTGAGAAAGGGTTAGGGGTTATTGCTAATCGAGGTTCCTCTATTGGAGAATTTCCTACAAAAGTTTCCACCAAAACTGATCATTTTGATCCAACATCTACCTAACACGTAACCTTCATTCTACAGTTGCCTTCAGGCTTTTAAAAGCAGTGACCTCCCAAGTACACAAAAATCAGGAATTTCACGTCTTTTACTTTACAGGGAGTCTTTGTAATGAATCGCAAGTCTTCAAACAAAATCATTAGAACCCTATACGTAAAGATCTTAAATTAGTTACATTTATGCTTGGTGGGACAAGAACGAAATCCAGCGCGTGTAAAGACCAGTAAACGTAGGTTTGCGATAGATGGAAATAAAAATAACTGGAGAAGTCTTATAAAATAGTATATCCAAAAATGAAAGAGTAGAATGAACTACTTTGTATAACGTAGGTATAATTGAATAATTATTATTTGATTATATATATATATATAATTTTGCTTTCATATAAGCTTTATCGCCTGAAGAAGTCTCTAGTAACTGGTAAGTATCCAGCCAAAATATACTCATGACTGTGTAGCAACATATTACTGTTTATTGAAAAACAAACACAGAGTATACATACATAAATATATATATATATATATATATATGTTTGTATATATATATATATTTGTATATATATATATATATCTACATATATACATATATATGCGTGTATATATACGCATATATATATGCGTGTATATATATATATATGCACACATATATATATGTATGCGCATTATTATGTTTTTTAAAGTTTTAAAGCTGCAAATCATACAACTTTTAGTTTCATCCTATGCAGTAATAAGTAACTACATAGAAATGTTAAAATATTAGCGTGACTATTTGATTATTTTGCTAACAGTTTTCCTCTGATTAGAAAAATTAGCATTCTTTGAAACTTCCCGGATTAAAGAGCACCTAGATACCAGCGTTAGAGAATTCTGCAGAATAATAAAACTTTTTTGTAAATTTCTACTTTACAGATCTGTTCTTGCACATATATATATATATATATATATATATATATATATATATATATATATATATATGTGTGAGTGTGTGTGCGTGTGTGTCTGTGTCTGTGTGTCTGTGTCTGTGTCTGTGTCTGTGAGTATACATCGTATATCATATCAACGATCCGATAACTACAGAAATAATTATAATGAGTAGGGAAAAAAGATATAAGAAAAAGCAAAAAAAGGGGGAAAGAATTTCAATTCGACATCAGCAGCAGTTAACTGTTAAGAAACATTGGAAGGTGGCAAGGAGCGAATGGGGAATATAAAATATTAAACCAGATACGGATAGGAATAGAAGGAGGGTGGAGATAGAGAGAGAGAGGAAGAAAGAGTTGGAAAGAAGGGGGCGTGAGATGGGTAAAATTTTAATTTCAGAGGTAAGGGGAGAGAAAGAGAGGGATAAGATATAAGAGAGAAGAGAGACAAGCAGTGTCTACTGTGGCGCTATATATATATATATATATATATATATATATATATATATATATATATATATATTTATATATATATATATATGTATATATATATATATTCCCCGGTAGTCGAATGGAAAATATTAAGACAAGCAAACACATGTAGAGACCTAGACGATCCATGTAGATTATGTCTTCATGAAAAATTTGCTATCTTATGTTTTAAAGAACCCCAACATCTATTAAACTGTAGGAGAGAAATAGCGAACAACTGTGTGCATAGGATAAACTTTACTCTAGAATAGCGATACAAAATAATTTTAAAACTAACAATAACAATTAAAAATAAACAAATAAAATAAACATACATATACATAAATTATCATATATATATATATATATATATATATATATATATATATATGTGTGTGTGTGTATACATATATATATATATATATATTTAGTGGAAATGGTAATTAATAAAAACTAAAGAAGAAAGTGCTCAATACTGCTGTAGAGCAAATATGCGTTTTTATTTTTTATTACCGTATCTTTCTGTTAAGTTACATTATTGTTTCAGCTACCCGGCCGTTTTTTTTTTTTTTTTGCCGTCTGTAGCTTCCTTTAACTTTTACATATACATATATATATATATATATATATATATATATATATATATATATATATATATATATATATATATGTGCGTGTGTGTGTGTGTGTGTGTGTGTGTGTGTGTGTGTGTGTGTGTGTGTGTGTGTATCAACTAATATAAAAAACACATTTAACCTAGGTTTAGAAAAGGTCAGGACACTAGATATCTACGCTCCCCGTCAAAACAGCGCACACAAAGTAACAGGTGACTGAAGGTAAGCTGGGCTTTTATCCTCAAAAGTGCCTGCTTATTGGCTGATTAGGAAGGGTGCGGTGGAAACTAGAAAGCTGATTGGCTAATTAAAAACTCAATAGAAGGTACTTATATAAAAAGGCGAGGCAACCATAAAATCCTCGCATAAGCCTGGTGAATCCTAGCGTGGATGAAACGCGGTATATTATATGTAGATTAATGTCCATATATATTTTAGAACTTACTATATATATATACATATATATATATATATATATATATATATATATATATACAAGCGGCAAAAAGAAAGTCCGCACTTGTAATTTTTTTCAAAAACTGCAAATTTAAGCTAAATTTAATGTAACTGTTAAAACAAACTATACCCCATTTGATTGGCCTTTTATTCTTCTATATTTTTACCTGTTCATATTTGACTTGTAATTGAAATATTCTAGTGTTCATGTCAATTGAAAAAATAACTTCAAATTTAAAAAAAATAGCTTAAAACTGAGGAGGCAAAAAGAAAGTCCGCACAATGGAAAATTATTTAAAGTTATTTAAATGTAACTTTAGGACATGCAACAACAAATACTACAGAAACACAATGAACTAGTTAATATTTAGTAGCATAGGTCTTCTGCAATTTGACATCCTGCAATCTTTTGGGAATTCCTTGAATTAGACTGCAGCAATACTCCGGGGAAAGGGCATCCCACTTTTCTTAAATTTTTGTTCAAAGTTCTTCCAAATTTGAAATTTTATGATTGCGTAGCTGTTGCTTGATGTAATGCCATACTTTTTCGATATGGTTGATGTCTTGAGAGTGTGCAGGCCAATCCTAACACGGAATATCATGCTCTTCCAGGAACTTTTGATATTGCCAGCTGTGTGAATTCGAGCATTATCCTGCATGAAGATGTGATTATCATCCAAATTCCGACCAAAGTAGGGTAGAAAATGCTCAGTCAACATAGTAATGTACTTGGTCGAATTAATTCGACCTTGCAAGCGAAGTATAGGCCCTGGACCATTGGTACTTGTAATGCCCCACACCAAAACTGAACCTCCACCACCTTGCAACGTGAAAACTGAGTACCTAGGATTAAATTCTTCGTCTTTTCTCTGACGGATGTACTTCCTACCATCAATGCTTAGCCTATTGAACTTTCTTTCGTTGCCAAAAACCACTTTTGACCGATATGAAGAGTCACGATCTTCATTGATCTGACGAAGTCCAGACGGCGCTTTCTGTTCTTTACAGAAATCATTGGCTTGCGTATTGAAACATATCCTCGCAAATTAAATCCCTTTAATCTGTTCTTGACAGTAGAAAGAGAGCACTTTTTAACAAGATTGCACTGTTATTGGATTGTGGAAGAAGTAACTCTAGTACGACCGGATTTAGGGTCATCACGAACACTGCCGGTGTTTTGGTGCTTTTGCACAGTCTTTCGTACCGTTTTCTCATCAGACAGAAAGTCGTTGCATATGGACTAAATGTTATGTTGTATAACCAGGAACAACAACAATTACGATTAGAGATGCTTCGTTGCCTGTTGGTGGATATTTAAAGCTGATTTATGGGCGATAATTTAAGCTGGTTTTAAGCGAATTTGTTGGTGCGGACTCTCTTTTTGCCTCCTCAATTTGAAGTTATTTATTAAATTGACGTGAACACTAGAATATTTCAATTAAAAGTCAAATATGAACAGGTAAAACTACAGAAGAATAAAAGGTCAATCAAATGAGGTATAGTTTGTTTAAACAGTTACATTAAATTTAGCTTAAATTTGCTGTTTTTGAAAAATTACAAGTGCAGACTTTCTCTTTGCCGACAATATATATATATATATATATATATATATATATATATATATAAAAGTTCATACATACATACGCTTGTACAGTCCATCAACAAATTTCTTATAAATGTCAGATAGAAAGCCTACCACTTTGACCAAAACACCACCAAGAAAAGCACAACAAAAAAACTAGTTCAACACCCTGAAATAATCAAAATAGGCCTCCCAGTTAACTCTAATCGTGAACAGAAAAAACTACAAAGAACTGCGGCAAAATTCTACGGGCTTAAAACAAATCAGCACCCTATGTTTAACCCAGAACTTGAACATTTTGAAAACATGCTAATTGACTTAGTCAAAAACATAAAGTTTAAGAATAACTGGTATACACCTAACAGTACAACTAAGAAAATCAATAACTTTGCGAAAAAAGTCAGTAAAAGTTCACTTATATTTGTTCCAGCCGATAAGACCAAAAACTATTATAAGCTAGAATACAGCAATTATAAGAAATTTATATACAAAGAATTAAACAAATCCTATAAACCTGCCCCCGAAAACAAAATAGATGAAATCAACTTAGAAGCTAAAACCTACTTAACATTATGAATATCCATGAACATACAGAGATTGTCACTCCGGGCACTCCCAGATTTACACTGAAAGACCACAAAGAAAATTTCCACGAGAACCCTTCAATTAGGCTTATTTGTCCATCTAGGTCGGACATTGGTCTAGTAAGCAAGAAAATCTTAGATAGAATCATACCTTCCATTAGAGACAAAGTCAAATTCCCACTCTGGCAATGTACCGACTCAGTTATAAACTGGTTCTTAAAACTAAAGGATAAGCAACAAATAAGCTTTATCACCTTCGATATAAATAATTACTATCACTCAATCTCCCCAATACTATTAAATAAGGCACTAATATTTGCAAAAAAGAATTCGGACATAACGGATTTAGAAATTAAATTAATCTTATTAACCAGACGATCCCTAATTAATTTTGAAGGTAAATATTGGACAAGAAAAGATACCCCTAATGACTTCGACATAATAATGGGATCCTCCGATAGTGCACAAGTAACTGACTTAGTGGGTCTTTATTTATTAAAAGAAATTAGTATAGAATTCAGAAACATGCAAGGGGGGCTATACAGGGATGACGCATTATTCATCACCCCCGCAAGACCAAGACAATACAACACTATAAAAAAACTGCATGAATTTTCAAAAACTTTTGATTAACTATAGATGTCGACACAAATAAAAAAACTTCCAACTTTTTAGACGTATCTTTAAATTTATGTTATGAATCTTACACCCCGTACCATAAACCAAATCTAAACCTATTTTATGTACACAAACAATTTAATCACCCAAAGTCAATAATCAAATCAATAGTTCCATCTATCTCCAAAAGAATATCAAATCTATCAGCGGACAAAAAAGCCTTTGACCAGGTATCTACATTCTACAATAATGCTTTAAGGAACTCAGGATATAAAGGACGCATAGAATATAACAAAAAACACCCTTTAGCGAGAAAACTACACTCTGTAATTACTCATAATATGACAATAAAAAATAACAACAACAGAATAAGCCAAAATGTTCCGAACAATACAAATTTCCTCACTAAATACACAGCCACCAGCCCAATCCCAAATCAAAAACAATTTAATAAGAAGAGAAAAGTAAGACGTAAGAATGCCATTTGGTTCAATCCTCCTTTCAGCTCCAATGTAAAAACTAATATTCCAAAAGAATTTTTCAGAATAGTGGAAAAATCCTTTAAATACCCTCATAAGTATAGTACCATATTAAACAAAAACTCCATAAAAATCTCATACTCCACAATGCCAAATCTAGCACAGACAATAATTTCAACAAATAACAGGAAAATTAAAAAAGCACTGGATAAACCAATTGACCTAATACCTAGTAATAAATGTAACTGCCTAAATAAAAATGAATGCCCCCTTAATAACGATTGCATACACAAAGACGTGGTAACGCCTGCACAGTCACGCAACAACCAAAACATAAAAACAACCAATCAAACGAGGAAAACAATGAATATAGGCGAAGCATTCAGAACGCAAACATATATAGGGAAACATGTGGCGAGGGCTCGAATAGTAATAATAACAACAGAAACAACAACAGCCAGGCTAACGTATCCAATAATATAATTCCCAGTGAAGACCAATTTAGTACTAACCAGAACCAAGGCTATGAATCCCCATGCCCCATCTTTGCCCAGCCCCCAATATAGGACTCAATAGAAATGGGGCCGATGAACAAATAAACAGTAATAAAACAAGGAAAACATTCACGTATATAGGTGCATCATCAAGCTTAATAAAAATAAGAATTTCAAACCACCTACATTCCTTCAAAAATGAAAGATCTCAAAACAATGATAATAATAGTACTTCTTTAACCAAATTAATCAACAGCCTAGAGGACAAGAAAATTCCATATTCAATTAAATGGAGAATACTGAATAAATCTAGATCATATGCCCCAGGGGATAAGTTTTGCAATCTTTGTACATCCGAAGCAGTTAACATCATAACCTTCAACAAACCCATAATAAATACCAAGAACGAGCCAGTGTCCAGATGTAAACACAAGAAAAATTTAAATACAGCAATCTTAAAATAAAATAGCATACACTCTCGGTACAGATGAGAAATAGGTAAAAACAAAGTACTAAATACACACCAGTCTTGACTAAAATCAAAACAATTACTTTACTAATAATATAATAATGTTCTTTTCTAAAGATAGGTTCTTATTAACCTGTTTTAACACATAAAATAACTTTCTCTGTTTGTGTATATGCACATGTTAAGTAGAGCCTTACTATAAGCACATTAAAATACTACACTTTAAATCTCCTACACGTAATTTGCACTCTAAGATCTAATTATAATAGTATTTCCAAAAGCATGAAGCTTTCCATTTAAAGAATTTATAATTCCGCACCCATCTACTAACCAGAAAAGGAGTAAAAATTCCCCTTTGCAAGGTAATCTCCAGATCCGTACATATAAACAAGAAAGAACTATACTCATTGATGCGTCATCCCTGTTGGTACTAGGTTAATTAAATTCTATAACCATAGTTACACAATCCCATTTTTTTTTCATCTTATTAATGTTAAATTAGCGGAGGAGGGGTTAAAAAATTATAACAAATTTTTAAAAAAATAAAAAATATCTTTGATAAACTTAGGTAAGTTACATACACTAATTATTCCTATAATTTATGGTGTTAAATAATGGCATACATTTTTATGTCTAAATACTTTTTTGTATATATGAGGGTATATCTGTGTATATATGGAACACCTGTTATTTGTGGGTATATATGGGCTTAGATGTAAGTATATATAGAATAAGTTAAATATTATTAAATAGCATAAGGTTATGAATATACTGATTTTAAAAGTTTTTTTTCAGTAAGGTATTATCATTACTTTATTACCTCTGCTTTAAATTATCTAGCATTGAACTATTATCGTAAGGACCATAAAATAAAGATAAAACGTTCCATCATTAATATTAGAATTAATTTCACAATTAGCTAATAAGCATTAGTATATTCTAAACTTTATGTCAATCCTCTTTCTAAGGGAAATATAGATACGTATAAAATTAATAATAAGAAGAACCTCATGGGCAGTACATATAACTTGAGTTGACAGAACAAATACGATTTAAATTGACAATGAGGTTTGAGATTAAACTAGGAAAAATCAGGAAAAAAAGAATTATTCCATTTACGTATTTGGCCCATCTTTTTATTTTTAGTTTATTTTGGTTTTTGTTCTTATATCTATATTATTCTTGTTCATCCTCCTTTCTTCCTCCCACCCCCGAACCAAAGTCCCTATATCTTGTACACGACCTGACCTCAATTAAGCGACCGGTCAAACTTTATGATTCTTAGATTCTACTTGAAGAGATATCTATTTATATAGATGTAAGTATGTTTATGTGTGTATATATATATATATATATATATATATGTATATGTATATGTATGTTTATATATGTGTGTATATATGTATATAAATATGTGTGTGTGTTATGTGTATCTGTATATTGTGTGTATGTGTGAGTTTGTATATGTGTGTTCATGTGTATATTAGGATGAATATGCACATATGTCTCACCCTACCTCCTACCACTTACTATTACCTACTCTCCCTAACACTTCGCCCCACTAAAAATAATATAAACTTCTAATGAAAAGGTTTCCACCACACTTTGAATTATTTTCGGCTGGACCCAAAACAAATTTAAACAAGCACTTGCCCGATTCGGATATATACACAGCTATGCGGATTACCCAGTATATAGCTTAAAAATTATTACCAAACGGATGTAAAGAACGTATAATATGGATTTTACCAAGCAAGTTGGATCAACAAAAACATTCATATCCTTTTTCTACAAATCCTCCTGACACAGGACTCCTGATAAATGCATTATTTTCACTTTGACTTTCCATGTCTTACTGACTTTAGCAAATAGGGTGCATACCTTTATAACTATTTGCTAATATTTTCTCTCCTCTGATGAGATGGTAGACATCGAAACCCTATAGGTTAAGGAGATTAATTTTCTAAAGCATTCTTTGTCTTGCTTAGAATAATAAAAATTCTTTGATATGAAACTCAACCACTTCATTTCATTTCAATGAGAGTTTTTTGAAATTCATTGATTTACAATTTTAATATATATATATATATATATATATATATATATATATATATATATATATATATATACGTTTTATTTTATATTACCGTATCTTTCTGTTAAGTTACATTATTTTTTCAGCTACCCGGCCGTTTTTTTTTTTTTTGGCCGTCCCATAATAACGAACATTTCTGTAAAAGTCTGAGGAAGCTACAGACGGCCCCCAAAAAACACGGCCGGGTAGCTGAAACAATAATGTAACTTAACAGAAAGATATGGTAATAAAAAATAAAACGCATATTTGCTCTACAACAGTATTGAGCACTTTCTTCATTTTTTATTAATTACCATTTCCACTATATATATATATATATATGTAAATATATATATATATATATATATATATATATATATATATTTATAAAATAATACATATATTTTTTTTACTGACCCCCTTATTTTGAAATAGTCAGATCTATGCCGACATATTTTATATCGGAATATAAATCTTTACCTTGACGGGATTGAAGCCTACCGATTCCATTGGAATTCCATTACTAATTACCTTCACGTTTTTAGAATTCTTACCTGGATTTTTTCATTTTTACATAAATTCGCAGGAATATTCGACTGATTGTGCTGGATTGTACGAACACTTTCCGGATTTAGGATAAATGTGCTTACATTTTATGCTCCATAATATTTTACGTTGTTAGATTTCGCTAAACTAAAAACTTCACTCAAAGATCGAAGTGTACTATCTGTTGTTTTATTTAACTTCTATTTTAATATTCAATTTTAATTTTTTTTTCTTTTATTGCATTTTATTTTTATTTTTATATTTAATTAGCAAAATCCCCGTCGTTGACTGGGTTCAAAAACAGCCTACAGAAAATCGACTCTGATTTATGAAAGTATGATAGGTTATGAAAAGGAAGGGTTGTAAATTTAGGTTGAATTTGGGGGTATCAAAACCAAAGTAAAATATGATGAAAGTAAAAATAAAATAGATAAACCCCATAATTTATTATACCATACCTGTTCACACTGAAACACTTATCACAATATTCTGTGGATCTATATTAAAAAACCTTGTTAAACTTTGTGACATATTTCCATTCTATGGAGGTCAGGCGCGAACGAACACCCCATAATTTTATTATACCATATTTCTTCAAACTGAAACATAATTATCAAAGTATACTTACGCAGATAGATATGAAAAGTCTTTATTAAAGTTTGTGCCTATTTCCAGCCTATGGAGGCCAGACGCGAACGCAGATCCCACAATTTTATTATACCATCCCTATTTAAGTTAAAACATACTTATTAAATTATTCTTATGTACATCTATATCAAAAACACTTGTAAACGTTTTTTTTTTTTAATTTAAAATTTTTTTTATTTCCATACTTTTTGGGCCAGGCGCGAACGCAGACCCCACAATTTTAATGAATCACCGTTCTGCCAGATCAAACATATCCATTCCTGTGTCTCGATACATCTTCTATCATTATATGCAATCAGTTTTTTTTTAAATAGTCAATCACATAGGAGCCTATTCGTGACCACACACACACACACACACACGCACACACACAAACACACACACATTTAGCTTTATATTATAGATTTATTTCATTTTGGATTTGACGATTTGTAATTTAAATGCGGTTGTCTGTTTATTTTATTATTTATACGTCACATCACTTTACTCTCTTTGTATCTTACATTGCTATCGACCTTTTTAAACACTTGTATATCTGTTTACCAGCAATGCTTCATGCAAACTATCTCTACCTTATATGTGTGTGTGTGTGCACATGTGTTATTTGCTATATTTATTATGACGAATATTCAATATTGTTGATAGATATTTTTAAGATCAAAGTTTTGGAACACAGTATTGAAAAAAGAAGAAGAAGAAGAAGAAGAAGAAAAACGAAGAAGAAGAAGAAGAAAAACGAAAAAGAAGAAGAAGAAGAAGGAGAAGAAAAAAGAAGAGAACGATAGTAAAAGAAAAAGAAAAGAATCTAAGAGGAAATAGAAAAAGAAGAAGCAATAGAAGTAGAAATAGAAAAAAAAAGCTAAGAATCTAAGACAACAATAAAGAAATACACGAGAAAACTTATATGAAAAAAAAAGACAAAAGAAATAGAAGTAAAAAAAATAAAGAAAGAGGAGAATAATTAATTGAACTTTATGGAAGAAGAAGAAGAAGAAGAAGAAGAAGAAGAAGAAGAAGAAGAAGAAGAAGAAGAAGAAGAAGACGATTTGGAAAAGAAGAATAACAACAACAACGACAATAACAACTAGAAATAGAAGAAGAAGAAGAAGAAGAAGAAATAACGTCGGAAGAAGAAGACTAAGAATAATATGAAACATACAAAAAAATGAGGTCGGAGGAGAAGCTAAATCGACATCTAATAATAATAATAATAATAATAATAATAATAATAATAATAATAGGAAGAAGAAGACGATAATAAAAAAGACGATCATGAAAAAAAAAGAAATCGTATTATGAGTTCGCACACAAATCAACCGCCAAGAATATAAATCAACTTCTTGTTTCATGTATCTCTCTATATTTTTCTTGTTGACATTTTTTTCAATGTTTATTTTGGCGCATGATCGTTTCATTAACTGAAAACTGTCATCCGCCATCTTTTACTTTTTCAAATCAATACAATCGCCATGTTGTTATTCGTGTCCCTTCTCGTCTATATCACGCCTTGTAACGAGATGCGTCAGTTCCGGGCAAACATTTCACGGTGCCAATTTAAAAACAAAATATTTTTTTTTTCACAGAAAAATACTCTTTCTATTTATTTTCTGTTATAAACTTTCCCAAACGTTTTTTTTTTCTTTCTTTCTAAGTAAATTTGTCAAAAGACGTAATTTTGGCTTCCAATGAATATTTATATCATCTCTCTATACTTATATATCATCTCTATATACTTCCAATGTAGTATGGAAGAAGTTGTGTTTGAAGGCTATATCAATGCGGTTCGTGGGAAACACCGTGCACACGAGTTAGCAAATAAAAGAATAATGACAATATTAGAAAGAACTTTCAATAATTTTCAATTATATTACGTTTATTTATCAACGCAATGTGTCGTACAAGATGGTTGGTATCCTGACGTCCCGATTTTTCGAAGTAGTGTCTTTTCTTCAAGAGGAGAAAATAAAAAGAAACGTATACAACACCATCTTATTAATTTATTTATTGCAGACTATTATCCTCATCTTTCTTAGTTGTTGTTTAACGACGTTTCGACCAACTATTCTGGCCTTCGTCAAGTGGTAACCGCGACGGGATAGGAACTCCGAATCTCCTAACTGCATTCTCAGCAATTACTGCCATCCGTAGTTGTTGTCGTCTCGCCACGTTATTGGCCAAGTAAGTCTCTGGCCGGCTTTGGGTAGGATTGAAACCGTTATCTTCAGTGGATAGAGACGCTGAATCTCCACGGTTCCAGGTGAGAATTGTCTTAAGATAGCGGTTCAATCCTACCCAAAGCCGGCCAGAAGCTTACTTGACAAAAACGTGGTGAGACAACAACTATGGATGGCAGTAATTGCTGAGAATGCAGTTAGGAGATTCGGAGTTCCTATCCCGTCGCGGTTACCACTTGACGAAGGCAGGAGGATTAGTTGGCCGAAACGTCATGAAACAACAACATAAAGAAGATAAGGATAATAGTCCACAATAAAGTAAACTAATACTCATCTAAATAATGAATTCCAATTAAATAGTATATATAAAAAAAACTGTCGTCTGCTTTGAAAAATGTTTCAAACTTTCAAATATTTGGAACTACTCGATGATACGTTTTATTTATTATTCAGAGAAAAAACTGAAAAATGATCTCATATAAATAGTATGTTTTGAAGTTAACATTTTTTTTTTAATTAACCTTATTTCAATAGCAGGTCGCCACGTTTTGGGCCAAGTAAGCTTCTGGCCGGCTTTGGGTAGGATTGAAACCGGTATCTTCAGACAATTCTCACCTGGAGCCATAGAGATTCAACGTCTATCCACTGCGCTATGGGCCATGGATTTTTTGGTGTTATAAATCCATGTTTATTCCAAAGATTACAAATAACTAGCAGGCCACCTGGCGTAGCCCGGTCGTAAAACACGATTAAATATTAATTTATTTATTGCTATCTCGAGACCCGTGGCGCAGTGGATAGAGACGTTGAATTTCTACGGTTCAAGGTGAGAATTTTCTGAAGATAGCCGTTTCAATCCTACCCAAATCCGACCAGAGACTTATTGACCAACACGTGATGAGACAACAGCAACTATTGATAACAGTAATTGCTGAGAATGCAGTTAGGAGATTCGGAGTTCCTATCCCGTCGCGGTTACCACCTGACGAAGGCCAGAGGAATAGTTGGCCGAAACGTCGTGAAACAACAACTAAAAAGATGAGGATAATAGTCCGCAATAAATAAATTAATAAATAATACTCATCTCAATAATGAATTCCAATTGAATAATATATATATATATATATATATATATATATATATATATATATATATATATATATATATTCAAGCAAATATTATTAAATACAACGGAGACATTTTGTCTTATAATTCTTTTTTTTTAATTTTTCAATTTTTCGTATTGTCTTTTTTGTTTCAAAATCAAAAATATTAATAAAGGATCCATACATGTTGCTGTTACGAGCGCTTTCGATTCGTCCACGAATCATCATCAGGTGTTAAAAATACAGGATTGCGAAAATGAGGATTAAAAATGAAAACTAAAATATATATATTCAGTGATGAGTTAAAATAAAGGTCGATTAAGAATAAAAGTCGATTAAAAAAAAAAAATATATATATATATAAGCGAGATAAGACACTGATAGAAATTCATATGAAAAATCCTGATAGATATTACTTGAAGTAATACTTTCAAGGAGATCCTAGCCAAAAAGGAAAAGCTCAATATTTAAGAATAGAGCAATATATAAGTTTCGTGGTTCAATTTTCAATTCTGAAAAACAACATTCGATTTCAGAATTAATTGCTTGACAAAGGAACATATAGAAGGGGTTATTTTAATTTCCTTAATCCATGGATTTTCAACAATGGCTTATATCATCAGAGGAAATGAAATGCAGTTAGCAAAATATTCAGCTCCATATAATTATCCACAACCACTCCAAAAACTATTTTCAATAATTGTGCTGAAAAGCAAAATAGCGTCCATTTGCAGCTGAATATTTTGCTAACTGCATTTCATTTCCGCTGATGATATGAGCCATTGTTGAAAAGCCATGGATTAAGGAAATTAAAGTAACCCCTTCTATATATTCCTTTGTCAAGCAATAAATTCTTGAATCGAATATATGTGTCTATATGTTGTTTTTTTCAGAATTTAAAATTGAACCATGAAACTTATATATATATATATATGTGTGTGTGTGTGTGTGTGTGTGTGTATGTGTGTGTGTGTGTGTGTGTGTGTGTGTGTGTGTGTGTGTGTGTGTGTGTGTGTGTGTGTGTACCAGAGGCTTACTTAGCTAACAAATGCAAACGTGTTTTTTGTGAAATTTTATATTAGAAGTATTTAAAACCTTTAAAACAAAAAGTTTATGCAAATAGTCCTCACAATCTTGACCAACTAAAGGAGAACATTACCAACGCTATCAGAAGAATCACCAGAGAAGATTTACATGCAGCATCTGCAAATGTCGTAAAACGTGTCCAGAAATGCATAGATGTCAACGGGGATCACTTTCAGCATCTTTTATAACATTACAGGTAATTTAAACAATAAAAGAATGTTCCCTCTCTCCACTACATTTTCTGGGATACTTTTAAGTGGGCCACCTTGTATTATTATCGAATAAATCCTCTATTGGATATTATATATTACGTGGAATAATTAGTCTGGGGGACTAATTCGAAAAAAAAATCAGAAATTAATGAAAATCTCGTTAATTCAATTCTGTCTGTGTTTGTTTACAATATAACGTCAGCTTGACTTGACGATCGTTAAAATAGTATTTCTTCTATAACAGACAAAAAAAGGAAGAATGCTTAAAGGGATATTTTATTAAGGTTATACCGGTGTAACGTAAAATATTTGCCTGTAATTTTTTTCTTTTATCTGTAAGGGAAGAAAGTCTATTTTAAAGATCGGATTTCTTTCAATTTTCGATACTTATGGGATAAAATTCTGTAGAAAACATATCTAAGAACACCGCCAAAAAAAAAACATGCTGTTTCGGAACTTATGAGGAAGGAACTCACACACACACACACACACACACACACGAAGTAATAGTTGAGATATCTTGATTTTGATTGTCGTTAAGGGACATAAAGACATAAAACATGTTCCGTTAGGAAATAAAGTTTATTCATCTTGAGGCGAGAATGCCTCTAGTGTATATATATATATATATATATATATATATATATATATATATATATATATATATATATATGCATATTAGTGAAGAGACGATTCAAATACTTTTTTCGATTTCAATATAACTAACGAGGGGTACCCGGCGTTGCCCGGGTGTTTGGAGGTGTGTGGAAACTCCGGGGGTGGGGGTGGGGGGTTTAAAAATGTTTTGGTAGGTAAGTATAAGGATCGAACCCGAACCCTTGAGGCAAAGTTGTAAATTAAAGTGTGAAAAAAAAAACGTGAGACGTTAACCATTGCCCCACCGCGAGATGCTAACGGAAACATGTTTGAATTTATTTAATTACTTGGATTTGGCAGGTGCCCGTTTTAATGAGTTAATGAGGTCAAGTTTGACTGCGGGATGTTTATTTTTCCCAAGATATTATGGGGAAAAGACTAACCCACATGCGGCGAGCGACAAATGTTGAATATTTATCTTCCCGAAATCGAGCAAATTAAATAGACAGGCGAGCTTCGTTGTTAACTGTGAGATATTACGATTTATATGTGATATAAAAAGTTTTAAAACGTTGTTAAGCGACCGACCGCTTCTCTGAAAAAAGCCTTTTGTAGACATACAGAAAAAGCGAACAAACATACATACATTTTTGCTTTTATATTTATAGATTACCGATTCCGATACAAATATTGATTCTGATTCCCAATCTTTATAAATCTGTAAATATTTAACTATAAAATCATTATTTCCCTCTAAATTACTGTAAGAATACAGGTTAAATAATAACTTTTAAAAGTTTCCAGACTTTTTTTCGTATGGGAATTTCTATTGTCAGTACATACATGAAACTAGTCCCCCTTCGAAGTAATCTCCTTCGGCTGCAATGCACTTATACCGTTCCAACAACTTCCGGAAGTCCTCTTGTGTGCCCGTGTTAATGACCCTCGTCACAGCCACTTTCATCTCCTCAATTGTCTCCTAACGACAGCCTCTAATGTTTTCTTAAGTTTTCCTTAAGCTTAGGGAAAATCCAAAAGCCACAAGGAGCAAGCCCTGGACCCTCACAAGGGTGGGGAGCTGTCTTAATGCCAATCTTGGTCAAAAAGTCTGTAAAAAGAATGGAGTTGTGGGCTGGTGAATTCGCGCAAGTCTTTGCGCAAGTCTTCAGTTTTTTACGCATAATTATGTGTACAGTTCCCACACTGACATCAAACTGTGTACTTATTGTCTCTATAAACACACGACTGTCCTTGTCCATGAAATTCTTTATTTGGCCAATCAACTATGGTGTTCTGACTTCCTTATTTCTCCCATATTTCCTATCGTCCGATTACATTGTTTAACGTTACCAGCTATGACAATTAGACTTTAGTAAGAGTTATTCCAATTCCTGCTGTAGCCGCTTAATCATAAACATTGGTCAGTCATATCATAAGATGTATAGGAATAACCTCGTGAATTTTCAAGAGTATACAACAATTTTAAATGCATCTACGAAAAATGTCTAGAAACTTATTGAAGGATCCTCTTATTCTGTTAAACGTAGACACACACTTGTTGGGAAGGGTAATCTGTAGATTTTAACCTGAAAGTGTCCTGTACCTCGATAAGGCCACCACTCGCTGGAATACTGCTGTCACATTTGAGCTGGCGCATCTGCTACTAGTCGCTCGCTCCTAGACAGGATCCAAAAGAGAGTCGCCAACCTAATAGGTCCCGAACTGTCATCTAAACTTCAGTCCCTCCCTGTCCTATCGATGAAATGTTGCATCCCTCTGCCTGTTTTACAAGTATTTCGATGGTGGATGCTCTGACGATACACGCCCTTGTACCCCCTCGACGAAAATCCGACAGCAAAGTCCCACCCCTATACAGTTGAGATCCTTAGATGTAAGAAAGCTTTCTACTCTAATAGTTTCTTCCCCAGAACTGCTAGACTTTGGAATTCTCTTCCAGATTACTGCTTCCCCAACTGTACTGACATGCAGAAGTTCAAGTGTAATGTGAACAGACATCTTTCTGCTAAACTCTCTACATAGTACCCCTGCAACTTAGGTCCCTGATAGTAGCTCCCTACATCAAAGAGGCAATGTGTCTTGTTTGGAGTGAAAATGTAAAAAAAAAAAAAAAACTTGTGATAATCATCTTTTATTCTTGTTAGATCCTTACATCAAGTGACTTCATGCCTTGTCCTGTGCGAATCTAATAATAAAAAAGTTGCCTGTGTCAAAAGTTAAAAGTATGGAGAAAAAAAAAATAAAGATATTCTAATATATATATTTGTAGTCATCGACATACAGTCCTGTTTCTTTGTATCACAACTCATCAGTGCCGGTAGACTGGCATCTTTCCCAAGCCAAGGATTGAACCTAGAACTGTCGTGTCGACAGTTCTTCCACTCGACCATGAAATCGACGCCCATAAATAACTCGTCGGAATGTCTATTTAAATAGATACCCGCCACCACTTTTATAGTGCTCAAATCGCCTGTTCTTAAACAAACAAACAATGAGCTTCACATTTTCAGCCAATTAAGTAGTGGGTGAGATTATTTACGACAGTGCTCTACCCAAAGAGGGGGGGGGCTTAAAATATATTTGTAGTCATCGACATACAGTCCTGTTTCGTTGTATCACAACTCATATATGTATATATATATATATTAGTGTATTTAGGCAGCATTCCTTCATTCAGGCAAACATTATTAAAAACAACAGAGATACCTTGCTTAATGGTTCTTTTTTCCATTTTTTCGATCTTTCGTAAGATTTTTTTAACTTCAAGATGGAAGGTATTTACAAATGTTCCTGATGATGATTCAAGAAAGAATCGAAAGCGCTCGTGTGAACCATGAAACATTTGTAAATACCTTCCATCTTGAAGTTAAAAAAATCTTACGAAAGATCGAAAAAATGAAAAAAAGAATCATTAAGCAAGGTATCTCTGTTGTTTTTAATAATGTTTGCCTGAATATATATATATTTATATATATATATATATATATATATATATATATGTAATATTTTTGAAAGAAATGTCCCTTCAGACAGAGATACGTTATAAGCGGCATTTCTTTCCGCTTCACTATCCCTGAAAAATATGCGTTTCGTTGGTTTGTCGTGCAAAATTGCCGTTTGAGATCTTGAAGGTTTTGTGGAAACGGTTGCAGTGTTATCTATAATTCAACCGTTGGTGTTTATTGTTCTCATGGGCAATGGCGAATAACAGGTTTTATTCATGAATATTTAAATGGACATTTTGGCGGTTTGGGGAGTTTATTTTGATTGTCAGCTTCAATTGCTGATCTCGTTGTGTTTGCCGACTGTTTGTGGAAATAAAAGTGCTTGAATCTGAAAAAGAGACAAAAAGAAATGCAAATAAGGGTTTTGTGTTTGTGTAATGGTGGATTCTGACTGGAGAGTGCACTGCGAAATGGCGAATATGGGGCGAAGCGATTGAAAAAATTGAAATGAAGAAGAAGGAGAAGAGGAAAAGAGAGGGGAAGGGATAAAAGAATAGGAGTAGAAGAAGAAAAACAACAAGGATAAGAAATGACAAGGATAAAAAAAATAAGAAAAAAGAGGAAGAAGTAAACGAATGCAAGAAAAAGAGAGAGAAAAAGGAGAATCGATGATGAAGAAGAAGAAGAAAAAGAAGAAGAAATGAAGAGAATGGAGAATGTGAATACCAAAAAGTGCACAATGAACGAGGCATAAAAATGACTAAGTTCAGCATTTACCACCCCCCACCCCCCGCATTTAGCCCCAAAAATCTCTAGGGGACGTCAAATCCTGGTGAAAATGAACAAACGGTGCAGTTTTAGGCCTTAACATATATAAATTTGAGTTCTGCACCATGCAAAAAATGACCAAGTCTATCATTTGCCTCCTCCCTCCCATTTAGCATCAAAAGTTCCCAAGGACTTAACATATTTAAATTTGAGTTCAGCACCATGCAAAACTGCTATATAAACATACGCCGAAAATTTTGGACCAATATGGTAAAATAGTCCCAAAAATGGAGTGTTTTTATCAGCCCTCAAACAGCCCCTGGGGCACACCCAAGAGTTATCGCGAAGTATAGACAAACAAAATTATATAGAAATCAGTTAGTTACAATTTTTCAGAAAGTTTTATAAAAATCCAAGACATCATTTTTTTTTAATAAGCACAAAAGTGCCAATTTAACCCGAAAGGTATCCCTAGTGTGTGGGGGGGGGGCGGAGTTTTCCCTGAAAATACGTTCTGTTACTTTTTACCCATGTGAACTTTTGTGCAAAATTTCAAAAAAAAATTCTAATGCGTAGTTATTGATAAAAGTGTGGACAGACGGACGAACGGAGAAGGTCCACCCTGCGTTTGTTGGGGGACCAAAAGGGAGATTAGGATCAATAAAAAGGAAAAAGGAGGCAAAGGAAGAAAAAGAAGAAGAATGGGAACTAGAGGAAAAGGAAAGATATAAAAAGGAAGGAAGAAGAATTGGAATGAGAAATAAGAAAAGAAAAAGAGTAAAAAGAATATTTAAGAGAAAAAGGGAAAGTAAAAAAAATAGGAAAAGAAAAAAGAAATTAAAGGAAAATTGAAAGAGAAAAAATTGGAATAGGAAATAAAAAAGAAAAAGAGTAATAGAATATTTTGGAGAAGAAGAGGAAGAAAAGTAATAGAAATAGACGAAAAAGAAGAAAAAGAAGAAAGAAAGAAAAGAAGAAGAAGAGAAGGAAAAGAAGAAGAAGAAGAAAAAGAAGAAGAAAAAGAAAAAGTAGGAAAAGAAGAAGAAAAAGAAAAAGAAGAAAGAAGAAGGTAAAGAAGAAGAAGAAAAAGAAAAAATAAGAAGAAAAGTAAAAGAAATAGACGAAAAAAGAAAAAGAAGAAAGAAAGAAAAGAAGAAGAAGAAGAAGAAGAAGAAAGAAGAAGGAGTAAAAGAAGAAGAAGAAGGAAAAGAAGAAAAAGAAGAAGAAGAAAAAAGAAGAAGAAAAAGAAGAAAGACGAAGGGAAAGAAGAAGAAAAAAGAAGAAAAAAGAAGAAAGAAGAAGGGAAAGAAGAAGAAGAAAACGAAGAAGAAAGTATGAAAATAATAATAAGAAAAAGAAATAGAAAGAAAAAATAAAAAAAGAAAAGAAGATTTAAGATAAGAAGAAGAAAGAAATAACGAAAAATTAGGAGAAGAAGGAAAAGAAGAAAAGAAAACAAAAAAAGAAGAGAAAAAAGAAGAAAAAGAAGCAATTTTTTTATTGTACTGATGGGTGTGGCAAGGGAGAGCACTGTTAAATGGAGAATATGGGGCACAGTGACAGAGAGAGTTAAATTGAAGAAGAATGAGAAAAAGAAAAGAAAGGAGAAGGGATATAATACAAAGAGAAGAAGAAAATAAGAAAGAAAGAGAAAGGAGAATATATGTAAAGAAAAAAGAAAGAAAGATAAATAGAAAGAAAACACTACGCTAGTTTTATTTTGGTGTCACCTTTTCCCCCGCCCCTTTATACTGATGAGGAAACAGTAATCAAAAATATTTTATTTGTCATTAAATAAATAAATAGGTATCGTTTCTTAAACGATTGTACACTTAATCTGATTTTGTTTTGTTTCTCCTTTTGAAACCGATTCATAATTTCACAATTATTGTTTTTTTATTCTCCGTAATTATATAGCTCTAAATAAATACACCTACCGAAGTTATCCTATATCTGTGGTACTTTGAGCACAGCACTTTTAAAGTATTCATATATTAACAGAACCTGCGCTCATTTAGGCCTTTAGTCTATTATTCTCTATAATATATATATATATATATATATATATATATATATATATATATATATATATATATATATATATATCGAGCGGTTTCACCAGATGTGCCTATGGCGAATCTTAGGTGTGGGTTGGCAAACGTATGTCAGTAATGTGGAGGTGCTTGAACGGACCCAATGTCTAAGCATTGAAGCTCACATTATCAAACATAGACTGAGATGGAGTGGACATGTGGTGAGGGTGTTAGACGGTCGACTTCCCAAACAACTCCTTTATGGCGAGCTCGCCGAGGGAAGACGTCTGGCTTAAAAGCCTAAAATGAGATTCAAAGATTGTTTGAGGTCCACCTTAAAAAATTGTGAGATAGATGAAAGAACGTGGAAGAGCCTTGCTTTGGATCGCGGAGAGTTGAGAAGGACCTATCAGGGAGGTGTGGGCAAGTTTGAGACAGATTGAACTCAGTATGAGTGGCTGAAGCGCGATATCTGGAAAGGGAGGGTGAAAGGAGCCGTAGATGGGCGGGGGCGCCAAATTGGTCTGGAGTGCGAAGTGTGCGGAATATTATGTCTGAGCAGAGCTGAGCTGAGGAGCCACCGGACTCATCAGCGCAGTGGGCCACAAAACAGTCTTGCGTTTCCAGAGCTAACCTGTGTCAACTGCGGACAGACGTACAAAACAGCAGGTGGTTGTAAGCGGCATTTGATTATAGATAGAAGAGAACATCAAGAACGTGCTGCTAGTGGCGCACATGTCTGCACAATGTGTGCCAAGGAATGCCAGAGTTTGTCAGGGCTTAAAAGCCATCTTCGTGCGATCCATCATTGAATGTTTTCGTGTTTTCCCTTTTTTTGTTTTATTTTACTTCAGTCGAAGTTCTCAGAAATCAAGGGGTCCACAACCTGGGGCTAACACTTGAAGTCTATATGAGATACATATATATTCAAATATTCCATTAAAGTTCTTTATCTCTCAAACACTGAGTTAGTAAAGAAATTGAGAACATAATTTTCCTCTCCCCAATTAACCATTTTTATACATTGTAGTATATCTTTCATTTTGGTCTATTACTCTTACTGGATTCCAGGACAAGAATTTATCTAGTCTGGTGGAGTATCCAGCTTCGTGCTATTACTTGAGGTAACATCACTTGGAGAATGTGTGTTAGCCATAGTAAGGAGATCTTATTTGGGAAGTGAATACTACGTGATTTTGAATATTTGGTCAGGGTTTACTTCTATGGAAAAAGTATCCTCATGCCAGGCTGTTCTGACAAACCCCTGTACAGAGATACCTTAGACACTCGAGGACAGTGTCTAGTAGGCATTCAAGTTCTCTCCTTCGTGTTTCTGTATACCTTTTTTGTGCTATATAAAGTAATGGCAATGTTCGAAAACGAATTTGTGGCCATCATATACAGTCCTGGTCAAAATCATAAGATTATTTAAGAAAGTAAGCGTTTACGCATATTATCGAATTTTTAATCAAACAAATGGTTGAAACCATTGCCAAAAGGGAAAATATGATGGAAAAAAATTAAATCTGCTTCATTCGAAACCTTGCATACATATACACCCGCATTGCTCCCGTTGACCAGGACTATGTATGTATATATATATATATATATATATATATATATATATATATATATATATGTGTGTGTGTGTGTGTGTGTGTGTGTGTGTGTGTGTGTGTGTGTGTGTGTGTGACTTTTTCTCGATGTGTGCAGAAAATTTTTCCAAAATTCCTTTCAGAATTCTTGTTCTTCAAGCTCGAAACTTGATATATAGAGTATTTGGGTCTATGGAATAATTTCGATTTTGTTTTTAGCCTGTGAAAATACCTGCTAAAAAGTTTAAATTGAAAAGAAAATCAGCGAAACTTAGCATGTTACTCTTGAAAATTTTAACATTCACAGTTTAAACTCGCTTAATTTTGCCATTTTGTGTCAATCTCTCGGTAGCTCAGGTGATAAAGGTAATAGAGCGTTAAATAAGGACTAAAGTTGGAGAGCTGAATGTTACGATTTCGATTCTACGAATAGCACGTAAGTCGTAGGTTTTTAATATAACTTTGGAAACCACTACTATATATTGGGTACAATATAATAATAAAAAAAAATTGGCTGTATAAAAATAAATAAGAATTCTGCACGAATATTTCTGCTAATTGTTAGTCACTTAGACGTAAAATATTATGGTTTTGACGTACTATTTATGTCTAGAAATATTAACAAGATGTTGGTTTACGTTACATTTAAACTTTTGCATATCAGTACAGTCAGAGAAGCAGGTAGTAGGGAGGGAATTTTAAAGTTTAGTTGCTCGAGAGAAGGAACGA
>NC_136522.1:14504487-14599487 GCF_053919585.1 Euprymna scolopes
TTATGGTGGAATGAAAGAATGAATGATGTCAGGGGAGGGGCGTGAGAAAAGCGGAAAGAGAAAAGGGAGAAGGCGTGTGGGTGGTGCTTGGTAGGTCGGTAGTGCTTTAGTTTTGGAGTTCAAAAACATTAGGTGATTGTGGGGGGGGAAGTTCATCTCTGATGTGGCTAAGGACATATGAATATATATGGAGGGGGAGGGAGATATGGAGGGGTAAGAAGAGGGGGTTACTTTAAATTTCGAGTTCTAAGGTTTAGGTTGTTGGCGTCTCATTAGTGAGATGATTCCTTGGTAAGTATGTCTTGACCTGTTGGGTGTTCGCTTAGGCTGGGTGGCCGGGGGGGGGGCTAAGATTCGGTTTATCTATTTGATTTTTATTTGTTGTTAAGTGCTTTGAGAAGGTTAGCCTGGGACCGTACGTGCGAGCAGACACATGCGCGCATACACACATACATACACATAAAGAAACGCGCACAGGTATACATACATCTCCACCTCAACATGTAAAAACATGCGCATATGCATATATGCATACATATACACCCGCATTGCTCCCGTTGACCTCAATTGACCTTAAAGTGTAAAGTTGAGTACGTGTGCGTAAGCATGGATGCGCACACACACACACACACACACAGACACCCATACATCCATGCAAGCGTATACATGAGCCCACCTGCATATATTGATTCAGACATACATGCATTCCCACGCATATATTCAAGCATACGCGCACATATAGATACTTATACTCGTGAACACATACATGGACATACACACAGCTGCACGCTTATACATACATATGTGGACAGCAGGTAGCGGGCACATACACATATACATACATATACATAGGTATGTACATATGTTATGTACATAGGTATGTACATATATCGATACCCTCATGTACACACGAACACACACATGGCCTCATACATGCATAAATACACATACTCAGATATACAGACAGTTATTGGTAGACATATTCGTCTACATAGATGTAAATCTAAATTCATTCGTGGATATATAGACGTAATGCTTTCGTTAAACGTAGAAATTAACTCATTCCTAGTTGCATAGACGCAATATTTTCATTAGTGGAGGTTTTTAATGATTTGATGTGGGTGCACACGTGAGCACCGACGCACACACACGCATATACATACACACTTACATATACACATCCCCCACACGCATGCATGCACACACCTATACATGCATACACATATGCACACATACATGCACACATACATACATTTGCAAAGATACACACTTACTCGCACATACGCACCGGTATCTACACACGCATATACATACAGGTATACAGCGTGACACGTCGTAAAATATGGACACAGGTTCCACGCACATGTACCTACATACGCAATAATAAACGCACACGAACTTGTGATAGTGGTCCTAGGTAGTCATACCTTTGGGGGAGAAGTTTCAGGTAGTTTTATGGGGATTAAGTACTGTAGTTATTGTTCTAAGTTAGGTATTTGGTTTTTTAGGGTATTATAGATCGTATATATATATATATATATATATATATATATATATATATATATATATATATATATTTATTTACCAGTGGTAAAAAAAACCGGACTAAAGTGCTCAATGTGTAGTCAGAGCAGTATATAGGAAATTTATTACTGTGAGTCCAGAATGAGTTTACAAATTGTTTCAACTAGAGGAAAATCCTCAAAGAGAGGAAAAATCCAACTAGCATCATCAGAATTCATAGATGGACTCTATGAATTCTGATGATGCTAGTTGGATTTTTCCTCTCTTTGAGGATTTTCCTCTAGTTGAAACAATTTGTAAACTCATTCTGGACTCACAGTAATAAATTTCCTATATATATATATATATATATATATATATATATATATATATATATAGTTTTGAAAATAATAAGCGGAAGTTTCTCGAGAGCTCTTTCGGCTATCATCTCATCAGGAGAAAATCGATCGCGTACAAAATAATATTGTGTCGAAAATAAAGAGTTCTAATGGGGAACTTATTAAATGTGCCAAAAGTACGGGGACACTAAAATAAATTTATCAATTAATATGTATATATATATATATATATATATATATATATATATATATGAAAACAATAAGAATGGAAAATCAAGTCACAAAAACTATATATTGGCAAATATAGCATGGTTAATTTATTCAATAAGAGAATATATACAAACATTTAGTTGGGGGATAGAGGGGACTCTTTTTGCCAAGGCATTTCGAAGCCTAATTCTACTCATCAGAAGAGTAGAGAAGATGCTAGGTAACATAATGGAGATGCGTGGAATTCATTAGGTTTCGAAGCACGTCTGCTGTAGATCCAGCAGAACAGAAACCCTATTGAATACCACTAAGAAGTTTATTTTTGTTGAGGTGGTAAAATACTTCTCTAATAACCATATTGCATGCCACTAAGGTTATTTCTGCTGGGGTGGTTGACTACTTCTCTATTTAATATGGATTCCAGCAACTTACTCATGACACACAGAAGACTTATTGGTCTGTACTGAGAGGGAGATAACTTTTCGCCTGAATTCTTAAATACAGGGCATACTGATGGGGTTTTCCAGAGTGTCAGGATGCAATTCTCCTTAAGACAACGCTTAAACAGCTTTGTAAGTATGGGAGCTAGTTCTGGTTGAAGCTTTTTTAGCACTATAATAGGAATGCCGTCAAGGCCAGTTGCTTTACTGTAATCAAGGTTTTTGATTAGCTTGGGAACTTCACGCACAGATATTTGTATATCGCATAGAGTATTTTCCGATACCGGAGGAAATACTGGCGGTTGACGTCCTTAATCGCATAGGGTAGAATTAGCTGCAAAGTTCTTGGCAAAGAGTTTGGCTTTGTCTGATGCTGATCAGATTACCATCAGGTTCATTGATGATAGTTGGGATAGAGCACACACTTCTGTTAAGGATTTTGTTTGCTATTTGCCAAAACTGGTGAGAACCAAGATGCTGCTCAGCTACTTTGAACTTGACGAATAGAGCATAAAGCTCTCTTGCATACTTTATTATTTTTTTACAGTGGTTTCTGGCAGTCCTGAAAGCGACTTTAATCTCAGTAAATCTTTTTCGTTGGAAGCAATGGAAAAATGATTTCTATGCGGTTTTTGCTGGAATTTTTTCGAGGGTATGGAGCGATCTATATCTATAATTAACCATTCTGTCTTATAATATAGAGGATACATTCTTTTTAAACATGGAACGCAGAGGTAGATCTGATATAAATGAACGGGAGCTATCCCAGTCAGCAATAGAGGTTTGATATACTGTACGATGGGAAAGTACGTCTGAGGGCTTATTACATTTCGTTTTTATCTTAACTGATACAACCGAATGGTCAGAAAATCCAAGTGGAGATATCACGGAAGATGAGCATAGTTCAGGGCAAGTTGTGAGAAAAAGGTCTAGGAGACTTGCATACTGACCGTCAGTATCGGGCACATGGGTGGGTTCATGAACAATCTGAGTAAGGTCATAAGCAATAGAGAAATCATAACAGAACCTCTCCTCATCATTTGTCTTGTTTGAGTGGATTAATTTCCACATTGTGAACGTTGAAGTCTCCACAAACGTGAATTTAAGCTGAAGGATGAGCAGACAAGATGTGGTCAATATTCTCATCTATGCTTTTAAAGATAGTAACTCCGCTGTTGTGGGGGCGATAGAGAGCAAATATAAATGCAGTAATGTGAGCAAGTGCGACTCGGAAACGCGTATAGGGTAATTTAGGATCTTCTCTGAAGATGTCCATACCACATGGAATACCATCTTTAATGTAGGCACATATTCTATGCTCATGGCGATCTTGGGGGTCAGATTTGAAAGTTAAGTTAGAGTATCCTTTAACTACGAACTCATCTAGGAAAATAGTTGATCCAATGCCAGTTTCGCTTAGGAATAATAGGTCTGGTTTAGTCTCCTGTAATTGGGTTATTTGGTCATTCCCTAAGCTCAAGGAACACCTTAGAGGCTGTCGATATGAAACAATTATGGAGATGAAAGAGGCTGTGACACACTCCGACACAAGAGGACTTCCGTGGGGTCTTTCTGAAATTGATGGAACGGTACATTGCAGCCGGAGGAGATTACTTCGAAGGAGACTAGAGTTATTTTGTATGTTACGCTTACATCCGAGTGTCTTGTTTGATTGTTATGGACTTGCATTTCTTGTAATAAATAATTTTACCGTACTAGTAATCAAAGTGTTCTTACGTAAAAAGTCGGGAAACTTATTGAAGACAGCTCGTATTTTTATACCACTTCTCCGAAATAGCCGCCCGCCACCATTTTTCGCGTTTAAAATTTCTTTCAGCCATCGTCTATCATCTTCAACCATTTAAATTCCATGCCACTTCTCCGCGAGAAATAATCTTCCCTCTTCGATATTTATTTATTCCGGTTTATTTTTATATTCGAATCGTGGCGTCTCCGTATAATTCTTGAAATGAGTTCGCTATCGTTGGTTGCAGAGACTGGAAAACGTTCTCAGTTTTTTTTTTTTTGTTGTTGTTTTGTTTTGTTTTTAATTTCGCGTTTCGCAAACTGGAAAATTATTTTCGAATTGAAATCGAAATATTATTTAAATGTGCCGCTAAAGTCTCGTCGATGAAAAAAAAAAAAAAAAAGAAGATATTAACGTTTCCGGCCTCTATCTATCATTCTATCTATCTATCATTATATCATTCTATCTATCTATCTATCATTCTATCCATCTATCATTCTATCCATCTATCATTCTATCAATCTATCATTCTATCTATCTATCTATCTATCATTCAATCTATCATTCTATCAATCTATCATTCTATCCATCTATCATTCTATAAATCTATTATTCTATCTATCATTCTATCTATCTCTCATTCTATCATTATATCTATCTATCAATCTATATATCTATCATTCTATCAATCTATCATTCAACCCATCTATCATTCTATCTATCATTCTATCTTTCGATCTATCATTCTATCCATCTATCATTCTGTCCATCTATGATTCTATTCCATCTATCATTCTATCCATCTATCATTCTATTCATCTATCATTCTGTCCATCTATCATTCTATCAATCTATCATTCTATATATATATATATATATGTCATTCTATATATCTATAATCCTATCCATCTATCATTCTATCCATCTAACATTCTATCTATCTATCATTCTATGCATCTATCATTATATCTGTTTATCTATCATGCTAACTCTCTATCATTCTATCTATCTATCATTCTATCTTTCTATCTATCATTCTATCCTCTATCATTCTATCCATCTATAATTCTATCAATCTGTCCTTCTATCCATCTATAATTCTATCAATCTATCATTCTATCCATCTATTATTCTATCTATCTATCATTTCATCTATTTTTTAAATATATTCAATAAGTTTCCAGACTTTTGTCGTATGGACACTTTTAGTGATAGAACATACGTCAAACTCTAATCCTCTTTGAAGTAATCTCCCACAGTTGCAATGCACTGGTTGCACCGTGCCAAACACTACTCAAAGACCCTATGGTAGTACGTTTGAGTTAGCCTGTCAATGATCCTTGTCACAGCCTCTTTCATATCCCCGGGTGTCTTTTAACGGAAACCTTCTTTCTTTTAATATATATATATATATATATATATATATATATATATATATATATATATAACTACTTAATTTACTCACATAAAATTAATATACCAAAGTATAGATTTATGCGTAAACTAAGTATTTACTTCAAAAGTGCTCAATACGTAGGTAGAGCTACCGTATAAAAACAACACTAGTGAATAAATACTGGAAACTCAAAGAGAAGCTACCACCTAGACGACCCATGTAGATTATGCCTTCATGAAAAATTTGCTATCCTGTACTTTAAAGAACCCCAACATCTATTAAACTGTAGAAGAGAAATAGCAAATAACTGTGTTCACAAGATAAAATTTACTCTAGGATAGCGATGCAAAATAGTTTTAAAACTAACAAAAACAATAGAAAATAAACAAATATATAAATTAAATAAACATTAATATACATAAACGATCACACATATATGTATGTATATATATGTATATATATATATATATATATGTGCATATATGTATGTACACATATATATATATACATATATAAACTAACAATAAAAAAACAGTAACCTAGTTTTAAAACAGATCCTTTGTCCGATAAAATGCATGCCCATTGGCTGATAGAAAGGGCGCGGTGGATACTAGAAAGCTGATTGGCTAACTAAAATCTCAATAGAAGAGGAGCATATAAAAACGATAAACAACCACAGAATTCGTACATAAGCCTGAAGAGTCCTAGAGTGGATGAAACGCGGAATATTCAGTGTAGCTTAATTGCCATATTTATTTTATAAATTACTATATATATATATATATATATATATATATATATATATATATATATATATACATATATACGTAAATTGAATAAAATCACAACCTACATGAATAGAAACTCACTTATTTTGGCGTTAAGCTCTTACAGCTGTTTTGTGAAAGGATGGACAATTACCTCTCGTCCATAGAACTGTAAATCTCCCATCCAGTCACTCCTCAAGACGCTTACAACTATTCCCAACAAGTTTTTCAATCCGTTGAGCTGAGATTATAATAGAGTTGGTATTATAGACAATTATATTCTAAAGTTGCAACAGAAAGGAATTGTCGATAAAATAAAATAATATATATATATATATATATATATATATATATATATATATATATATATATATATATATATATATATAAGCGCTGGGTAAGTTTGAATAAAATAAAATACGTATTATATACGTTTTAAGTCAAAACAACGCATCATTACAAAATAAACAGACATTTACATTGAAATTCATGAATATATTTCGAAGGAAACCTTCATCTTTAGTATGTCTCTGGGTAATACGTATGGTTCTGCCATTTGCGACCATCTTATAAATAACCATGCGTGTGCCACGAATTTCAGTGCTGACATGTTTACGATTCTTAATAAGTCGCACTCGCCCTATCATTTGAAAATTTTAGAGACTCTTTTTATTAAGTCTTTGAGACCTTCTCTTTGCAAGCAAAAAGAAAATCTTCTAGGACTTAATTTAGTCTCTATGTAATTTTCCCCCGTTTATTTTTGCTTTTTTTTTCCTACCCCCACCATATTCATGACTTTTTTTGTTTGTTTTAAATCGTATTTTCCTCGATTTAGCTTTGATAAGTGAGGAACGAAACCTGGTTAGCTAACCTTTATTTTCATTTTTTATTTTTTAAATTATGCTTTTTGGTCTGTATTATGCCGTTATACAATTATATAAGCTTATAATGTATATGAATATATATACAATTATATAATTATATAATACGTACAGTTATGCAATTATATAAGCTTATATATTATTATATATATATACAGTTATGCTTATATATTATTATATATACATACAGTTATACAATTATATAAGCTTATATATTATTATATATACAGTTATACTTATATATTATTATATATAGATACAGTTATACAATTATATAAGCTTATATATTATTATATATATACAGTTATACTTATATATTATTATATATACATACAGTTATACAATTATATAAGCTTATATAATAGTATATATATACAGTTATACTTATATATTATATATATACATACAGTTATACAATTATATAAGCTTATATATTATTATATATATACAGTTATACTTATATATTATTATATATACATACAGTTATACAATTATATAAGCTTATATAATATTATATATATACAGTTATACTTATATATTATTATATATACATACAGTTATACAATTATATAAGCTTATAATGTATATGAATATGCATACAATTATATAATTATATAATACATACAGTTATACAATTATATAAGCTTATAATGTATATGAATACACACACACATATATAAATGTTCATATATATAATATATGTGTGTGTATGCGTGTATGTGTGTGTCTATGTCTTTTGTATAATGGTTGTATAGATTGGTTTCCTACAGGTAAAGCAAATGAACGGATAAAAAAAGCGACGAATAAAATATATAAACAAATAAAAAGAACTTAACAATAAAATAGATGAATAAGGTAGTCACCGCCAAAAAGGAAAACAAAATTACCTTAAAACCCAAAGATGAGGAAAGTTAGCAGCGATGAGGGCATAATATAACTTCAGATCAAAGCGAAAAATAGGCCAATAAACAACCGCCAAGTTAAATCGAAAGCTCGACCGCTCTAATGACAGTCGGCGATTCTAACTGTTACGCCATTTGGCCGCCGCTATGCCGAATAGAGAATTAACAATATTTTGACATTGTCTAAACTCTTAAGCTCATTTTGTTTACACAAATAGCATTTCTTAATACGCTTTCTTAGAACTGCACGCCTGTGGAATTGTCTTCCGTTTTCCTGCTTTCCGGTTGAGTACAATGTGGTTGTCTTCAAGTCTAACGTAAATAAGTTCTTGATGAGCCGTTCCATATAAGTTAACAAATTTACCAAATTTTCGTTACTTATGATTACTATATTTTCCAATTTCTACTGTACACTCTTTGACCCTGATCCTTGAGTGGCCTCTTGGCCTTGATAATGTGGTGATGCCCGTGCAGAAAAAAATAATGGCAGTTTGTATATCACTTCCCAACATGCTCCCCTAAGATAGGGAGCATTAGAGTCATCCGCGCAGTACTGTTTCGCTGTATCACAGCACATTAATGCGACTAGATACACACACACGCACACACACATATATATATATATATATATATATATATATATATATATATATATACTAGACAACCCGTAACCCGTTGGGTCACTCAGTGTTGAGAAATTATAGCGACATTTAATAAATCCAATAAACGTGATTGATACGACTGCTGGTTGTTGGCCAATTATATATATATATATATATATATATATATATATATATAATGTTTTTGTTTAACAAATTTATAAAAACAAATATTTGTTATATGGCTAAACTATCGATATATTATTTTTAACATGATTCCAGGCTTATACTCAAAAAGCATATTTAATTAAAAAAAAAATCTGTAGTTAAAACTGCCATTTATGAATTGTTGGGGTCGCTGAAAACGTACACAGTAAAACAATACATTGTAAAATAGTAGATTTATTTGTAAGAAAATTGCGTTAAAATAACTTAAACGTAATACGAAAATGAACGATGTAAAAAAAATGCAGAAAGTATTAACAATTGTGTATTTGGATAATTTAAAACGCAAAAACAAAATTAGGCCGCTGAAAACGTACACAGTAAAAAAAAAAAAATACGTTGTCAACCGGTCAAAATTGATTTATTTGTGATAAAATTGCGACAGTATAGTTGTAATACAGAATAGTTGCAAAACATCCCCTAAGGAGTCAGTATGTTATATTAGCTATGGAATTAATGTATGAGCATGACAGTTGTGACGTAAAGAAAATAGTTTTTGTGACATAACAGAAAAATTTCTATGAAAGTATATTAAAATGAAAAAAATATATTTATAGATTTCTATGAGTCGTTGTTCTGTTTATTATAATTAATTATTTTTGAAAAAAAAAATTACAGCCATTGAATTATAAGTGGTCCTGCATCACAGCTTGGATTTTTATCGGCCACTTGTGGTCTTGTAACTTTGCGTTTAGGAATGATCTGAGGGGAAATACATTATTTCAATTTTCTTCTTCTTCATTAGTAGTAGTAGTAGTAGTAGTAGTAGTAGTAGTATTAGTAGTAGGAGAAGTAGTAGAGTAGTAGTAGGGAAAATACATGTCAACCAGTAGTAGTAATAGTAGGATAAGGAAGAGGAGGCGTAGTAGTAGTAGTAGTAGTAGTAGTAGTAGTAGTAAGAAGGAAGAGGAGGCGTAGTAGTAGTTGTAAAGAGAAGAAGTAATAGTAGTAGTAGAGGAGGCATAGTAGTAGTAGGAGGAGGATAGTGCGCAAGCAAACAAGCAAACAACCAAGAACGACAGAGTTTTAGTATTATATATGGATAGATAGATATAGATGGGCAATACCCGCACAGGTTCGAATCCTGTTCGTAGCGGATCATTTTTTATGCACTGTGTATTGGAATTCTAACATAGTCACCCATTTTAGTTCTGACCATTCTCTATGTTGCTTAACTTCGGTGATCTAACGGGAACCGGTGTGTGTGTGTTTCAACGTGAATTATGCCGTTTGTACTTATGTTGTGTATTTGTCACGAAAATAAGGGTCGAATACAGATAGATTTTCAATTTTAATTCTATGAGTTAGGGATTTTATTTTTTAATTTTAATTTTTTTACTTGAGGATTACCATTTATCAAGGCCCGGAGGTCACTCGAGGATAAGGGTGAATAAGTTTTAGGTAGATGTTGAGACAACATGATCAGTAATGGTGGAACTTGTGTAGGGCTTGATTATTTAAGAGGACTGCTCAACAATAACTTATTTACATTGGACTTGAAAACGACCATGTTATAATCATCCGAGAAGCAGGCCAACGGTATTATGCTTCACAGATGACAGTTCTAAGAAAGAAGATGATCGAGGAATTAAGAGATCATCGTCCACTTGATTCCGAAATCGATTTTGTATACTGTCTGGACATGAAAATATATATTCCGTTATTTCTCCATATTCGTAGTCTGTTGTTAATGAAATCTAGTGTGTGTGTGTGTGTGTGTGTGTGTGTGTGTGTGTGTGTGTGTGTGTGTGTGTGTGTGTGTGTGTGTGTGGATAGAATTAATTAGTTGTTGTCCTTATTACTAATTTTAACTCGTGGGCACCACTTATATAAAACAATAATGTAATATTTCCTGTGATTCGGAGGAGAAGCTGCGATGGCCGAGTGGTTAACGCGTTGGACTTGAAATCCAATGCGCGCACAGGTTAGAACCTTTTCGTAGCGGATCAGTTTTTATACACTTTGTAGACGATAATAAAACAATAATGTAATACTTCCTGTGATTTTGAGGAGTAGCTGTGATGGCCGAGTGGTTAAGGCGTTGGAATTGAAATTCAATGGGAAATACCCGCCCAGGTTCGAATCCTGTTCGCAGCGGATCACTTTCTATGCACTTTGTAGGAGATAATAAAGCAATCATGGTAGTAAGAGGAGGAAGAGGAGTAGTAGTAGTAGTTGTAAAGAAGAGAAGTAATAGTAGTAGCAAGAAGAAAAGGTATAGTAGTAGTAGTAGTAGGAGGAGGAGGATAGTGCGCAAGCAAACAACCAAGAACGACAGAGTTTTAGTATTATAATATATATATATATATATATATATATATATATATATATATAAGCTGTTCTCGGGCTGAGCAGTCTTAGTAATTGATATCGCTATCTATCTATCTATGATTCTAGTGTAATGTAAAGTTCTTTGCAAATAAACAAATGGAGCACTGTTGGAATGACAGTCACTATTTTGCATGAAACAGCGGAATAATCTAGTATATAAAATGCTATGTGTTTGTCTGTCTGTCTTCAAATTTTCAAACTCTATCTCGACCGAAACGAAAAGGGGCCTCAAATGATTGGAATTTTTACGGACCGTTCTTTTTATGGCTCTTTAGCCGGTTAAAATAGTTTTTAAGAGGTGAAAAAAGTCAAAATCGAAAGAAAATATTTTTAATTTTCTTTAATTTTTTTATCCATACATATACGTATTACGTTGGTACAGTGTTAACGTTACCAGCTTTGTATGCGACAGTTTCGATTTCGATTCTAGCTGATGGCACCCAAATGCTTATTTTTTTACATTTGAAAATACGACTATAATGATATATACGAAATCTGGACGAATTAAAATGTCATATTTAAGCGTATTTTACGCCCCACCCCACCTACTGCTAGTCCATGAATAAAAAAACAATATTGCATTTGTTGGTGTAATAATTCATTTCATTAAACAATATGTGTCGCGTGAGTCAAGCAGATTTTTTTTTTTTTTTTTGTAAATCATTTCGTCGTTGTCTTGGCTCCCAGTGAGTGGAAAGGTTATAGTTCATGGAATCATTGTGTACTTGAAATACGATGCCTCCGTTAAGTCCCAAGAGACAATGGATGCCTCTGAGTAAGAGTCGCTGCAAGTGCAATTGTGAGGCAAGGTTTGCGCAATTCTTAACCACACCTTTCCTGAATGGCACTGTTTGAATCCAGTGACGAGAAGTACTAGACGACTGGAAAAAATTCCGAGATAAGAGGAAAGCACAGACAAAACCTGGAATTCTAACATAGTCACCCATTTTAGTTCTGACCATTCTCTATGTTGCTTAACTTCGGTGATCTAACGGGAACCGGTGTGTGTGTGTTTCAACGTGAATTATGCCGTTTGTACTTATGTTGGGTATTTGTCACGAAAATAAGGGTCGAATACAGATAGATTTTCAATTTAAAATTCTATGAGTTAGGGATTTTATTTTTTAATTTTAATTTTTTTTACTTGAGGATTACCATTTATCAAGGCCCGGAGGTCACTCGAGGATAAGGGTGAATAAGTTTTAGGTAGATGTTGAGACAACATGATCAGTAATGGTGGAACTTGTGTAGGGCTTGATTATTTAAGAGGACTGCTCAACAATAACTTATTTACATTGGACTTGAAAACGACCATGTTATAATCATCCGAGAAGCAGGCCAACGGTATTGTGCTTCACAGATGACAGTTCTAAGAAAGAAGATGATCGAGCAATTAAGAGATCCTCGCCCACTAGATTCCGAAATCGATTTTGTATACTGTCTGGAGATGAAAATATATGTTCCGTTATTTCTCCATATTCGTAGTCTGTTGTTAATGAAATCTAGTGTGTGTGTGCGTGTGTGTGTAGGTGTGGGTGTTTATGTGTGTGTGAGTGTGTGTGTGTGTGGATAGAATTAATTAGTTGTTGTCCTTATTACTAATTTTAACTAGGGGGCACCACTTATCAAGGCCCAAAAGCCACTTAAAGATAAGTGTTTATCAGTGTTAGTTGGACGATGAGACTACATCGTGCAACGTTTCGGTCAGTGTAGCCTTCGACCGTCTTCAGACATGTTGGTTGTTGTCTTGGAAAAGAAAGGAGAAAAGTTACTGGCTCCGTAGGTATTTTCGTATTTTGTTAGTTAGTCGTTATTTCATGGTTATTGTTACGAATTCGCGAGAAAAAAAATCGGTTGGCAAATGGGGAGGCAACTCTGATAAAGATCGACAGGGGAATATCTCCTTTCTATCACCGAAATTTTAAGGATGTTTAATGCTTGTTTTTTCTACGATTAAAGGCTTCCAAATGTAAACATTAGGATTGGGCTGCTTAGTAATTCTTTTTTTTTTTCTTTAGCATATGTGCTTCTTCTTTGAGTCGACTGACCGTCAATATATTTAATCAGTCCCGACTTTTCGACCTCTGCCCTTGTCACGGCTTTACGGTGTTCTTTCAGCCTTACCTAATCTTGTAGCCTTTGGGTAGTGCTTGTTTATGTAAGAGAATCGCTCAATAGGAACGTGTTTAAATTATACTTGAAAACCTCCATGGTATAGTCAGTTAGGAAGCAGCACCGATGTATTGTTTCACAGACAGAAAGAATAAAAGGTAGTGTCTGTTCTTATACCTAGCCTTACCTTTCGAAGACGACTGGTCTCAACTTTGTATAGTTTTTCGCATTTGCATGAAATCTCATATGCAGTTTGTCAGACTTTCCGTCGGGGTTTTGACTCGTACTGTTTTTCTAAATGGGGTCACCAGTTAGGAAGGCCGGAAAGCCACTCGAGGATAAAGGTTAATGAGTTTACAGTGGTCAAAAGGAACATGCCGTAGCAATCGTTAGTAGTGGAAATTTCGTCAATTGGATTACTTAAGGGGATGGCTCATTAAGAACTTATTCAGGTGGGGCTTGAAGACAACCATATTGTAGTCAGTTGGAAAGTAAAACAACGAAACAGAATTCCATAGGTGTGCAGTTATATGAAAGAAACTTTGTTCATGGAACCCACGTTTAGGTTTAAGCACAGATATAGAGTGGAGGAAATTATTGATAGTAGTTTCAGCTAGTCTTTTTTTATGTAAGAGGATCGCTCAGTAGGAACTTGTTTACATTATTCTTGAAAACCGCCATGTTATAGTCAGTTGGAAAGCAGCACCGCGATATTTTGTTCCACAGTCAGATAATTCTTTGAAAGATTAAAATGTAGAGTTGAACACTCGTCTAACCAAAACCACTATGAAATAATTTCTCACATCCCTTATCTCTGCCTAAACCTAAATGTAGATTCCATGAACAAAGCTTCTTTCTTAGAACTGCGCGCCTGTGGAACTCTCTTCCGATCGCCTGCTTTCCAACTCACTACAATCTGATTGTCTTCAAGCCCAATGTAAACAAGTTCTTGATGAACCATCCCCCATAAGTAATCCAATTTGCAAAATGCCCACTACTTATGTTTACTACGCCATAATCACATTATACTCATTAACTCTTTTTTTTTTTTTTTTTTTTTTTTTTTTTTTTTTTTACACAGTGGTCACCACTTATCAAGGCCCGGAAGCCACTCAGGGATAAGGGTTATTGCAAGTACATTATTACGTTAGTGTGGAGATTTGATGAAATTTTTACTTAAGGGGCCGGTTCATTAGGAATTTGTTAACGTTGGACTTGAACACATCCAAGTTGTAGTCAGGTGGGAAGCAGGCAGACGGAACAGAGTGATTGGAGTTCTCTCCCTTGGTACCCTCCTCGTCCGCAAAATAGGCAACATAGCGAGATATGATCGATCTCATTAAAGTTTGATTTTCCTCTAAAAAATAAATAAATAAAAATAATATCTTTATTTTTAAACTTGATCAAATTAAGTGAAATTTTTTCATGAGAACTTAATTCCATTACGGGTACGTACAATATAATTTTTTTTTTTTTTTTAATAATTTCTCTTATCCTCGAGTGGCATCCGGGTCTTGCTAAGTGGTTATTCCTGTGTAAAAAATAAAAAGTTCTAATACATTTTTAGTTTTGGAAGAGAAATCTTGTTCTAAATAAAATGGCTGCATCAACCCAGAGAAGCTTTGAATTGTAAAAATTTTGCAGACGAAGAGCAAAGAATAAAGTTTCCAGTAGATAACCAATCTGAAGTCCTGGAAAGAAAAAGAAAAGTCTCTTCCCGTGTGAAGACGAAAAGTTAGGTGCAGAAATTCTTATTTATAGAGTGATCCCGGTTTCTGATTGGTTGGCAGTAGATTATGTGTCCATTTGATTGGTCAGTTATTATCACTCCTGTTTATAAATAGAACCTTCATATTTTTTTTTTTTTTTTTTGTAATCATATCCTCTATTGATTTATAAGAATAAGTCTCCTTGCTGTTTCGATGGTTTGGAGGCTAGGTAAAAAAGTATCAGTCGTCAAGAATCCGTTCTGAACAATCACCCCGACAGGTGTGGGGCCAGGAACTGGCCCAGTACCTTACGGACTGATAAGGTGCGCCCTCTGGGTATCACCCTGGAAGTCCACCATACCAGGCCTTGCCACCCGGCTTTTGGGTAGAATAAGTTAATTGCTGACTGCCTGAGGCTCTCCGACCATTGAATGCCGACAGTGATGCTCAGGTAATTTTTGCTTGGCAAGAATATCCCTTTTTGGGGGCGTTTGCATGATCCCCTACTTGCTTTACCCTTGTATCACATAATGCCGAGGTGGACATCATTTAAATACATATCCTCCATTAATTTGTGAGAATGAGTCTCCTTGCTGCTTCGATTGTTGGGAGACTGGATACAAAGTACCCGTCAAGAATCCGTTCTTGATAATCAGCCTGACAGGTGTGGGGCCTGGAACTGACCCAGTACTTGTCGGACTGAAGTACGCCGCCTGGATATTACCTAGTGTCATATTATGAAATTGGTCTTTAATTTGCGTATTTCTCTTAGTTATTTATTTACTGTTTGTTTAACTCCTTTTTTAATGGTCCGTTACCATCTAATGTCTTAACAGTTGTGCTCATCTAATGGCTGTGAATCTTTTAAACTGTTTGTTTAACTCTTTTTTGATCAGGTCGTGATCGTCTTGTCTTTTTTGATCAGGGCGTGGTCGCCTAGTGTCCTAAATGTCTGTCTTAACAGCCGTGGTCATCTTGTCTCTGAGTGTGGGTGCGTGTGTGTCAAAACCTATAGCAACATATATATATATATATATATAACGACATAGCTGTCTTCTGCTGGGGATCTGGAAGATTCGCTAACTTGATAGAGCCCGTTCTGTTTCAACAAGAAGCACGAAAGACATAAACACAATACGAATGGTTGTTTTTATATATATTTTTATTCACTCCCGAATCAGTTTGTCACAGCTGAAATTGGAGTGAATGACGATCCTTTGGCTTGTGGTTTCTCTACATCCATTTGGAAACTGCCGGTCCGTTTAACACATCTTGTTTCTTCGGCGTCTAAGAACGAACTCAACTAAAATTGACTCAGTTTCTTCAAACCGGAACCCTTAACATGCTAGATCTGGTCCCTGTTTGCATACGTTCCGGTGCAACTTGATCGGTCTTAAAGTTTGATTCATGTCGCAGCATGACCTTTTTGCCCTTTCTGCACTGCATCTTGCTTAACTAATCGTTTTTCACAGTGCAATTTATTGTTTACTTCGCCAGTGTTATAGATAGATAGATAGATAGATAGATAGATAGATAGATAGATAAACGAATAACTCAATAAATACTTTCTACCCCGCGTAACCTGGCAATTACATAATACTTGGAGGTCCACCCTACCAGGTCTTGCCACCCGGCTTTAGGGTGGGGCAAGTTGTATGCTTTTTGTCTATGGCGTCACTACCGGAGAATGCCGACAGAGATTCCCAGATAATTTATGTTAGGCCAGAATGCGCCTCCTTTATGAGCGTTGGCTTGAACACGCCACCTTCTAACCTTGTGCCACACATTGCTGTGATGGGCAGCAAGAATATATCTACCCTCTATTCATCTTAATGTTACAAGGTTGGTCTCCTTGCTGTTTCGGCTGCTTGGAGACTGGGTAAAAAGTACCAGTCAAGAATTTATTTTTGACAATCAGCCTGACAGGTGATGCGCCATTTATCTGGCAAACTACCTGTCGGACTGTGATACGCTATCTGGGTATTATTTAGAAGGTTGATCCTCCCACGCCTTGCCACCCGACTTTCTGGGTGCAGTAAGTTTATCGCTTACTGCCCGAGGCGCCCCGTCGGAGAATGCCGATTGGGCTGTCCAGACAATTTTTGCTAGGCCAGACTGATCCTCTTTTAGGAGCGCTGGCTGGACATACCCACTTTCCAACCTTGTGTCACATCTTGTTGAGGTGGGCAGCAAGTTCATATCTACATTCAACCGTACATCGAAAGCATTGAACATACAATTCATCTGTTGTTTGTTCGGTCAGTGAAAGATAAATCTTTCGAGACCGAGGCAATCTTTATTTTTTTTTGTTTCATTTCAGTATGTCCTTTGGTAGGGGACTAGATATTCAGCGCATTAAAACCGATCTTGAGTCTAATTCTACCCTCATGGGGGAAGCAAGTAAATAGCGACTTTGTTATTCTTTCATGATGAACCTTCCTTCTAGAGGCAACTGCATTTATAAATCTGTGAGGGTTGTATAAACAACGGTCGATAAATACACTTTCTCCTTTAATGCAGAGCTAGCTGGACGCCCGGCGTTGCCCGGTTGTACAATACGCTTAAACATGGTATTTTAATTTATGCAGATAGCGTATGTATTATTATAAAATCAATCCTCTATTGATTATTACATATTACGAGTAATAATTTTCCCGGTGGACTAATTCGATAAAAAAAAAAATAATGATAATGTCGTTTATCAAATTCCGTCTGTGTTTGTTTACAATGTCACGTCAGCTGGGTTTGACGATCTTAAAAATGTCTTTCTTCTCTTATAGATAAAAAGAAGAATTTTTACAGAGGAATATTTTACATTACACCGGTTTAGGGAAATACTAAAGTTATAACCGGTGTAACGTAAAATATTCCCTTGTAAAAATTCTTCTTTTTATCTATAAGAGAAGAAAGGCTTTACATTACGCCGGTTTAGGGAAATACTAAAGTTATAGCCGGTGTAACGTAAAATATTCTCTTGTAAGAATTCTTCTTTTTTATCTATAAGAAGAGAAATACTATTTTTAAGATCGTACTTTTTCGATTTTTGATACTCATCATATGAATTTCTGTAGAAGACCTATCTAAGAACACTGCCAGGCATATTGATTAGCTTTGTGAGAAATTTGCCAAAGATACGCCCAGCCGTTTCGGAACATATAAGGAAGAGACTCTCACACACGTATATAGATAGATAGATAGATAGATAGATAGATAGATAGACGTTAACCACGGAAAATACACTTCCTGTTTTTATTTTGTCTTTCTATACAACAACTGAGATCTGTGAATATTATGTTGTTTTTTTTTTTTTTGTTGTTTTTTTTTGGGGGGGTTGTTTTTTTCTAAACAGTTCACTTCCTGTGAGTAAAAAACAAAGAAATATTCGGGTTGGGATCGAAACCAAAACCTACAGATAGTGAGTAAAGTGCGACAGCCACTAAGCAGGCTTGACATAATCTTCAGAAAGCATTTTCAAACTGTACTTATTTTTAATGTAATAATCTGCCCTATGAACCATTCACGCATGCACATTCATGAAACGGCTAGAAAACAGATAAAATTCCGACGACCCCCTCCCCCCGCCGCATACCAATTTTTACATTTTGACCCCTAAGCAGCCCGCCCCCCACCCCGGATTAAAACCGATTAAAACGTTTTCTAGATGTCTGAATATCCTATATACCAAATTTCAAGTCTGTGAATCAAAATTTTGTTGAGTGTATAGGTTGAGGAGTATCTTCACACACGCACAAACACACACACATAACATGACTTTATATAGATAGATAGATAGATAGATAGATAGATAGATAGATAGATAGATAGACTTCCTGTTTTTATTTTTTTATGTTTTTAATAAAATATTAGCAGTAATTATGGTGGAGGTAAGATAAGCTACGAAAAGGGAACGAAAAATAAAATTAGAATTCTTCTACTAAAGAAAACACGAAAAATGTCCGGTCGAAAATTATATATTTGCAGGAAATATAATTCTGTTCATACATGTTGCTTTTAACACAATCAGTTTTTCATGTGCTTGCACTTAAGTTTATATGCGTGCTCGCAGGGTGACCCGACGTTGTCCAGGTTAAATAATGGTTAACGAATGTTTAACAGTCCCATATTTTTATTGACATCGAAATCTGCGAAATCGCCCATTTTTACAAATAAATCGATTCATTGCCTGCTCTAGTTGGGGACCTATCGCAGTGCACCAAGAGGAAGCTCCACATGCCTCCCCCACAGTAACTTAGTCCACAATACATTGTAGTGCGCATTGCACTGTAGAGAACCTACTGTTGATTTCATAAAATTATCTTTATATAATGGTTTCAATTAAGGTTTAAAATGCAAATAGCAAGTATCATGGTTCAATTGTGCTCTATATAGAAACATTTATTTCGAACGCTCCCCTGTCATATCAAAGAACCTACTGTTAAATTTATACGCCTGGCCTGGTTGTGCTGTGATAATGGCTTGAATTAGAATTTAAAATGAAAACAGTCAAGTATCATTGTTTAATTGTGCTTTAAACATAAGCATTCATTTCAAACGCACCCCTCTCATCTCAAAAAACCTACTTTTGATTTTATATGTCGGGCTTTTCAGCTTGCGTGGTAATAAAACTTTTCAGATGCACTTGTGATATTAGGCTGTGTAAGGTGTTAACTTAGTCCTAAATCGCCTGTTCCTCCTTTTATCGGATTATTTCGATTATTGATTATCGATTATTGATATTTATCGAAGACATTCCGATGCAAAAACTATCTAAGGACATTTCCAGGCACATAACCTGATTGTGAAATTGTATATACTATGTAATCGCTGTAGCCGTTTGTTCAAAATACCTTTTTCCAGTGTATATAATTGTTATGGGGTTAAATGTTAATAAACGAAGGAACACAGGGTTTTAAGGAACGAAACATGTACTCACATATATAATACAGGCAAAGTGAGTTGAGTATATCCATTCCTAAACGGTATGACGTTTGCACACGTCCAGCTTGATCGCGTGCCAATCTTTGACTGCCGGGCACCAGAGGAAGTGACGTTATGAGATAGTCCATTAGTCCCATGGAGGGGCGTCTTCAACAAGCCCCCTCCCAAGCTTTTTATTCGTAAAATCTGTCAGTACCTCTTCCTTTTAGGGTTTACCATCATGGGCTCGGTAGCCTTTCTCTTACGGAACGACCGTCGTAGTTCAGGTGTTGGTTGAGGAGGTTCAAAATCAAAAATTTCGAAGACAGTGTCTATCGGCTGGTGGACTGTCGCTGGTTTCAACTAATCGACATCTTCTTAGTTGGTTCTGGTGACGTTTGTGGGTATATGTTGGTCCTTGGATGATATATACCATGTCACCGACTCTCTTAGTAATTGTACCCACACCCCAGAATGCTGTGTTGTTTTTATAACTTTTGAAAAACACTCTTTCACCTGGTATGAAACGTTTACTGGGTAAATAAGTGATCACTAGTGGCCTTGACTGTTTGGGTAAGAACTTGTCAAAAATGGATCTCACTTTCCGCGCAAACATCGTTTCTGCAGATGAGCCTGCTGATGGTGTGTTCCGGTTTGTTATAATCCTATACACGTGTAGAAATTGTTGAAGTGCTTCACCTGTTGGGGTCCCTTGAGCTTTCTAGGTTGCTTTGGCTTGGGGAATTCTTTATATATGGTAGAAGTATATATATATATATATATATATATATATATATATATATATATATATATATATATATATATATATATATTAGTAACAGGACGATTTCAATACTTTTTCGGATTCCGATATAATTAGCGATTCCGTACTAAATTCCCGATTCCGATACAATTACCGATTCCGATTCTTTATAAATTTCTAAATATTTAACTATAAGAGTGTTATTTTGTCCCAATTACTGTTAAAACACGCCTTAAATGTTCCTATATTTTCTCGAACGTAAAAATTAATTTGTGAGGGATGATCTAGTGATTTTAGTTTTACTGGAAGTTTAAATCAATATTACTACAAGCAATGGAAAACGTTTCTTGAACCAAAATCAGATAAAAAAGATAATTTAAGGAATCGATTTTGGCATCGGAAAATAGGCTCAAATTTTTCCGATTCCGATTCCAATTCCGATACCCCCAAAAGCTCCGATTTTTCTATTCCCGATTCCGATCAATCGTCCCAATATATATATATATATATATATATATATATATATATATATATATATATATATAAATATATATATATATATATATATATATATATATATATATATATATATATATATATATATAGGCTATGACCTTGCCATTTTACCTCAACTTTGAGAAATGGTGTGCAACATTCCTAGAGGGACCATCACCATGCCAGGTTTGGTCCAATATTGTGGCCAGTAAGAATATATATATATATATATATATATATATATACAGAGAGAGAGAGAGAGAGAGAGAGAGAGAGAAATAAAAAGGAACAAACGTTATTATGTGTTCATCAACGTTTCGTCTTTATTTCGAGACTTCCTTCGAAACGTTGATGAACACATAATACGTTTATTCCTTTTTATTTCTCTTTTTGTCGGAATACTATTTCCATATTTCTCATCATATATATATATATATATATATATATATATATATATATATATATATATATATATAGCCTATGACTTTGACGTTTGACCTTAACCTTCAAAAACAGTGTGTGTCATCTCAAAGTAAGGGACCATAATTATGCCAGGTTTCGTTATGATCGGTACAGTGGTTTGGGCTGTTGGAGATTTGCACACGCAGATATACACATACATATAACACACACACGAACGCTACTACTTTATATATATATATATATATATATATATATATATATATATATATATATATATATATATATATACGTAGTTTTTTGTTGTGGATTTTTAAAACGGTATTGAGGTTCCTATTTACAATGCCTCCCTTCGAGACAGAGTTAGGCACCAGAGTCGTGTTTTTAACGTGGAGAAAAGGAACAAAAATAAAAAATTGTCTCAGTCGTGAAAGATTTCTCCTTCACTGACAGAGAACAAGAAATTGAAGTGCAGCATCTGAAGAACAGATACTACACTTTGATCTTGTCCCGAAGGCCAAGTCTTCATCTTGAAGATAGGATTTTTTTTTTTTTTTTTTAAATTGTCCATTTTTTATTTTGGACGTGAACAAATAATATTTTTATTTATTTATTTATTTTTAAAACAGTAATCTACGTACATGCATGTTTCGGGGTCCTACCCCTCTTCAGCGTAGCTTGACTGTTATTAGGACTCGAACCCTGGACCTTATATATTCCAGTCCAGCGTCTTATCCATTACGCTACATTTATATATGTATAGATGTAACTTGATGTATGTATATGTATGTGTGTTGTTCGTGTTCTTGAATATGCACCTGCTAATAATTGTGTGTGCATTTTTGTGTGCTTATGCGTTTAATTGTGTCTGTTTATACGTTACTATGTATGTGTATACGTACACGAGGAGTCCGTCTGATCTCGTGTGCGTAAACATTGTTGCATGCAATACGTTTGTTTTGCTTATCGATGTGTTACTATGTACGAGCGTGCGCGCGTGTGTGTGTGTCTGGTTGGTGCGATGGGTGCGACGGGTGCGGTGTATGGTGTTTAAAGCGAGAAAAATAAGCTCGAAAGCCGAAGTATAAAAACGGAAATAAAACACACAAGACATAATTAGAGTGGAAGAATCAGGAACAAAATTTGTTTCCTAAAAATACTTTTCTGTAGATATTAGTTAACGCCATCTTTCTTAGCTTGAAGATTATTATAATTTTCAGTATTCTCGGAACGGTCGGCCGGAAGACCATTATAAAACACACACACGTATATCTATCTATCTATCTATCTATCTATCTCTCTCTATATATATATTACTTCATTTAATCACATAAATTAATATACGAAGATATAATTTTATGTGTAAATTTCCAGTATTTACTTCAACAGTGCTCAATACGTGGGTAGACCTAGGTAGTAAGTTATAAAAATATATATGGCAATTAAGCTACACAAAATATTCAGCGTTTCATTCTCGTGAGAATTCGTAAGCCTGATAAATTCTAACGAAAATATAACGCAGAATATTCTGCGTAGCTGAATTCCCATATATATTTTCATAACTTATTACTACATATATATATGTGTGTGTGTGTGTGTGTGTGTGTGTGTGTGTGTGTGTGTGTGTGTGTGTGTGTGTGTGTGTGTGTGTGTGTGTGTGTGTGTGTGTGTGTGTGTGTGACAAATTACACAGCTAATTTTTTATCTAAACATTTGAAATTTTACATAAAGTGTATTCAGACATAGGGCAAGCTTTTTAATCGTTTTTTTTGTTTGTTTGTTTTTTTGTCGAAAATTTGGCTGCCAAGGAGTCAAAGTCCAAAAGATGTGACCTTTGCGGTCTCTATCTTACTATTAAGTTAATTTTGGGTCTAAATATTTTAAATTTTACATAAAGGGTATTCAGAAATGAAGCAAGCTTTTTAATCAGTTTTGGGACGAAAATTTGGTTGCCAAGATGTAAAAGTTGAAAGAGTTCACCTTTGCAGACTCTATTAAACTCCTCCGCCAAATTTGGGTCTCAGTACTTGAAATTTTAGATGCAGTTATCTGGACACGAGTCAAACTTTTTAATATATATATACATATGCACATTAAGATATGACAATTAGGCACTATTATGACGAGATTTTGTAGTCGATAAATTGAAGTTTCAGATTTTAATATAAATATCGTTTTTTTGTGAGATTTTTGGTCAATTCCATTAAATTACAATAGTAGTTTCCAAATGATGCAGTCGAAATTATCTGAATATTACTGAATTATTAAAAAAGACATCTTAATCGTGTCAACAAGTGAAGTATTGCGGCCATCTTATTTAAAATGAAACGGAAAATTACTTTCGCTTTTGAACTCTCCTGTGTCTTACGATCGTTTTCATCAAATTCTATTCCTGATTTTGCTTGATAAATAATTTTCTACCTTATCGATTTTTTTTTTTTTTTTTTTTTCATATAATCATATTAAAAATGTAAGGAATATGTAGATACCATTGGTTTCGTGTAGAATTTAATATTACGATTTCCGAAATTTCGTCCCAATAGTGTAGAAGCTCCAATAGCTCCATTATTTTGAAAAAAAATATCGCGTTTATTGTGTTTTATCTTCTAACTATTCATATATTCTGCTTTCTGATTTAATAGTGTTGACGTTCAAATAGGATCATAATCCGATAACACGAGAGAACAAATACCGAACGCTAGACAGCCTCCACTTTCTGTCTTATATTTCTCGTCCATTTTTACTGATAATGGCTTCACGCATTATCAAGTCGGCTTACAACTTCTTTCTCCGGTGCTGACAGCAAAAAGATATCCGGGTTTGTATTACTGTACACATAGATTAGAAAAAGTTGTCAAAAAATAAATATATAACAAATAAATGTTATCAAAGGCAAGATAAGTTACTTTTCTACTTAACTAGATAGATAGTTTTTAGTGCTTTCATTCAATGTAACATGTTTATTCAGCTCGAAAAACATACAATGTTTACCGATGCATTGGAAAATTTTAAATGGCGCCCGAATCTCTATTTGACACCGTAAGTTTGGGAAAATGAGTTAAAAATACAAAAATATGCAAAATACTGTTAAAAACCTACCGAATATATGTCAGCCTATGTCACGGTAACATATATTGAGCGAGTTTTTAACCGTATTTTGTCTAGTTTTTCTTTTTATTTATTTATAACTCCTTTTCCCAAACTTTCTGTGCCAAAAAGAGAGTCGGGCGCCATTTTAAATTGTCCAATACATCGGTAAACATTGTATGTTTTTCGAGCTAAATAAACATGCTACATTAAATAAAAACACTAAAAACATATCTAGTTATGTAAAAAAAAAAAGTAACTTATCTTGCCTTTGATAACATTTATTTGTTAGATATTTGGGGTTTTTTTTGACAACTTTTTCGAATTTATGTGTACTGTAATACAAACCCAGATATCCGATTATTATAATTTAGTGAAATTCCACGGAATGATAATTATATTTAACTAACAGGAAGACCTGACGTTGCCCGCGATTGAATATTTTTTTGTCATCAAAATCCGTGAACTCGCCCGTGAGGAAGCTTCACGTGCCTCCCTGCTGCAGTAACTTAGTCCCAAATATGTGTTATTCTATATTGCACTCTAGAGAACTGGCTGTTTCTTTTATAAAATTATTTTATATAACTTCTTTCCAGCCAACGAAAAAAATTAAGAAATTTACGTGCGGGGTTTTAACCGACAGGCCACTACATGCAAAAAAAAAAAAAAAAAAAAACACACACGTAAATTTTCAAGTCTTATAAAATTCTTTGCAGTTAATGAAAAAGAAATTAAGAAATTTACGTGCGAAGTTTGAACCTACAGACCGTATCATGCAAAAAAAAATCCATAAAAGGCTATCAACTTACCCACAGTAGAATTTTCACGGCTCGTTGTTCTATCATTGTTGCTAAGCGACGACATGGAAAAAATTGCTTTACCGATGATAGATGAATTAAAATAACGGTTTCGATTATCGATTCTCGGTAATTATCGAGAGGATTCTAAGACGAAACACTCCCAGACTTATACACGAAATTCTGTAAATATCAAAGAATATTTGTTCGGACGTTTCGGAATCTATAAGGAACGAAATCACACACACAGACAAAGTTGCATTTATATAATTGTAGAGATAGAGATTCCAAATTATGTTTTGATAAAGCTGTTATTTTTCTGGGTAGCGCAAACATTGGTTTTTTGGAAGAGAAAAATAAAAATAAGACGCGGCAAATATGAGTTTTTTAACATTTCTATGAAAATTGTGTCCATTGTATTTTTAATATAGAACTGGTCTAAATTAAGTAAATAAATAAGTATTAACAGATACTCAGAAAGTAATTTTGTGCTACATAGTTCAATACAAATAAGAAAATCACATTATAAGAGATAATCTTTAATTTACTTATTCAGTCCAGCGCCTCTTGGATTACAATGTTCATTCTTTTGCTCTGTTTCTTTCAAATGGTTCATTTTTACATAATGTTTCGTTGACTTCTTTTGTCGTTGAAGACCTGCTGCATGTCGAAATCACTACGAGTTCCCTTCTCACACAATTACAACAATAATCATATATTATTATATTCGAAAACAAGGCTACAAAAAAGGGTCACTCTTATATTATTGTCCAGTGGTTGCAAGATTGGCCTTTTTAAAATCCCAATTTCGTGAATTTGTCCTTTTTAAAAGCCAAATTTCGCGAATTTGGCCTTTTTAAAAGCAGAATTTCGTTAATTTGGCTCTTTTAAAAGCAAAATTTCGCGGATCTGGCCTTTTAAAAAGGAAGTTTGGCCTTTAACAATTGTATTTCGCCATTTTTTAAAGCGTAACGTACGAATGAAAGAAGGAACACGCAGAATATAAAATAAATAAAATAAAGGAAAAGAAGGGAAATAAAAATACTATCTCTTACTAGATTGTGAGGTCAATTTTAATCCCCGTCACGACACTCATCCATTAGAGGCCATTTTGCCTCTCAAACAGATAATAGATTGCGTTAAGATATTTTCTAGAACGATAGAATGATTCAAATACTTTTAAGTTTTAAGTAAGTCTTCTATTTCGGGTCTGAAGTTAAAGGTCAGTCTGAGGAGCTCATCATCGCAAATAGAGAAGCTTCTTCATTTCGATTGGGGCCCAAGTAGAGATTACTTTTTTTTTCATTTTAAAAACGCATTATAAACTCTCGATAATAATAATAATCTATAATAATAATCAATAATAATAATCAATCATAATAATCAATAATAATAATCAATAATAATAAACAATCATAATAATAAATCATAAGAAACTCTCGATAATAATAATCAATCATAATAACCAATAGTAATAACCAATAATAATAATCAATAATAATAATCAATCATAATTAACAATCATATTAATAAATCGTAATAAACTCTCGATGATAATAATAATAATCAATCATAATAATCAATAATAATAATCAATAATAATAATCAATAATAATAATAATCAATCATAATAATAGATAATAATAATCAATAATAAAAATCGATCATAATAAACAATCATAATAATCAATCATAATAAACTCTCGATAATAATAATAATCAATAATAATAATCAATAATAATAATCAATAATAATAATCAATAGTAATAATCAATCATAATAATCAATAATAATAATCAATCATAATAATCAATCATAGTATACAATCAAAATAATCAATAATAATAAACTCTCGATGATAATAATAATCAATAATAATAATCAATAGTAATTATCAATAATAATAATCAATAATAATAATCAATCATAATAATCAATAATAGTAATCAATAATAATAATCAATAATAATAAACAATCATAATAAACAATCATAATAATCAATAATAATAATCAATAATAATAAACAATCATAATAAACAATAATAATAAACAATCATAATAATCAATAATAGTAATCAATAATAATAATCAATAATAATAAACAATCATAATAAACAATCATAATAATCAATAATAATAATCAATAATAATAAACAATCATAATAATCAATAATAATAATCAATCATAATAATCAATCATAATAAACAATAATAATAAACAATAATAATAAACAATCATAATAATCAATAATAGTAATCAATAATAATAATCAATAATAATAAACAATCATAATAAACAATCATAATAATCAATAATAATAATCAATCATAATAATCAATCATAATAAACAATCATAATAATCAATAATAATAATCAATCATAATAAACAATCATAATAATCAATAATAATAAACAATCATAATTATCAAAAATAATAATCAATAATAATAATCAATCATAATAAACAATCATAATAAACAATAATAATAAACAATCATAATAATCAATAATAATAATCAATCATAATAATCAATCATAATAAACAATCATAATAATCAATAATAATAATCAATAATAATAATCAATCATAATAAACAATCATAATAAACAATAATAATAAACAATCATAATAATCAATAATAATAATCAATAATAATAATCAATCATAATGAACAATCATAATAATCAATAATAATAATCAATCATAATAATCAATCATAATAATCAATAATAATAAACAATCATAATAATCAATAATAATAATCAATAATAATAATCAATCATAATAATCAATAATAATAATCAATCATAATAATCAATCATAATAAACAATAATAATAAACAATCATAATAATCAATAATAATAATCAATCATAATAATCAATAATAATAATCAATCATAATAATCAATAAATAATAAACAATCATAATAAACAATAATAATAATCAATCATAATAATCAATAATAATAATCAATCATAATAATCAATAATAATAATCAATCATAATAATCAATAATAATAATCAATCATAATAATCAATAATAATAAACAATCATAATAAACAATAATAATAATCAATCATAATAATCAATAATAATAATCAATAATAATAATCAATCATAATAATCAATAATAATAAACAATCATAATAATCAATAATAATAAACAATCATAATAATCAATAATAATAATCAATCATAATAATCAATAATAATAATCAATAATAATAAACAATCATAATAAAAAATAATAATAATCAATCATAATAAACAATAATAATAAACAATCATAATAAACAATAATAATAATCAATCATAATAATCAATAATAATAATCAATAATAATAATCAATAATAATAAACAATCATAATAAACAATAATAATAAACAATCATAATAAACAATCATAATAAACAATAATAATAATCAATCATAATAATCAATAATAATAATCAATAATAATAAACAATAATAATAATCAATAATAATAATCAATAATAATAATCAATCATAATAATCAATAATAATAAACAATCATAATAAACAATAATAATAATCAATAATAATAATCAATAATAATAATCAATCATAATAATCAATAATAATAAACAATCATAATAAACAATAATAATAAACAATCATAATAATCAATAATAATAAACAATCATAATAAACAATCATAATAATCAATCATAATAATCAATAATAATAATCAATAATAATAATCAATCATAATAATCAATAATAATAAACAATCATAATAATCAATAATAATAATCAATCATAATAATCAATAATAATAATCAATCATAATAATCAATAATAATAAACAATCATAATAATCAATCATAATAATCAATAATAATAAACAATCATAATAATCAATCATAATAATCAATCATAATAATCAATCATAATAAACAATAATAATAAACAATCATAATAATCAATAATAATAATCAATCATAATAATCAATAATAATAATCAATCATAATAATCAATAATAATAATCAATCATAATAATCAATAATAATAATCAATCATAATAATCAATAATAATAATCAATAATAATAAACAATCATAATAATCAATAATAATAATCAATCATAATAATCAATAATAATAATCAATAATAATAATCAATAATAATAATCAATAATAATAAACAATCATAATAATCAATAATAATAATCAATCATAATAATCAATCATAATAATCAATAATAATAATCAATCATAATAAACAATAATAATAATCAATCATAATAATCAATAATAATAAACAATAATAATAATCAATCATAATAATCAATAATAATAATCAATAATAATAATCAATCATAATAAACAATCATAATAATCAATAATAATAATCAATCATAATAATCAATAATAATAAACAATCATAATAAACAATAATAATAATCAATAATAATAATCAATAATAATAAACAATAATAATAATCAATCATAATAATCAATAATAATAAGCAATAATAATAATCAATCATAATAAACAATCATAATAATCAATAATAATAATCAATCATAATAATCAATAATAATAATCAATAATAATAATCAATAATAATAATCAATAATAATAATCAATCATAATAATCAATGATAATAAACAATCATAATAATCAATAATAATAATCAATAATAATAATCAATCATAATAATCAATAATAATAAACAATCATAATAATCAATAATAATAATCAATAATAATAATCAATCATAATAATCAATAATAATAAACAATCATAATAATCAATAATAATAATCAATCATAATAATCAATAATAATAATCAATCATAATAATCAATAATCATAATCAATAATAATAATCAATAATAATAAACAATCATAATAATCAATAATAATAATCAATCATAATAATCAATAATAATAATCAATAATAATAAACAATCATAATAATCAATAATAATAATCAATCATAATAATCAATCATAATAAACAATCATAATAAACTATCAAAACTGATAAAATATGTTCTGTTCTTACTTTATAAATCTAAAATAAAATGAAATAAATTAGCGAAACTGGAGATTCATTTGGAGTTTGGCAAAGTTACGGTCGAAGTGTTAGTGTTTAAATGCGATAAGTTAACTATTTTAAAGTATTGCAACACGTTATCGAGGTCGGAAGCAGTTGATTACCAATGCTCTTCGAAGTGCTACCATAGAAAGTTAAGATATCAACGAATAAAAAACCTTTTAAAATATCGTTGTCAAATATCAGGAATTTGTAACGCAATCATTTGTAAATATTTGAACTCTACGTTTCAGCAAATCTGATGTCGCATTTTTGCGTTTCAGGAAATCAAATGCTCGTTTTTGCGTTTCAATTAATCGAACTTTGTGTTTTTGCGTTTAAAGAAATCGAATGTTGCACTTTTGCGTTTCTAGGATTGGAATGTTATGTTTTTGCGTTTCAGGAAATTGAATTTTGCGTTTTTGCGTTTCAGGAAATCGAATGTTACGTTTTTGCGCTTCAGAAAATCGAATGTTGCGTTTTTGCGTTTCAAGAAATTGAATTTTGCATTTTTGCTATTCAGGAAATCGAATGTTGTGTTTTTGCGCTTCAGACATTCGAATGTTACGTTTTTGTGCTTCAGAAAATCGAATGTTGCGTTTTTGCTATTCAGGTAATCGAATGTTGTCCTTATAATTAGTAATTCTTAGTCTCTGATAGGTTTATAAAAGGGCAGAAGTCAGAAACTTATAGTATCAATGTTAGCGTCCCTCATGATTCTATATTAGGCCCCACTTTCTTGCTGGTCTTCATCAAGACTTTCCCAAATCACACTCTTAGATCATTCGTGAAATTTATGCAGACGACACCACGATCAACGGCAACACTACCAAGGCCGGCAATGACAAATATATCTCTGTATCTCGCTCTCTCTTCTGACCTTGAACACACAATTGGGCATGGGCTTCTCTCTCTCTCTCTCTCTCTCTCTCTCTTTCTCTCTCTCTCTCTTTCTATCTATCTATCTATCTATCTATCTCTCTCTCTCTATCTCTATCTCTCTCTCTATATATAGGGTGACCCAAAAATGACGGGCCCCATATATATATATATATATATATATATATATATATATAGAGAGAGAGAGAGAGAGAGACAGAGACAGAGACAGAGACAGAGAGGGACAGAGACAGAGACAGAGAGAGAGAGAGATGGGGCGTGGTGGAGTATTGTGGGTTACATAAAAATGACAACTGGTCGTCTCGGTGCCCGTCTTCTCTCTAACTGCCCTTTTTCCTTGTTTTCTTTCTTTGCTTTTTTACAAAGACTTTAGATCGGAATTTCATTTTTCCATGCCGCATTCCACTGGCTCTTATGAAATTCGTCCAAGGCCAAATTTCAATATGACTGTTTTCAAAACTTGTTAGTTGAAGAATGTGGATTTTAAAGCTTCTGCGCAGTTCTTTCAATTCTTATGACTTTTGATGACATTTCCTGGTTTGAAAATTTGTTAACAATATTTGCGTGTGTGCACCCAGCTCCACATGCGTGTATGAACAGCTAGCAATAATTCCCACCCTGTCCCAGAATACTATTCAACAATTGTCCTGGTGATCACCGTTAATTCAGTAACCATTATCATCGAGTGGCTTTTGGGCCTTGATAAGTGGTGACTCACTCGTAAAAAATATAAAGAAACAAAACGGAAGGAAGTGCAAAAAAAAGCAATAATATGGTGTTATGATCATAATAAAAAAAGTTCATAGAAGTGATCCTCATAACTGGTAGTAAAAAAATCATTGTAGCTATCAGCATTCAATCCTGAACAACATTGTTTCTCCCTGCTCATCTCTATATATGATAAAAACGTCGCAGTTATTCCCCTCTGAATCAAAATACCGTGGGTTTGCAGCAATAGATGCCACATACAAATCTATTATGTTGAGACTATTAGCCACTACATTCTGTAACTATACAACTTCATTATAGGCATATTTAGGCTTCATAATAAAATCGTACATTACATCCTAGGAGCGACATCATCGTTATCCTTTAAAAGAAGTAATTCTTATTTTCCCTCTATTTCATAAGTCATCTTACTGCTCCATTCTTCACCGCGTGAATTTATATTTCTTCCACATTTCTTTGGTCTACGCCGCCATTAACTAGCTACTGATTACATACACTTTCCATTTTTCAACTACACAAATAATGAGGTGGCGGTTCAACAAGAACTTGTTTACATTAGATTTGAAAGCAACTATGTTGTATTCAACTGGAAAGCAGGCCAACGGGACATCCATCCAGCGCGGCCGCAGTCGAGATTGAACTTACTACAAGATTTTGTAGTGTAATTCAAATCTTGTCGGTAGCTGAATACTTGATGCTTCGCCAGGGCTATCAAGGGTATTTTTACTATTACGGCTTAAGAGAGTCCCATCTACCATCGAGAGAGGAATAGACCACGTCAGTTTCTCAACCTGGTATTGTACCTCGCGGTAAAAGGAACAGAGTTCCACAAGTAGGCAGTTCTGGGAAAGAAGCTTTGTTCATGAAACTAGAGTTTAGAGTTACGCATAGGTAGAGAATAGGAAAATTAGTGATAGTGACTGTAGCTAGTAGGGCATTTTTTGTGAAAGATTGGCAAGGTGGGATAATAGATTGGAGTTCAGTCGAATACTTGCCATGAAAAAGCGATAGAGCAGTGAGTTTTACAACATCTCTTCTTTTGAAGCCGTTTTTGAACTCTATCAAGACAGGATAATGCACACTGAGTAGTTTCTGTCTAAATGTGGCAACAGTACTCCATTTTAGGACGTACATGGCTCTATTATATAGAGATAGAGGAATGCATCGGGAGTGAAATACTTTCAAGAGCGTTGGAGTGATTCAAGCATTTTTCCAATGATTTTGGCAGAAGATTTGATGTACTCGTGTAGTATTGGGAATCCCAGCTTAATTGCTATCTAGGTAGTTTTAAAAATTGAAAGTTATGTAAGTATATTTTCATTTCCTATCAGCGAGTTAGCAGGATCACAAAAGATAAGGTCTGACAGGTATCAACCTAGAGAAAATGCACCGGAAATTAGGGGTGCCACGGGAATTGTGGTTGTAGGCTTTCGGTTGACGACCACATGGGTAGAGAGTGGTTTAGGAAGCAGAGGAATGCAGATCGGAGATCCGGCTGTCCGACAACCAGGGTTCAAGATGATAGGCTTGCCTTGAAATAAAAGATTGAAGCTTCAAATCCATCTGTTTGCATGACCACTCCCCACGAGATGAAATACAGCGTCCAAGAAGGCATCATCCGCTGGCCAAGGCAAGCAGGTACATACACATTCTACATTTGCACATACATGTCTCGAGACCTTCCAAGGCAAGAAACGGTGTAAAGATAAGAACACACACACACACACACACACACGCAAACACACACACATATATATAACAGTGAACTGCATGTAACATACGTAAGAGCATATGCACACACGTATACAGGGCGACCAAAAAAAACGGGCCCCAATTCTAATTAGGCCCCGTTTCTTAGTGTTTTTTTCCGAATGAAATGAAACTTTGGTCATAACTAGTTTATTATATTCAAAACCACACAAAAAATCTAGGGTCTTTGGCCTTTTTTTCTCCGTTGTATGTAAAATGCTCAGAAAAACAATTGAATGTCCTCTGTTTTATTTTATTTTTGAGGGGGGGTCTACCCTGCATGAGTAAGAACGTTAATAAGAACACACATACCCGTAAAAGTAACAAGAAACAGTAAAAAGAATCGAACAGAACAGTAAGAGTATAAAGTAAACGATTAGTAAATGATTGATTAAATAAATAATGAATAAATAATAAATAAATAAATAATAATTAAATAAATAATAAATAAATAATAATTAAATAAATAATAAATAAATATTAATTAAATAAATAATAAATAAATAATAATTTAATAAATAATAAATAATAAATAAATAATAGTTAAATAAATAATAAATAAAAAAATAAGAATTAAATAAATAATAAATAAATATTAATTAAATAAATAATAAATAAATAATAATTAAATAAATAATAAATAAATAATAATTTAATAAATAATAAATAATAAATAAATAATAGTTAAATAAATAATAAATAAAAAAATAAGAATTAAATAAATAATAAATAAATATTAATTAAATAAATAATAAATAAATATTAATTAAATAAATAATAAATAAATAATAATTAAATAAATAATAAATAAATAATAATTAAATAAATAATAAATAAATAAATAATAATTAAATAAATAATAAAAAAATAATAATTAAATAAATAATAAATAAATAATAATTTAATAAATTATAAATAATAAATAAATAATAGTTAAATAAATAATAAATAAAGAAATAAGAATTAAATAAATAATAAATAAATAATAAATAATAATTAAATAAATAATAAATAATAAATAAATAAATAATAAATAAATAATGAATAATAATTAAGTAAATAATAAATAAATAATAAATAATAAATAAATAATAAATAAATAACAAATAATAATAATAAATAAATAAATAATAAATAAATAATAAATAATAAATAAATAATAATTAAATAAATAATAAATAAATAATGAATAATAATTAAGTAAATAATAAATAAATAATAAATAATAAATAAATAATAAATAATAAATAAATAAATAATGAATAATAATTAAGTAAATAATAAATAGATAATAAATAATAAATAAATAATAAATAAATAATAATAATAAATAAATAAATAATAAATAAATAATAAATAAATTATAAATAAATAATAAATAAATAGAAGGAGGCAAAAACCTTCTTTTAACACGTGTCCCATTTCAAGTGCAGTATGCATTACTCCATTTGTGAGAAGTCATTTTGTTTAAACTAGGAGAAAAATTTTAAATAAGATAAAAAACAAATACACCATTATTTTGTATGTATCTCTTTGAAACCTTGCTTTCTTATCTCGCTTATATTGAAATGGATATTTTGCCGAATCCGTTTGGGACGTAATTAATTTCCCAAGAGGATAAAGATATTAAATTTCGATTGTGTACAAAACTTGAAAGATAAATATTTGCTTTCCTTATTGCTCTCTTGAGAAGCATTATCTCATAACTCTCCTTAAAACCCAGAAAAGTAGAGTGTACTTGTTTTATATACTACCTAGGTACCTACCAACGTAATGTTACTGAAGCCTTTCTCTGCTGCACGTAACAATCCTCGCATTGACTTAGTTCACAATACATGGTCCTGGATATGACCTTAAACTATATCCAGCGGAGAGGCCCCAGCTTGCGGGCTTTGGGGAGTGTGGAGCCACCCTTTAATTGCCATTGCTCCTAGGTCAACTCTAACCCGGAGTGGTAGTACCTGTTAGGGTCCAAACTATGGGTTAAATAGAAACCGACTTGAAAACAACAAATATATTCTATTTAAAAAATTTTCTTCAGAATCTTTGGATTCGGCATTAAATAACCTGAAAAGGGTTGATATGCCGTAAAACAAAAACAACAAAACAACCACAATACATTGTCGTCTGCATTGCACTGTAGAGAACCTACTGTTGATTATATAAAATTTATTTTCATATAATAGTTTCAATCAATGTTTCAAATACAAATATCAAGCATCATGGTTCAGTTGTGCTCTAAACAGAAACATTAATTTCGAACGCGCCCCTGTATTATTAAAAACCCTACTATTGATTTTATATGCCGGGTTTTCCTAAAATTTCCTAAAAATGATAATAAAAAATATATGATAAAAGCGTATGATAAATTGACTGATTTTACAATCGTGAGCTTTTTTTATATTTTTTTTTTTCTTGGAGGGGTGGGGTCTCCATTTACCAAGACTTGGAAGCTACGTAAAGATAATGATTGGTAAACGTAGGGTAGAAAGTGCGACAACATGATCAGTAATGGTGGAATTTTAGTAGGGCTTAATTATTTCCATCAGATTTGAAAATGTACGATATTATAGTAAGCTGGGAAGCAGTTCCACGGTATTGTGTTCCACGGGCGGGCAATTCTATGAAACAAACTCTATTCATGGAATTGACATTTAATATTAGACACAGATAGAAAGATCTGATAACATTCGACAGAGATAAAAAGATCTTTTTTTTCTGTTATCAAAGTGTAGTATCTGTTCCGGCAGATGCTGCAATCTGTTTCGGCAGATGCTGCATTGTTTGGAGCTCGGTCGAGGACCTACCATAAAAGTAACGATAAAACAGAGACAGGCTCGCAACGCCTCTTCTATGGGAAAGAGAAAATAGGGAATCGAAGAGGTTTTCGCCCACTAGATTTCGAAGACGGTTTTGTATCCTGTCAATGCAGGAGACGTACTGTCAGGAGTTCCTCATCAGAGTTGGCAAGAGTACTACATCCTAGAACGTATTTTGAAGACGGTTTTGTACCCTTTCAAGATATGATATGGATTATTATATGTTCCTATTTACTTTGCCTTCCCACGAGGGCAGAGTTAGACACCAGTTAGTCGTTTTTTAATGCGGAGATAGGGAACAAAAATACAAATTGTCGGCGCTTGTGCACTATTGCCACCGTGCTATTTTTAAATAGTTTTTTAAGGTTAAATTCAAGTTTCACGGTATCTTCTTTTTTATTATTATTAAATTGTTAGGTGGAAGCACAGAATAGTTACAAAATACTCTCCCCATGTTAAGAATGGCTTTCAAAATATTAACGTTCTTATTTCTACATGGTGGAAAAAGTGCACAAGTCCTAAATTTTCTCAGTAACGAAGGATTTCTCCCCCACAAACCGGGAATAAGATATTGAAGTGTAGCTTCAGAACAGATACTAGACTTTGATCTTGGCCTTAAGGCCAAGTTTAATCAACTCGAAAAGGAACGCAAAAAAATGGCACTATATTTGTTTTTAATGTTATCTCTTCTCTATATAAATAAAATGAACTCATTTTTTCCCGACGGATTTTGACCTTAATATGATTAAAAATCAAGATATTTCATGCAAATATAATATGCATAAACGGCAGAACAATATCTGAGGTGTGTTATAGGCTTATTATTTCTCAAATTCCTCGATAATCTTAGATTTCTATACCTTTTCTGCTGAGAAATCACGGCCAAAATCGGTTAAGATCAATGGAAGTGGTAAAATATTTTCTCTCTAATAAATTCCTCCTCCCCCTGCCACCACTTAACACCGTTTGGGGATCGTTCACAAGGAACAGTTGAGAAGAGAACACCGGTTTGGCTTCGTAGTTCTTTCATGTGAAGTTATTTAAAATCACTAAACTAAGCTGCAGTGCTCTGTGGCGTAGTGGTTAGCGTGCTGGACAATTCACATTATATTTTCACGTTCGCGCCGACCTACCGTAGTCGTTTTTTTTTTTTTTTTTTTTTTCCTAAACAACTGGAATGGACTTTTCTTGGTGGCCGAACTGTTAACGTTGCAGATGTTTTTTTTTTTTTGTTTTTTTCACACTTTATTTTCCTACTTTTACTCATGACTCCGGGTTTGATCCTTCCTACTTACCAACCATAACATTTTTTAAAACTCCCCCCCCCCCGTCCCGGAAACAAACACTCGGGCAACGCCGGGTACCCCCGCTAGTTTGTAATACTTTGAAATTTAAATTGAAATGTTTTTAAAATACTAGACTTCGGACATAATTTATTTGTAAAACTTATAAATGAAAAACTAAACGGGCATAATAACAATTATAACTTAGCAACAAAATCTTACCCCTTCACTATTGTCTGTACAAGCCAGAAAGCTTTCTACTCAAATAATTTCTTCCCTCGAACATGTACACTTTGGAATTCCCTTCCTGCTACCTTCTTCTCTTATGTAGACTTTTAAATGTAATGCAAACCAACATCTTGATAATCTTTCCTAGGTATGCTCCCAAATGGTAGCCCCTTACGTTCAAGTGGCGATATACTTTGTTTGAAGTGACCATGAGTACAAAAGAAAAATAGTATTTATTTTTTATTTTTATTTTATTTATTTTTGTTTTGTTTTTTTACAAGGGAGTAACCAAGATGACTTGTTAGGGGAGAACGTGAGTAAAAACAAAAAGCTGGAAATTATGTATTATACAGATCACAAAATCACACCCCTTCACTGTTGAGGTCCCTAAATGCCAGAAAACTTTATACTCTAATAGTTTCTTTCCTCGAACAACTACATTTTGGAATTCCCTTCCTGATACCTGTTTCCCTGACTGTACTGATATGCAGAAGTTTAAATGTAACGTAAATAAACATCTTGTTAATCTTTTCTATGCATGGTCCAAAATAGTAACCCGTTACGTCCAAGTGGTGATATGACTTGTTTAGGGGTGAATGTGAAAAATATATTCAAATATATTTGGCTTATGATAAAATTTTCGAATATCTAATTAAATCTTATCAAATATTAAGTTGACAAATTTAGACGTTTTCAATTTATAATATCCAATTTAAATTTATGAAAATTATTTTAAATTTTTATTTTTTTTTTAATTTGTATTGAACTCATTTTTGCTAAATTTGGCGACGAGCATTCATAGTCATATATTATAAAAGTTGACGTCTGCTTCTTTTTTTTTTTAATGCCCCCCCCCCCGCGTCCATTTGGAATTCAAAATGGCTTCCGGTGTCATTTGCTTACGATGTGCTTTCGATTCATTTTGTCATTAACCCTAAAAGTTTCCTTCCGGAACCATTAATCATCTCCAGAAATAAACGGACCGCGACGAACGGTTCGGGAAATTGCAATGTGAATATTTATAAATGAAAAAAAAAAATAATAATAATAAAATTAAATTAAATTAAATTAAAGAATAAAAGACATTTTATGAAAATAAGTTTTGAAAAAAGAAATTCAAAATAATTTTCGCCATACATTCTTTTTATCTCTATGATAATTTTCATATCGAATATGAAATCACTGACGTAATTCAGTAGAGAATTCATCGAGATGCGATTCCTACGAACACTACATATATATATATATATATATATATATATATATATATATATATATGTATATATATATGTATATATATATATGTATATATATATGTATATATATATGTATATATATATATATATGTATATATATATCTGTATATATATATATGTATATATATATGTATATATGTGTATATATATACATATATATATATATATTCCAGTAAATATGTATATATATATATATATATATATATATATATATATGTATAACTGTTCAGTTTTAATATGTATGTGTATATATATATATATATATATATATATATATATATATTAAAATGATAACGAATATTAGTTACGCGGTCCTGGATATGACCTTAAACTATATCCGATATTGAGGCCCCACCTTGTGGGCTTTGGGGAGTGTGGAGCCACCCTTTAATTGCCATTGCTCACAGGTTCACACGGACCTGGAGTGGTAGTACCTGTTAGGGTCCCAACTATGGGTTAAATAGAAACCGACTTGAAAAAAAAAAAGAAGACAAATATACTTTATTAAATAGTTTTCTTCAAAATCACTGGGTTCGGTATTAAATAACCTGAAAAGTGTTGATATGCCGTAAAAAAAAACAACCGACCAACAATAACAGTTACATAGAACGGAATAATAAGGACGAAAACTAGAGGAAAATTGCATCGCATTTCGAAGCTAAATGCTTCTCATCAGAAGAGGAGAAACCCCTACAGTATCACATTATATAGGTATATAAATATTTACTAGGCTTGAGAACATTTAGATTAAAAACATGTTATATATATATATATACAGGTTACAAAGAAAAACAGACGCCCAAAATAAAGTAACAACGTGTATTGCAAAGCAAGAGGTGGGTTGTTCATCGTAGCTGACCAACGACCTAGGTTGGTCCACCGGATGTCGACTAACGTCTTACGGCTTAGTCTTCCGGTATTTATTGAGATTGTCATAGGCTATTAATAGCTAACATAAGTTAGTTCCGAGACAACAACTCCTCCCCCTCCCCTCCCACTCCCACTCCCACAGAAGAGACGTTGCGAGCCTGTCTTTGTTTTATCGTTATTTCCAATTTCCATGGCAGGTGCTCGTCTGAGCTCCAATCCCTCGTCCCCCCCTCACCAATCTTTCACGAGAAACACCGGTCTGGCTGAAACTACTGTCAATAATTTTCCCCACTCTTTATCTCTGCCTAAATCCAAACGTAGATTCCATGAGAAAAGCTTCTTTCTTAGAACTGCACGCCAGTGGAACTCTCTGCCACTTGCCTGTTTCCCACCTGACTACAACTTGGCCGTCTTCAATTCCAACATGAACAAACTCCTGACAAACCGCCCCCTTAAGTAAGGCACTCTATCAAAACCCCCAATACTAATGATTACTACAATACTATCTCATTGATTACTGTACACGCAATAACCCTTATCCCTGAGTGGCCTTCGGGCCTTGATAAGTGGTGACCCCATGTAAAATAAACACAAAAAAACAAGTTTTAGTATTCTTAGACCTACTGGGGGGAAAATGGAACATTAATTCGTTTCCTTCAATAACTTTGCAAACGAACGTTGAACATCCAGATTAAAATTCGTTGGAAAAATATTTCTGCTAAGAAGAATGTTTTCTTCATAAACGAGAAAAAATTCATGTCGTCAGAAATATTCAATGGTTTTTCGAAGCAATGCATTTTTCCATAGAACAGAAAAAAATTGTTGGCAATGAGGAAGATGGCGGAAACCCGTATGTTTTTTAGTAAGCCAAAAATAAGTTCGCCGAAACACTTATTCAATGACGCGAGAAAAAACACGAATAATTTGTATTTCCCTTTTTTATATTTACAGGTGCCCCCAGATATCGTAACAGTATCGAGTATAGATAAGAAGAAAAAATATAAAAATATTCTTACTTTCCACAAGTTTGCAATTCACGCACTTATTTGATTTTCGCGAGTTCTTTTTTTTTTATTAATCAGTATTTCCCACACATTGGTTTAATTTAGTGTTTCCTACACATTGGTTCAATTCAGTTTTTAACTAACACTAAAACTAAAATCCAAACGTCTCCGCTAATTTTGGGTCTAAACACTTGAAATTGTAGATGTAGGTTACCTGGACATGAGTCAAACATTTAAATATATATGTATATGCACATAAAGTTATAAAGAGTACATAGGCGGAACTGCTAGTATATATATATATATATATATATATATACTAGCAGCTCTGGAACTGCTAGTATATATATATGTATATATATATATATATATATATATATATATATATATATATATATATATATATATACTAGCAGTTCCGCCAGGTTTTTTCGCTCTTCATTTAGAATTCCGTTTTCGAAAATAAGGTTTGTTGCCTGATGATGAGGTCTCTAGTTAGTAAATACTAGTTGACCGAAACATGCTCATGACTCTGTAGCAACAAACTGCTGCTTATGTAAAGACAAATGTAGCCTGCTCTACTTCTGTATTGAGTACTATTGTAAGTACCTCGTTATATTTCACTGATTACCCTACCTTTGGATATATATATGTATATATATATATATATATATGTGTGTGTGTGTGTGTGTGTGTGTGTGTGTGTGTGTGTGTGTGTGTGTGTGTGTGTGTGTGTGATTATTTAAATAGATAAAATTTGACGATATGAAATTTAAAACGAGGGCAGACAAACCTAGAGGCTTGACGTTTCGCCCGTCTTATGCAAGCTTTCTCATTAACCAGTGGGTCGAATGTATAGGGCTAATACTAATTAATAATACTAATTAAGGTCTAATAAACCTAATAATAGTTGATTAATTTCCATCGCAAAGCAACTAATAAAAATGATTAGATACACTTCTACTCATATCACAATGATAATGCGAAAAAAGGTTTTATAATTTGCAGCAAGGGAGATATAAATGAAGAATGTTATTATATAGAACACACCGTTAAAACTTTGCAATAGCCTCAATTTTTTTACTAAGCGCAAAAAGAAAGGCTCTAAAACTTTTCTGTAACTGGAATCAAGATGAAATAACCAAACACATAGCAGAACATTAATCCTGACCACTAACAGTAATAGCAGCGCCATTTACAAAAATCTAAACAAAATCGACATCCAAATATCACAAAACACCTCCTCGACAATCAAAGATCTAACCTATGCCTTGATTGCGGCAAAATATACATAGGAGTAACGCAATGCGATCTTAAGAAGAGGTTATATGAATACAAATGAAAAGTAATTCTGTCCACCAACAATAATAACAGCGCAATTTAGAAAACCTTAAACAAAATCGCCATCCAAAATATCACAAAACACCTCCTCGACAATCAGAGATCTAACCCATAAATCTGTATTAAACATAAATATTAAAATCAAAACCGGAGTATACTCCATACTATGCCTTGATTGTGGCAAAATCTACATAGGAGAAACGCAACGTGATCTTAAGAAGAGGTCATATGAACACAAAAGAGAAAAATAATAATACACTTCGGCTTTAATAATGCGACTTGTAAAACACATGCAATAAATCAATACGTCGTTTAACTGGATCTGCTCTCATTTGCCAATCTACTAATACTATTAAGTGAAGAAAAGGTTTCTTTCATACTTCTCCTTATCTGTAAAAAATCATAATCAAGGATAACGTTTTAGATACAGGATAAAACTAAATACTTCCTTAATTTCTTTTATATATATATATATATATATATATATATATATATATATATATATATATATATATATATATATATATTTTACGACCATCATAAACTGTATATATAAATATTCAATTTACATAACGACTCCCCTCTATTTGTATATTCAACCCTAAACATTCAACTCTCTCGTCATTGACCATCTCTCTTGAGAAAGCCCGAATAAGACGAATTTTTCCGCCTCCATTTTAAATTTCATATATATATGAAAGATAAGGGTTAATGGTTATGCATTAGTCATTGTGATTATAGCGTAGTAAATATAGATAGTGGGAATTTTGCAAATTGGATTACTTATGGGGACGGTTCATCAAGAACTTGTTTACATTGGGCTTGAAGACAATCATATTGTAGTGATCTGGAAAGCAGGCGATCGGAAGAGTTCCACAGGTGCGCAGTTGTAAGAAAGAAGCTTTCTTCATGGAATCTACATTTTGGTTTATACACACACACACACACACACACACACACACACACACACACATATATATATATATATATATATATATATATATATATATATATATATATATATATATTTCTCTAAGCATGCTTGTATATAACAATCAATAACCTTATCAATAGATGAGACTTGTGCCCTCCTTCCAGTGCGAGTATATTGGTATTTTTATGTTATTTGTAACGAATTACACTTGCTACTACTACTACTACACAGCATAAGAGTGCGCTTGTTAATCATCATAAAGTCGTCCAAAAGGACGTAAAATGTCCCCGAATCTGCCAGGCGATTCTGTAACATCTATTACTAAAAGAAGAAGCCATAAATCTCTTCGCCTCGACCAACTGATTTGATGCATCCAGTTGCAATAGATGTTGCTAGGCATTCTCTATTTTTTCGTTAATTTCCTGGTAGATGCTTGACCGAGCTCCGATGCCTGGCCCGCGTAAGTAAGACATTTACAAGAAGAACTCATCGGGCTACAACCGCTGTAAGGAATATCTCTCCCACTCTCTCTCTCTCTTTCTATCTATCTATCGATTACTCTCTTTTTATATATATATATATATATATATATATATTACTCTCTCTCTCTTTCTATCTATCTATTAATCTTTCTCTCTCTCTCTCGCTATATATATATCTATATAGTAAAGCTATATATATATATATATGTATATATATGTATATATATATATTTCTCCCTCCTTTTCTCTCTCTTTCTCTCTCTATCTCTCTATCTGTTACTCTCTTTACACACACACACACACACACACACACACACACACACACACACACACACATATATATATATATATATATATATATATATATATATATATTTAAATAAGGGGGTAGTCACCAACAATGTGTATTTTTTAACATTATTTTATTATTCCGTGTCTTGGTTTTTCATTGAGAATTATGTTTAGATCATTGTACCTATTTACAATGCCTCCCCACGGGACAGAGTTAGACACCAGGGTCGTTTTTTAACGTGGAGTAAAAGGTACAAAAATAAAAATTGTCTCAGTCGTGAAGGATTTCTCCTCCACTGAAAGAAAACAAGAAATGGAAGTGCTGCATCTGAAGAACAGATGGTATTTATTTGCTCCCCCACTGAGCAAATTAGGCACAAGGCCGATTTTTAATGTGAGGAGTGAAGGGAGGGGGAAGGGAAAAAGGGGGACCAGCTCCCAAGAGGTGGGAAATGGGAGCTGATTAATGGTCAGGCATGTGGAGTTGCCCCCACATCTGGTCTTTGCTAGTCATAGCTAGTCATAGCTTGCAGCATCTGAAGAACAGATGGTATTTATTTGCTCCCCCACCGAGAAAATTAGGCACAAGGCCAATTTTTAATGTGAGGAGTGAAGGGAGGGGGAAGGGAAAAAGGGGACCAGCTCCCGAGAGGTGGGAAATGGGAGCTGGTTAAAGGTCAGGCATGTGGGGTTGCCCCCACATCTGGTCTTTGCTAGTCATAGCTAGTCATAGCTTGCAGTATCTGCCGGAACAGATGGTATTTATTTGCTCCCCCACCGAGCAAATTAGGCACAAGGCCGATTTTTAAAGTGAGGAGTGAAGGGGAAATGGGGACCAACTCCCCGGGGAGTAGGGGAGCTGGATAGTGACAATTGGTATGAAGGGTTGCCCCTACATTGACCAAGGTCTTATATGTGAGGTTGCCCACACATATGGTCTTTGCTTGCAGTATATGCCGGAACAGATGGTATTTATTTGCTCCCCCACTGAGCAAATTAGGCACAAGGCCGTTTTTAATGTGAGGTAAAAACCAGCTCCCCTAAAAGTACGCAAAAAGGGGGCACTCTGGTTACCAAAAATAATAATTGTCCCAATATAGAGGGTTTCCCCTCCATTGACTGGTACAAATTATCTTAAGTGCAACATCTGCCGGAACAGATGGTGTTTATTTGCTCCCCCACTGAGCAAATTAGGCACAAGGCCGTTTTTAATGTGAGGTAAAAACCAGCTCCCCTAAAAGGGGTCACTCTGGTTACCAAAAATAATAATTGTCCCAGTATAGAGGGTTTCCCCTCCATTGACTGGTACAAATTATCTTAAGTGCAGTATCTGCCGGAACAGATACTACACTTTGATCTTGCCCAAAAGTTCCAATGTAGATATTAATGTTTAGATCATTGTAATGATGTTTTTAAATCATTGAAAACGATTTCAATGATTTAAAAACATTATTACAATGATCAAAACATAATTCTCAACGAAAAACCAAGACACGGAATAATAAAATAATGTTAAAAAATACACATTGTTGGTGACTACCCCCTTATTTAAATATACATCTTTCTCTCGTTGGAATTTCTTAACCCATTTTATATATATATATATATATATATATATATATATATATATATATATATATATTTATTTATTTCATTCTTTTTCTCTACCTACCTATCTATCTATATATATATATATATATATATATATACTAGTAGAGAGACCCGACGTTGTCCGGGATTGAATTAGCATCAAACGAATGGTCTACACTTCCAATACTTTATTATCATCAAAATCGATAGAATCGCCTATTTTTTCAATCAAATCGATTCATTGCCTGCTCTAGTCGGGGCCCCACAACGATGCATCAAAAGGAAGCTTCATGTGCCTTCAAGCAGTGGCTTGGTCCCTAATACATTGTAGCGTACATTGCACTGTAGAGAACCTATAGTTTAGTTTAATAAATTATTCTTACATAACGGTTTGAATTAAAGTTTAAAATGCAAAAGCCAAGTATCATGGTTCAATTGAGCTCTAAGCGGAAACATTCATTTTGAATGCGCCCTTGTTTTATCAGACAAGCTATTCTTGCCTTTATACGCCATGCCCTTCTGTTTGCGAGAAAACTTCTAAAATGCAGGTTTAATGTTAGACTGTATGACGGTGTTAACTTTATTCAAAATCGTATTGTTCCTTTTCTATTCAGTTTTTTTTTTTTTCGGTTATCGATTTTTATACTTATCGAGGGCATTACAATATAAAACGTTTCTAAGAACACTTCCAGACAATAAAGAACAGTTGTGTAAAAGAATTTTTTAAATCGGCACAGCCGTTTTCGAGTCCATAAGGAACAAACTCATATACACATACACGCAAAAAGTGCTTTTTATATATAAGTAGAGATATGTAACGCGTACAATGTGTATTATGGTTTCTTTTTACTAAGGAATCGCCGCTTACCAAGGCCCAAAGGCCACTCGAGGATAAGGGTTAATGAATGTCGGATAGACTACGAGACAGCATTTTAATGATCAGTAATGGCGGTACGGTTTGATTATTTAAGAGGGCGGCTCAACATGAAGATTAGACTTGAAAACGACCATGTTATAGTCGGCTGGGAAGCAGCGCCACGGGATTATGTTTTGCCGACGAACAGTTCTAGGAAATAAATGTTGCTTATAAAAATTTCGTTTGGTTTTATGCACTGAGAATTAGATATATAGCTATAAGTAGAAGCAGCTATAGAATAAGCAAGGAAAATTAGGGTTTGTATTACTGTACACACAGATTCGAAAAAGTTGTCAAAAAACAAATATATAGCAAATAAATGTTATCAAAGGCAAGATAAGTTACTTTTCTACCTAACTGGATATATTTTTTGTGTTTTTATTCAGTGTAACATGTTTATTCAGCTCGAAAAACATGCAGTGTTTACCGATGTATTTGATAATTCAAAATGGCGCCCGACTCTCTCTTTAACACGGTAAGTTTGGGAAAAGGTCTTATAAATAATAAACTAGACAAAATACTGTTAGAAATCCGCTCAATATATGTTACCGGGACATAAGTTGACATATATTCGGTTGATTTTTTTAATAGTATTTTGTCTAGTTTATTTTTTATAACATCTTTTTCCCAAACTTACCGTGTTAAAGAGACAGCTGAACGCCATTTTGAATTTTCCAATACATCGGTAAACACTGCATGTTTTTCGAGCTGAATAAACATGTTACATTGAATAAAAACACAAAAAATATATCCAGTTAGGTAGAAAAGTAACTTATCTTGCCTTTGATAACATTTATTTGTTATATATTTGTTTTTTTGACAACTTTTTCGAATCTATGTGTACAGTCATACAAACCCGAAAATTATTTTATTTTTATTTTGTTATTCCATTTTCATCTCATGCTACTATTGGGGACATAATTTGCAGGGATATTATTAGTGCTGTGACAACAGAATATTCTTTCCATTGTTTTGACTTTCAAGTGTATACCCAACACAGTAAGACACAGAATAATAATAAACCGAGAACCGCATCAGTCTATGTAAAAACATATAACATATTAACGGATATATATACTCAAGAGTCAAAACAGTGAAAAGAATATGCTGTTGTCACATCCCTAGAAATTATGTAGGGGCAAGTTTTTTTGTTTTTTTTTTACACAGTGATCACCACTTATCAAGGCCCGGAAGCCACTCAGGGATAAGGGTTATTGCAAGTACATTACGTTAGTGTGGAGATTTGATGAAGTGTTTACTTAAGGGGGCGGTTCATTAGGAATTTGTTAACATTGGACTTGAAGACATCCAAGTTGTAGTCCGGTGGGAAGCAGGCAGACGGAACAAAGTTCCACAGGCGTGCAGTTCTAAGAAAGAAGCTTTGTTCATGGAATACGCGTTTTGATTTAGGCACAGATATAGAGTGGGGGAAATTTTTCACAGTGGATTCAGCTAGACGGGTGTTTTTCGTGAAAGATTGGCGAGGGGGGACCAGAGATTGGAGTTCAGACGAGCACCTGCCATGGAAATAACGATAAAACAAGGATAGGCTCGCAACGTTTCTTCTGTGGGAGAGAGGTTGCAGGGTAGAGAAAAGGGCATCCCCCACTATGCCACGAAGTCTATTTTGTACTCTGTCAAGGCAGCATAGGTTGTTTTTAGCAGCTCCTGCCCAGATATGGCAACAGTATTCCATCCAAGTACTTGTTGCGAAGGTTTTGCAGGATGAGGGCACAAACTGAAGTTCAGTTGAGCACCTGCTATGAAAATAACAAGAGGCCAATGATAGATTCGCAACGTCTGTCTCTTTTATTCCATTACGGTATCGTATAATGGTAAAGCTCGAATGCTCAAATCATTCTCTATCGAGGGTAGAAAAAAAATATATTTACGCTTAACTATGTAAGGGGAGATTATTTTCAAATATTCTCCTAAACTGAGAACGGAGTAACGGAGTAACGGACTAAAATGCTCGAACATTCTCTATCGCCAACGAAAACAAAATAAAACAAAAGCATTGTTGAATTAAAAAAAAAATTAAATAAATAAAAAATACAGAACCCAAAATGACACCCTCTACCCCTCAACACTACCCCTTAAGTAACCCGGCATAAACCAGTTAGGACGACTTGTTCTTCCCTCTTCCTCGATATGAACTTGAGACCGCGCGATCAAACTTTCAAAAACTAAGTTATACCATTTTCTATCTATAATTTTGAAATCCATTTGATATCGCAAAAACTAATTTATTGCAGACGTTATTTTCTATTCATTTATTTTTTTCAGGTTTGACTAAATTTCTGAGCATTTCAACTGCACTTATCTTTCTTTTGCTCTTTTTTTCTGTTGGTTTTTTTCTCCAAAGTATATCTGCACTATTAACTAAACACTGAAAAATGATTTTTATCAGCAGTATGCATTATTTCTTAACCAGTCTAAACTTAGTACCCAAACTTAGGGCCGCTTAGGATCCTTCTACCGCTCCAGAAGATATCTCACTACTGATGCAATTCTCTATCTCTATAAAAGCCAAGTACGTCCAAAGATGGAGTACTGCTGCAACATCTGGGCTGGAAATTCAAAAAACAGCCTATCCTGCCTTGACAAAGTACAAAATAGACTTTGTGGCTTAGTGGGGGATGCTCTCTTCTCTTCCCTGCAACCTCTCACCCACAGAAGAGGCGTTGCGAGCCTGTCTTTGTTTTATCATTATTTCCATGGCAAGTGCTCGTCCGAGCTCCAATCTCTGGTCCCCCCTCGTCAAGCCTTCATGATAAACACCCGTCTAGCTAAAACCACTGTCAGTAATTTCCCCTACACTTTATCTGTGCCTAAATCAAAACGTAGATTCCATGAACATAGCTTTTTTCTGAGAAGTGCACGCCTGTGGAATTCTCTTCCGTTTGCCTGCTTCCCAACTGAATACATGTTGGACGTCTTCAAGTCCAACATAAACAAATTCCCGATTAATCGCCCCCTTAAGTAAGACACTTTATCAAATCTCCAATACCAACTATTACTACGATATCATCCCATTGATTATTGTACACAAAATAACCCTTATCCTCGAGTGGCTTACGGGCCTTGATAAGTGGTGATCCCCACGTAAAAAAAAATGTGGGAAAGAGTAGTGAAGCGAAAACGTCCTCGCTTACTTGATTTTGTCCACTGTCAATGTACGAAAAGGTATTCTTAGCAGCTCCTCCTCATGGTAACTGCTCGACTTAACTCCAATTTATTCCACTTGAAAAACTTTCACAAAAAACACTCGACTAGCTAAAACCACTATATATGATTTCCCCTACTCTCTACATATGCCTAAATCTAAACGCAGATTCCATGAGCAAAGCTTATTTTCCAGAACTGTCCGCCTCTGGAACACTGTTCCGCTGACTTGCTTCCCAGTTGAATACAACATAGTAACCTTCAAATCCAATGTAAATAAATTCCTGTTAAGCTGTCCCCATAAACAATCAAGTTCCCTTTGCCTATTCTACAAGTACTTTAACGGTGAATGCTTTGACGAACTGCAAGCACTTGTACCCCTTCGACGTAAATGCCCCCGACAAACCCGACAAGCAGCTAAATCCCACCCCTTCACAGTAAAGATCCCTAGATGTAAGACAGCCTTCTACTCCAGCAGTTTCTTCCCCAGAACTGCTAGACTTTGGAATTCCCTTCTGGGTCCCTGATTCCCCAACTGTACTGACATGCAGAAGTTCAAGTGTAATGTAAACCGACATCTCGCTGCCCAACTCCCTACATAGTACTACTGTAGCTTATTCCCTGATAGTAGCCCCCTACATCAAAGTGGCACTGTGCCTTGTTTGGGATGAAAATGTAATAAAAAAAAAGGTTCCACCTAATTTACACCATTAATGATTACAAGACTAAACCTTACATTCATTAACACCTTATTCTCAAGTGGCTTTCGGGTCTTGATAAGTGCTGACTGCAAACCATTTTTCCAGCGACTTTGGCAACGAATTTGATGTAATTCTTCCATCGCAGATCAGGAATGAAGGTCAGTTCCGGAAGTTTGTCAAAGCAACACGAAGGTCGTTCATTTCAGTTGAGGCCTAACGGGGTCAGAGCGAACGGGGTGAAAAGATAGAAGTGCGTTTTTGTTTCTACATGTGAAATAGATAAACGTTATCCTTGTAACAGAACTGCTGATAAAATAAACCTGGGCCTGGTGTTGCCTCAGAGACAAAATACAGGTAAATAGATTTAAATCAGAACAGATAAGGGAGTGCTTTTTTTTACAGGGTCGAGCTTCAAAACGATACCAATCTCGTGGAAATCCGTCACCACTTATCAAGGCCCGGAAGCCACTCAGGGTTAAGGGCTATTACGTGTACAATAATCAATGGGATAGCATCGTAGTAATCGTTAGTATTGGAAATTTGATAAAGTGTCTTACTTAAGAAGGCGGTTCATCAGGAATTTGTTTATGTTGGACTTGAAGACATTCAAGTTTTAGTCAGGTGGGAAACAGGCAAACGGAAGAGAGTTCCACAGTCGTGCACTTCTAAGAAAGAAGCTTTGTTCATGGAATCTACGTTTTGGTTTTGACACAGCTAAAGAGTGGGGAAAATTTTTGACAGTGGTTTCAGTTAGACGGGTGTTTATCGTGAAAGATTGACGCGGGGGGACCAGAGATTGGAGCTCAGACGAGCACTTGCCATGGAAGTAACGATAAAACAAAGACAGGCTCACAACGTCTCTTCTGTGGGACAGAGGTTTCAGGGAAAAGAAAAGTGCATCCCCCACTAAGCGACGAAGCCTATTTTGTATTCTGTCAAGGCAGGATATGCTGTTTTTAGCAGCTCCTGCCTAGATGTGGCAGCAGTATTCTATCCTTGGACGTACTTGGCTTTTATATAGATAGAGAATTGCATCAGCAGTGAGATATCTTCTGGAGCGGTAGAAATATCCTACCATTTTTCCAGCGACCTTGGCAACTGACTTGATGTACGTGTTCCATTTCCATTGCTTAAAAATAAAAAAGAAGCCTCCATATAAAGCAGCCGTATGTTTATAGAACATAATCCCGAAAATATACCCTCTGTACCCTTGTTTTTTTTTTGTTGTTGTTGTAGTAGTCGTCGTCATCATCATCATCATCATCATCATCATCATTTATTCTAATTAGAATTATATTTTTTTACTCACGTTCACCCCTATCAAGGAATATCGCCACTTGGACGTAAGGGCCTACTATTGTGGACCAAGTTTAGGTAAGATTAAAAAGATTTTGGTTTACGTTACATTTTAAACTTTAGCATACCAGTATGGCCAGAGAAACGGGTAGCAGGAAGGGAATTCCAAAGTCAAGCTGTTCCAGGGAAGAAACTATTAGAATAGCAAGCTTTCTTGCATTTAGAAACTTCAGCAGTGAAGGTCTGAGATTCTGTTGCTTAGCAGGTTTGTAAGGAATATGTACGTCGAGGGGGCACAAGTGCAACGAGTTCATCAGAGAAAAATTCCATTAAAATATTTGTAAAACAGGCACAAAGAGATAACATTGCGGCGATGGGACAGGGGTTGGAGCTTAGTTGACAAAGTGGGACCGATTAGATTTGAAACCCTTTTGGACCCTATCCAAGAAGGAGAGGTTAGTGATAGATGCAGCGGCCCAGATGTGTCAACAATACTCCATGCATTGGTGAATTGTGGTCTTGTAGAGGTACATGATACTCTCAGGTGTGAGTAGTTTCTAGCTCGTTAGAGGGAACCTACCTTCTTTGCAACAGTCTTTGCAATGTACTCAATGTATTTGTTCCAATTAATATTTTCTAAAAAGATGTCGGGTTATTTACTGGAGGGACCCCGTAAGGGTTGCAAATATCCCTAAGTGAAAGCCTTTCTGTGGAACGAACTGGATTCGAATTTAGCACACCAAGATTTTCAATCTAAATTACCGTGCTGATGTGTCATGCAAGGTTTGCGTATCTTTTTCTCAGCAGCTCAGATTTTACGGGCGTTATTTTATTTACCCTTTAATCTTCAAGAAGTTAGATACAAAATCGTGTTGGTTTAATGAAAGCATTCTGTGGAACGAACTGGATTCGAACTTGGTTCGCCTAGGTTATTAATCTCTGTCGTTAATCGCGTGAAGGTTGCCAACATCCCTGAATAAAAATGTTTCTGTGGAAAAAAATGAATTCAAACTTGGTTCACTTAAATTTTCAGCCCGTGCCGTTAATCATGTGAAGGTTGCCAACATCCCTAAGTAAAAGTTTTTCTCTAGAACGAACTGGATTCGAACTTGGCACACCCAGATTTTTCAGTCTGTGTTGTTAACCACTTAGTCACCGTTACAAGCGTGTTTTTCGTACCTTTTATTATACACCAGTGGGGAAGGGTCGCCCGGCCTTACCCGGTCGTTAAATACGCTGAAATATATTTTCACTCATGCAGATTTCGTATTTATTATTACAGAGCCAATTTCATATTGAATATTATATTGTACCTAATATATAGTACTTATTTCAAACGCTGTGATATACCAACACTTTCTTACTTCCCACACTTTGGTGGCCTTGTGCTTATTTGTTCGTTTCAGGATGTTAGACACAAGGTCGGGATGAAAGTGATTTTGTGGAACGAATTGGATTTGAACTTGCATACTCACGTTTTTACTTTGTGTCATTAACTACTTAGCTACTGTTATCTTAAACAAGGCCGATAGCCATTAGTCGCGTGCTCTCATGTAATGAATGAATGCGTGAATGTAGGATTGACATGAAATTCTTAAAGATAAACTAAAACGACCGAAAAATTGGCTGAAATGATTAAATAAATAAAAAGTAAACGACTTAGAATGACTTTAATGAACTTAAAGATGAATTGAATGATTTAAAAAAATAACTGGAATGATCTGGAGAATGACATAAATGGCTTTGAGACGGACTGACTGTAAAGCGGGTGATCATTTTACATTAAATTAATACAAAAAAGTGACCCCCCACTTTATATCACAATAAGTACAGCATGTAGGAAGTACAGATACTACACATTGATCTTGGGCAAAAGGCCAAGAAAAGGGTATTTATTTGCCCCCCCCCACCGAGCAAATTAGGTACAAGGCCGATTTTTAATGTGAGGAGTGAAGGGGAATGGGGGCCAGCTCCCCGGAGAGTAGGGGAGTTGCATAGTGACAATTGGTATGAAGGGTTGCCCCTACATTTACCAAGGTCATATATGTGGGGTTAGTATTTATTTGCTCCCCCACCGAGCAAATTAGGCACAAGTCCGATTTTTAATGTGTGGAGTGAAGGGGAAATGAGGACCAACACCGCAGGGAGTAGGGGAGCTGGATAGTGACAATTGGTATGAAGGGTTGCCTCTACATTGACCAAGGTCTTATACGTGGGATTGTCCCCACATATTGTCTTTGTTTGCAGTGTCTACCGGAACAGATACTATACTTTGATCTTGGCCAAAAGGGCAAGAAAAGCTGTATTTATTTGCTCCCCCACCGAGCAAATTAGGCACAAGTTCGATTTTTAATGTGAGGAGTAAAGAGGAAATGGGGACCAACTCCCCGGGGCGTAGGGGAGCTGGATAATGACAATTGGTATGAAGGGTTGTCCCTAGATTGACCAAGGTCTTATATGTGGGATTTCCCCCACATATGGTCCTTACTTGCAGTATCTGCCGGAACAGATACTATACTTGGTGTTATGTAATGGATGGCTGGAATCATCCGATACATAACTGAAAAGAAAAACTTCTTTCAAAAAAGATAATAAAAGATTGGAAAGATGGGCATCGAATAATCGATTGTCCACCAGTCGAAACGAAAAAATAATTACGTCGTAAACAGAGAAATCGGACGACGATTTTTTTTTGTTTACAAAACAAGGAAACGTGACATGCCTTGTAAATTTGGAATGTATATGAAGAGCATGAATAAAGTCAATAGTCGGTTAGCTGAAGAGAAATCGGTCATGATGTCTCTAGGTAAAGAGGCGGCGAAAGATTGTCAAAACGTGACCAGCAGACGCGTGCTCCCTTATCGATAGCAGTGTGATCGACAGGTAGCGTGGAGTGGAAAAAAACCAAGCGAAAAACACATGCTAATATAAGAGGTGATTTTTGGAGTCCAGCAGAAGAGAAGAGAGGAGAGAAGAGAGGAGAGAAGAGAGGAGAGAAGAAAGAGAAGAGAAGAGAGAGACGCCGATAGGAGACGTGCGTTGTCTAGAGCATAACGTTTCCACCCCCCTCTCCATCACTGACACGACAGTAAGCCCCATTGTTAAATTTTGAACTTTTAAAAATCTCGATGTACAAAATATATTTTTATATAAAAAGCCAGCGTGTCTTATGTCTTGATTTGGTATGCTGAGTTACGTCTGATCTTTATGTGCATGTTAATTTCCTTTCAGTCGGAATCGTTATTTTGACAAGCGGATGACAGCTGAAGAAAGCCGAGAGAGAAAAATGCACAGTCAAGGGGGAAATAACTCTGCCGTCTTAGCCGTTACCATAACAACCAGAAAACTAAACAACATAGACGATCAATAAAAGACGGCTACTTGGTTTTGTTGCAGCGGGGAACTTACTAACAACGAGCGTTCCCAACCTAGGAGTCCTGGCGCTATATAACATTTGATCTTGGCCAAAAGGCCAAGAAAAGCTGTATTTATTTGCTCCCCCACCGAGCAAATTAGGAACAAGGCCGATTTTTAATGTGAGGAGTGAAGGGGAAATGGGGACCAGCTCCCCGGGGAGTAGGGGAGCTGGATACTGACAATTGGTATGAAGGGTTGCCCCTACATTGGGCAATGTCTTATATGTGTGATTGTCCCCACATACTGAATTTTTGAGATGAGGATTGGTTATTCGTATTTGGATTCATCGGATTACTGTTCTCATCTTGAGTGTGATTTTCACAACGTTTCGGCCGATGTAACCTCGGACCTTCTTCAGGTATATCTTGTCGCACTAGGGAATGTTTTTGTCAAACTCAGGAATTTGGACGGAATTTCGAGCGAAACTCTTTATTTACATGCTCTTGTTTCAGTCAGCCATGACTGGATAGAGGTCCTAAGTATCATTTTGTTTCTGTCGATTATTCTTGACTTTTAATACGAATTCGAGATTCAAATATTGATCGGTTTATTCTCTGATTTTTCCAATTGAAGCACATTTGATTTATCGCATTGTGCATTCGAATTTTTCATTAGAACAGATTTCTCCGTCAATAAGAAGGGAAAAAAAACACTTTTATAATCCGAATTCAGAGTGTGTAAAAGTGAGATGCACTATACGTGGCAAACGTAAGCAATAAGAGAGTGGGAGGGGCGAAAAATAACCCCAACGACACCGGCAATTCTTATTTCGGTAAATCGAGGTGCGTCATGTATTAAGGTACACTCATTTTGGATGCAATGATATATATATATATATATATATATATATATATATAATTATTTTTTTTACTACAATAACTAAATACCTACAGACACTAGTGTTTCATCCTTTCGGGATTCTTCAGTGCAGGGTGTCACGATTACTACCAGTCGAACGATTCGAACCCCGCGACACGAGACATCTCTGGCTCGATTAGCGGAGGCCGTATCCATTCGGCTACTATTAACTGTGTGAAATAGCGTTGAATTTTAAACATTTTAATTTAAATGTTCATTACGTCAGACAGACAGTGATCAAATCGTTATACGATGATCTACGCATAAGAGCTAAATTGACCGACTTTTAATTCAATGGAAAGTGCTCAACGATAAGAAACGAATTTCTTAAAGGGGCTGTCATAATTATTTTTTTTAGTATAATAACTAAATACCTACGGACACTAGTGTTTCATCCTTTCGGGATTCTTCAGTGCAGGGTGTCACGATTATATATATATATATATATATATATATATATATATATATATATATATACTAGCATGGGTGCCCGGCGTTGCCCGGGTGTTTGGAGGTGTATGCTGAGCAAAAAAAAGGGGGTAATTTTTTAAACTTTGACCCCTATTATGACCCCTGAAAATTTATTGTTTTGGCCTCAAATCAAGTTATTAAGTTAGATCCATGTCCACAGAAGCTATATCTAAAATTTCAAGTGTGGAAACCCAAAATTGTCGGAGAAGTTTGGTAGAGTTCTCAAAGCTCAAATCGTTGAACTTTGACCCCTTAATCGCCAAATTTCTGGCTAAAAACGGATCACATAGATTTTTCCAAATCTCAGTACCTTGTATATCAAATTTCGAGTCTGTAGACTAAAAATTGACAGAGTTATTTCGTAGGGAAATGTACACAGACACGCACACACTTTCACTTTTATAGATATATAGATTTAAAATTTGAGTCTGACAGAATGACAAAATTATATTGCAAACCGATATATTAAACAAACGAACTTCAAAGAGACAAATGAACACATAAGTAAAAAAAAATTGTATTAGAAAACATTTCTTGATTATTCTACGTCTTTTTTTTTACAGACCTGACGACTGAGGTTCGCTCTTAATAAAAATTGTTTTTTATAGTCTTAATTTTGACTTCCCTTTTCATAAAAAACTAAAAAAAAATCAAGAAAGAAAAGAAATTTAATTTTATTCTTTTTTCATTAATTTCTTTCTGTGCAAAGCAATTCTTTCAAACTTACTCTGTTTCCAAAATGTTTTTATTTTATTCCCCTCCCCCTTCATTCATTTTCCTCCGCATCCTGGCAAGTAGTAAAATAAACCATTTATAATATTTATTCATGGATTTATTTACTAATCATTTCTTTTGTATCGGTAAATGAATTCCATTTAAAAAAAAACTGTAAAAGTCACGTTAAAGGTGATTAAGTTGGAAAGTAAGTAAAAATTTACCCTTTTTACTTTTATACGATTTCTGATCACTTTGAAAAAGGTGTGTGTGTGTGTGTGTGTTTTAAAAATGTTTTTTAACTGCTATAATCTCATTTATATATATATATATATATGTATATATATATATATATATATATATATATATATATATATATATATATAACAACGTGAGTATTCATATCGTGGGTTTGTATTACTGTACACATAGATTCGAAAAAATAGTCAAAAACAAATATATAAATAAATGTTATCAAAGGCAAGATAAGTTACTTTTCTACCTAACTGGATATATTTTTTGTGTTTTTATTCAATGTAATATATTTATTCAGCTCGAAAAACATACAGTGTTTACCGATGTGTTGGAAAATTCAAGATGGCGTCTCACACCCTCTTTAACACCGTAAGTTTGGGAAAGGGTGTTATAAATAAAAAACTATACAAAATACTATTAAAAACCCGCCGAATATATGTCAACCTATGTCACGGTAACATATATTGAGCGAGTTTTTAACAGTATTTTAACAGGGCACATCGTAAAAACTGACCCATTAATTTTCCTGAAGTAAAAACTATATAGTTTTTAAACTTTTAAAACTATACATTATAAAAAGAAAACTGTTCGAGTGATTTTGTTTTTTACATGGGTGTCACCACTTATCAAGGCCCAGAGGCCACTCAAGGATAAGGGTTAATAGGTATACATTAGTCATTGTGATTTTAGCATAGTAAACAGTGGGAATTTTGTAACTTGGATTACTTGAAAAAGAAAACTGTTCGAATGATTGAAAATGAAAATAAAATAACAATGTAAATATATTGATAAGAAAAAAACAAAAACAAACGAAGTTTCCGTTTCAGGAACCCGAGTTTAATTTTATGTCGTAATCATTCAACTCGTTAGCGGTTTTATTCAGCGATTAGGGATAACCATACGACATATCTAATTACCAAAGCGATTTTTTTTTTATTAAAACTAAACCTGTTTAGTTTTAATGAACCAATTTTTTTAAAGCCAACACTTTAGTTATTTTGAGAGCGTGCAACTGCACCCGAAAAGATTGATTAGGAAACTCCAAATCCTTTTATGACGCGAAGAAAAAAAAAAAAAAAAAGGCCTTTTATCGGCTTAAATGATAAACTAATGTTAAATATTAGTATTTAATATAATGAGATATCAATCTACACAATTTGCCATCGATTCTGAAATAAAATGAAATCCTGACATTGTGATCATTTTTGCAGGTGTTATGTGCCAAATATTGAAATAAGAATGTTTAAATTTAATTATTGTAATTTAAGTCTTTAATTTTAATGTCGATTTTATTTATAAAATATCTTTTTAAAAATCAATCTCAAAAACAATCTGAACAATAAATCTCTTTTGTTATGGCTAAGTTTTTGTCAAGGGTAGAAATTATAATAGATAAGTATTCATCCATGATGACATTTTACCGATTTCCTGGTTTACAGGTATTCTTGCTAAATTTCTTCGAAAGAATTGACATAAACAATACTTCAACTAAATACGTATATTTCATGCAATAATGACTTTTGTTTCTTCTGACTTTTCCTAAACTAAACATAAAACATCGGTTAGGGTTAGTTTAACATTCTGTAAAAGTACCTTCCGTTTTTTTTGTTTTTTTTGTACTTCTGCAGAGAAGGTAAAAAAACCGATAAAAACTGGATATATTTTTCGTGTTTTTATTCAATTTAACATGTTTATTCAGCTCGAACAGCATACAGTGTTTACCGATGTGTTGGAAAATTCAAGATGGCGTCTCACACCCTCTTTAACACCGTAAGTTTGGGAAAAGGTGTTATAAATAAAAAAAACTATACAAAATACTATTAAAAACCCACCGAATATATGTCAACCTATGTCACGGTAACATATATTGAGCGAGTTTTTAACAGTATTTTATCCGGTTTTTTATTTATTACACCTTTTTCCAAACTTACCGTGTTAAAGAGAGAATCGGCCGCCATCTTGAATTTTCCAATACATCGGTAAACACTGTATGCTTTTCGAGCTGAATAAACATGTTAAATTGAATAAAAACACGAAAAATATATCCAGTTTGGTAGAAAAGTAACTTATCTTGCCTTTGATAACATTTATTTGTTATATATTTGTTTTTTGGCAACTTATTCGAATCTGTGTGTACAGTAATACAAACGCGAAATGAATTTAAGACAACGAGTGAAATGAGAAAATGAAGAAAATCACATTTGCTGTGTGTGTTTACTTTTTATGTAAGTCAGCGGGTTTCGTTGCCATAACAACGTGACGGTAGTGAACGTGTGTGTGTGCGTGTGTGCGCGTGTGCTTGCTCGTACTACTCCTAAGTTTGTAGGAGCATTTGATTTCGTGTAGTTTAGTTTCGTATATAAGTTTCGTATTTTTTAAATTTGTAATTAACAAGTTATTAAAAAATTAAACCCTTCCAAGATGGACAATAAATAAAGCCATAATATTTTATGGTAAAGGTAAGAGCGTAGAAACCATTGTTTTTTAGGAGATGTGATTATTGGATTAACCAATCAGAAATCGTCTGTGGCACACACATCTCTGTTTTTATAGATATATAGATAGATAGATAGAAGATAGATAGATAGATAGAAGATAGATAGATAGATATATATTACCGCCTATCTCCTACTCTCTCTCTCTTTCTCTCTCTCCCTCCCTCTCCTTGCATATCTTTGTATATGGACGAAGACGACTATGAAACCTTCTTGCACAGAAATAACAACAATTCGAAAAATTGAAAAATTACAAAAAAAAAAGATAATTAAGCAAAAGTTATTTAATAACAAGTGATTGAATGAAAACATGCTGCCTAAATACACAATATGTCTCTCTCTCTCTCTCTCTCTCTCTCTCTATATATATATATATATATATATATATATATATATATATATATATATATATATATTTATATATATATACTTATATATATATATATATATATATATATATATATAAAAGCGAAAATGTATGTATGTATGTATGTATGTATGTGTGTTCGCTTTTTCTGTGTGTCTACAAAAGGCTTCTTTCAGAGAAGCGGTCGCTCGCTTCACAACTTTTTAAAACTTTTTATATCACATATAAATCGTAATATCTCACAGTTAACAACGAAGCTCGCCTGTCTATTTAATTTGCTCGATTTCGGGAAGATAAATATTCAATATTTGTCGCTCGCCGCATGTGGCTTAGTCTTTTTCCTATAAGTCTTTTTCCTATAACATCTTGGGGGAGGGAAAAAAAGCGTTCAGCAGTAAATGAATACCATCCCGCAGTCAAACTTGACCTCATTAACGGGCACCTGCTAAATCCAAGTAATTAAATAATTTATATTATTGTATTTAAGCTTAGCAAACAAAATTATTATAAGTCCCTACAATAAACTTACTGTTTCAGTTTGAAAAGACATTGTCAGGTGATAATAAACTTACTTTTTATTCGAGGCCAGTCATTTAATGAAAGTGAAAACCGAATAAAGAATAGAAAAAAAAAAAGAAAAAAGAAAGGAAGACAGGGCAAACTTCAGAGATCATTTCTTAAAACAAAGCGATCAGACATACGTGATATATATATATATATATATATATATATATATATATATATATATATATATATATATACTAGCTGGCCGCCCGGCATTGCCTGGTCGTAAAATATGCTTAAATATGCAAATTTGATAATTACAGATTGTGTATTTATAATTATATTATATTAATTATATTATACATTTATTATATTATATATTAATTATATTATATTAATTATATTATATTAATTATATTATATTGATCTCAACATATTGTAATCATTTAAAAAAAAAAACACACAATAACTCATGCGCCACCACCGAGAATCGAAACCAAAACGTTTAGCTTACGATAAACTCTTTCCTTTGACGTTGATGTCTGAGCTACGAGGACACGTTTGCTGCAAGGCTAAAAATTAAAACATGAACCAATAGCTATTACGTTACGCATGCATATTCGTAATGGCGTTGTTCGATCTTCACCTGGCAAATTCTATTATTTTCTTTTTAATTTTTACACTTTTGTACTGATTTTCTTCGGCTAAAACGCCAATATAAAATCTCACATATCTTCGAATATTATATATATTAATTTTCATGTCTGTAGACGAAGAACGGACAGAAAAGTTTGGTAGGCAAAATTTTTTAAACAAATATATATACGCATGCATAAATATATAAATAGAAAGAGGTTTGTATTTACTGTAACCTTTTTATGCAAACATTACGCAAGTATAAATCATGTAGAATATCTGCATGAACATAATTACACGTAATAGTTAACTAAAGATGATCATTCCATTCTTGCCTTCTTTGAATCCTTATGCCAATCACAAACTTGTGTTCGAGTCACACAAGCTGGTTCAAAAGCAGTCTGAAGCATTCCATACATTTTTTTTTCAAGTTGAAAACAGAACATTTATTGCATATCGTTCTTGTAAAGTATTCTCACGTCCAGGTTGTATTTTTGAAATTCACCAGCTGTGACAATCAGGCTTTAGTAGGGTGTATTGCAATTCCTGCTGAAGGTTATCATTTTAACCTGAATTCATAAAAAAATCAGTTAGTCATCTCAAAAGATATATAACAATAAGATACGGAACTTTCAAGAGTCTATGACAAATTTAAATGCCTGAACAAAAAAGTCTGGAAACTTATTTAAGACACCATCCCATATGTTTGACTTCAAGACCGACATATAGGGAAGTATTCCTGTGATAATGTGTTCCAAATTTGGATAACCTAATTGATAAAACTCACTATGTCTGTCTGTCTGTCTGTATGGCTCCATATTTTCAAACTTTATCTCCTCCGAAACTAAAAATCACAGAGCGGCGCTAAGGGCCCCAAATGATTGGATTCATAATGGGCCGTTCTTTTATGGGGTCTTTAGTCGGTTAAAATAGTTTTTTAAGGGGTCAAAAAGGAATCCAAATTGAAAAAATCGTTATACATTTTGTACATTCATCTTAGTTTATTTTAGTCAGTTCATATGCGTGTCACGTTGGTACAGTGGTAACGTCACCAACTTTGAATGCTAGAGTCTTACTTTCGCTTTCAATTTTAGCTGATGGTACCCAATTACATTTTTTTTTTAATTTTAAAATCACGACTATTAAATAATATATACAAAATCTGGAGAAATTAAAATATCATATTTAAGCGTATTTTACGACCGAACAAAGCCGCCCCCCACTGCTATATAATACGTTGATAATAAACGCTCTTCACATGCATTGAGAACTATTGAAAAAGAATATTGGTTTTTAATTCAATACATTATGACTTTTTTAATTATGTATATATTATTACACACACACACATATATATATATATATATATATATATATATATATATTTGTAGTCATCGACACACAGTCCTGTTTCGTTGTATCACAACTCATCAGTGCCGCTAGTCTAGAATCTCTCCCAAGCCAAGGATTGAACCTAGAACAGTCGTGTTGACAGTCGGCAATTCTCCCACTCGACCATGGAATCGACGCTCTTAAATAACTCGTCGGAATGTCTATTTAAATAGACACCCGCCACCACTTTTATAGTGCTCAAATCGCCTGTTCGTAAACAAACAAACAACGAGCTTTGCATTTTCAGCGAATTAAGTAGCTGGTGAGATTATTTACAACAGTGCTCTACCCAAAGAGGGGGGGGCTTTAAATATATATATATATATATATATATATATATATATATACTTTTTATTTGTTTTACATAAGCATTAATATATCGCTACACATTCATGAGCATGTTTCGGTCAGCCAGTTACAGGTAACTAGAAACCTGTTCAGGCGATATTTTTTTTATTTAAACTTTGTCCGTAAGCAATATCGCCTGAAGAGGTCTCTAGTAACTGGCTGACGGAAACATACACGTGTATTAACATCGTTAAACTTTCCTTGGTTGTTTTGCCTCTGCAAAATATTAACATGGAATTATATATATATATATATATATATATATATATATATATATATATATATATATATATATTAATAAAATCAAAGGGGTGTAGTGTTTACCTGATATACGCAATGGTAAACTTCAAACTAACATAAATACCAGTATTTATATATAGAAAATTTAATTCAAACCGAATAAAAAAACTCAATACGCAATAGAGAGTAGAGTTTATTATAAGAGAAAAAAAATTAAAACTGAGTTGAGCTTTACAATTAAACTTTATTGTTCGATTGAATACTCCAAAAAACAATTTACAAAGTCCTTATTCCGCGTAGTTTCAAAAAATGCTATTCTTGTTATTCTTCTCATCAGAGGACATAAAGAAATCAGCAAATTATATTTGTAGCAATGCTACAATTTGCTAATTAAGGCATTAAGTGAAACCGCAATTTATTGTAGTTATAAATTGCCAAATAAAAAAAAGAAGTGAAAAAATGTTGGATATGTAAAAAAAAAATATTATTAAAAACCACCGCGCAAAAATGCTCCCTATCTTGGGTTGAGCATATTGGGAAATGATATAGAAACTGTCATGAGCGTATTAAGCGACGCTCTTTTTGTAAACAAATCGAGCGGAGGCATTTGGACGATGTCAAAACATCGTTAATTCATTACCCACACAGCATCAGCCGTATAGCGCAATGGTGAGAAACCTTGACTGTCATTTGGGTGGTCGGGTTTCGACCCTAGCTTGAGGCAGTTGCCTGTCTAGCCGCACCGATGAGTTGCGAAACAGCGAAACAGCACTGTATTTTGATGAGTATATATATATATATATATATATATATATATATATATATATATATATATATATATGCAGGCGTGTGTATATATATATGCATATATATACATGTATATATATATATATATATATATATATAAGTGTGTGTGTGTGTATATGAATATATATGCATTCAGGAGCATGTTTCTGTCAGGCAGTTATATATATATATATATATATATATATATATATATATATATATATATATATATATATATATATATTGTGTATATTTAGGCAGCATATTCTCCTTTAAGCATATGTTGTTAAACAGCACATCATTTTCTTGTTTGACAATTTTCTGTTTTATTTTTTCCAGTTTTCGAATAATTCTTCTTGTGTTATATGTAAAATGGTGTAAAAGTGTTCCGTAGTCTGCGAGCGCTTTCGGCGTTTCCGCCATCGTCTGGCTGGTTATATAAAAAGTCGTTTTTTTAAAATTACGTCGAATGATAAGGTCGTGTTTTAAAATTACATCGTACTATAAGATCGTTTTTGGCTTATGTGGGCTATTTATATACAAATTTATTGGACAGTTTTTTTTGTTTTTTTTCATATACATTAACAGAGGCATTTTAAAATATTTTTGCTGGATTCATAATTTATATTGTTTATTTTGGGTTGTCTCACTTTTATATACAATGCCTCCAACACCTTCAGTCTCCTAACGTTAGAGTCTGTTTGTAAAATTTTGGTATTTTCTACCATGATGTTTCTAAATTGAGAATGCTGGCAGCCATGTTTTTTTTAAATGTTGCGCGATAGAGCTTACATTGGTCATACTACCAACACGTTGTCCCGTAGACTAACGCTTCATCTTTCCGATACTATCTATTAGATATTAGATATATATATATATAATACTAGCTATTAGATATTAGATATATATATAATAGATTCATATATATATATATATATATATATATATATATATATATATATATATATATATATTAGATATGTTTGCTAGTAATGCCTAAGTTACCCATAAAGCGATTTCTGACTCTATTAATGGAATTCTCCGGCGAATGCAATTCGATTCGTGCATTTACAAAATAATCGAAACAGCCTTCATTCGTGTTCATTAATATCTTTTACACGGAAATGCCTTAAACGGGGATTAAAATCTAATAGAAACTGCGCAGATACGACTTTATTTCGCTTTCCTGGATCCTTCAATACGGAGACCTTTTGCTTGGGTGGGATTTCATCGTAAAAGTGACCAAATCCTAGTATTGAGCTGTACATGTGATCGATGGGTCGATCGCATTTGCAGTATTCTTCTTTTACAGGCGTGTAGAGACGCCGACCAGGCGTGGGTCATGGTTTATGGCATTCTTAAGCAGTTGAGCCCTCGCCGTCATTAACCCATCCTCTTCATGAGACGCCGCGTGAAGCTGCGACAAATTGACATCGACATGTACAAATACATATGACTTTGCAACAATTGATATTCTCATCACGGATGTCGCTTAGAGTTTATCGAACACTGGCTTCATCGATTTTATGATGGTTTAAAGAAAAATCAAATACATGGAAAAGCTTCAACTGTCAGACATTCGAATTAGTTTTTCCTTTGAGGCATGGTGCGTTTAAAAGAAAAATAAAACAACAACAACAACCGCTCCTGATGATAATCAGATGCGCCGATAGAAAGTAGAAAGTAGAATATTGCTGAGCAACAGCTTTAGGGCGCTATTTTATACAACATGGCAACTGTATTAAAAGGACCGCTTAGCGAATGGAAAAGATATTCAGAAAAAAATCGAATAAAGAATAACTCTGTCGTGTTCAATCAGACGTGCTTGTGTGTGTGTGTGTGTGTGTGTGTGTGTGTGTGTGTGTGTGTGTGTGTGTGAGAAAGGAGTTGAATTTGAAGGCTATTTCAATGAGGTTCGCAGGAAACACCGTGTATACGATTTTGTATATAATAATAATAATAATAATAATAATAATAATAATAATAATAATCATAGAAATATTAGAAATATTAGAAATATTAGAAAGAATTTTCATTTATATGACGTTTATTTCCCAACATAATGTGTCGTACAAGATGGTAAGTTTTGATGTCCCAAATTTTCGAGAGTAGTATCTCTTCTTCAGGGGAAAAAATAAAAGAAAGTATATAATAGTTCGGGCAGGCTTTTATTTGTCTGTTTTATATTTATTCATTTATTTATTTATTTTAGGAAGTCAATGTCACAGACTGGCTTTAAGTTGTGGTTAATATTAAGTATTGTTGGGAATTACTCTTCCTGTGCTTGAATTAGTTCCCCTGCCAAAGTGTATACGTGTATATACACGTATACACGTATACGCGTGCACGCCTACGTATGTGTGCGTACACACACATGCATACAAGCACATGGACACATGTACACATGTGCATTTACATGTATATATTATATTATTTTAATAATTGAACTCACTTTTATTTGTTATTTATTTATTTATTTTCTATATATTATTTTTTTTTTAGTTATTCTATTGTTCATATATATATATATATATATATATGTTCTATATAATTTTGTTCTTTGTTTATTAAATCTTGTTAAATTAGTTAAGCATTGCGTTATATTACTATTATGTGGTATTACAAGTCGTGAGTGGTTGTTAGTGTTTCTGTGTTTTTGTTTAGTTTTGCTCTGTTATTTATTTTGGATTTATGTTTTTTTTTCATTGGTAGTGATTCCTTTAACCTCAGATTACTTTGTGTCTTTATGTAGCTAGTATTTTTGTGTATTTTGGTTAGGATTGTTGTCGTTAGATAAGTGTTAATAAAATGAGAACAATTTGGTTGATATGTGTTCCATTATACGTATATACAATGACCTAATTGTGCTTCCAATGTAGAACTCATAACTTACATTGTATTTGATATACTGAATACGTGCGATTACATTATTTTGATGGGGTAATTTGGTAGAGTGCATGGATCGTTGTACGTTAGTTTCTAGTTCTTGATAAGTTTTGTCTCAATGTTGGTCAGGAGTGAGTTAGTTAAATGTCTAATTTTTCCATGTGAATGGCTTTGCGGATAGCTGATGTCATTTTGTCACGTTTAGTTTTAAAATGCAGGTGCTGGAGAGAATGTATTGTGGTTTTCTAGGTGTTTTGTGTTGGTATTTGGTGTTTACAAGGTATCCGTTCTGCCCAAGTGTTTGCTGAAAATGCCTAATAGAGACTGACCTATCCATGTCATTTACTTAAGGTGCGGTAAGCCTCGTTCATATCTATTTTATCTTTGGTGAATAGGGTAGATTTGTAGTTTATGAAGTTGTTCCTGTAAGCGCTCTTCCAATAAAATTTTTGTGTATGTTATTTTTTTAATTATTATTGTTACATTTTCACTCCAAAAAAGGCACATTGCCACTTTGATGTAGGGGGCTACTATAAGGGACATACGTTGAAAGATACTATGTAGGGAGTTGTGCAGCGAGATGTCTGTTAACATTACACTTGAACTTCTGCATGTTAGTACAGTTGGGGAAGCATGGAAGGGAATTCCAAAGTCTAGCGGTTCTGGGGAAGGAGCTATTAGAGTAGAAGGTTTTCTTACATCTAGAGATCTCTACGGTGTAGAGGTGAGAGTTACTGCTTGTCAGGTTTATCGGTAGTGTTTATGTCGAGGGGGTACAAGGGCTGTAGATTGTCGCAGCATGCACCATTAAAATTAAAGAAAACTTCCCAGTTTAGGGTGAAAGAATTAATGTTTTGGGCCGATTTTTAGATATTTGTTGTCCGAAGGATCGAGCTTCAAAACGGTATCGATCTCGTGAGGATCCGTCGCCTCTGTGGAAAGTTTTGCGAGGCATACGAACACACACACACACACACACATTTTGCTTTTTATATATTAGGCTTGCCTAGGTGCCCGGAGTTGCGCGGGTGTTTGGAAGTTTGTTCAGCTAAAAAAAAGTCATAGTAGGCAGGCAGGCTCGAACCCGTAACGTGAAGGAGGAAAAGATCGTCTACAAAAACTTAACATCTTTGCTGTTGCGCCCATTGCCAACCTGGGAGTTGCGAATGTTTAAATTAAGGCTAGTCAATCGAAAAGCGGAGATGACTTTCGAAAACATCGGAAAAAAAGGCGACCCCTCCCTGTAGAAAAATGCCCAGTTGAGGGTGAAGGAATTAATGTTTTGGCCAATTGTTCGATATTTGTTGTCCGAAGGGTCGAACTTCAATACGATATCAACTTCGTGGAAATCCGTCGCCTCTATCGCAAGTTTTAATACATGCATACATACATAATGATTGCTGCATCTTTCCAAATGATCGCCGTCACATTGAGTTCTCCAAATCTTGTCGTTCATGCCATCTCAAATTACTCTGCACTCCCGCCGCAGATTTGCACATCTTGAAGCAGATGTGACATACAAATTGAGCAATTTCTATCGAGTTGACTTCGTCTGGAGGTTGAAGGGTATTCCCATGAACAATCACATGTCTTCTCAGACGAGCAGTAGACGTGCAAACTATGCTGCTTTTTAAACAGATCGTTTGGTTGGGACTAATAGGTGCAAAGTTGACCTGAACAGCAGTTTTGTGCGACTTAAAGTTGTTGACTTAGCCAGCTTTTAACAAAAGCACTCGTTCACAAGTGTCGCATTTCCAACTCTGTTTGTCATGGTTAAGACCATCAATTAAACCTTTGCAAAGCTCTCACTTCAGATTGCTGTGGGCCTGCTTTCTTTTCTCTAGAGCATCACAACTTTCACGTACAAACTTTCGCCACTTCGGCCTTTGCAGAGTAAGTTTTTCCCATGTGTCGATGTCGATTTGTAAAACTTTTAAATTATTCTTTGTGGAGTCCCTGAACCTCTTCCTATGCTTGTGTTGAGGGCGCTTGCCATTTTCCAGCTCCAAAGGTTGGAGGACACCCTACTTTCTCTAAGATTAACCAGAGAGCATTCCTGTTAACGGTGTCAAATGCTTTGGTTAGATCCACAAACACTTGATTCAGCGGTATCTGTTGTTCAATGCATTTCTCCTGGACTTGCCGGGCTGAAAAAATCATATCCATAGTTCCTCTGCCAGACCTAAACCCACTTTGTGGCTCTGGAATAGCATTAGGACAAACATCCTCCAGTAACCTATTTAATAGAAGTCGTGCGAGAACTTTTCCAACAGCTTCCAAAAGCATAATCTCACGTTAGTGGTCACAAACATTCTTCTGTCCTTTTCCTTTAAACAGGGTCACCAAGACACCATCAATCCAATCCTGTGGAACAGAAGCAGCTTCCCAGATTTCCTCAACAAAACCAAGGATAGCATTAGCAATATTCGCACCTCCAATCTTAAGAAGCTCCACCGGAAGACCATCCAAACCAGGTGCCTTGCCACTGCTGATTTATGCGATAGCCAACTGCACCTCAACCAGATTAGGCAAGCGATCCATTCTGAACATGATATCACATTGCGGTAGGCTATCAATTGCATCAGCATCTACTGCTGAGGGATTGTGAAACACATCAGTAAAGTGCTCTTGCCATCTGAATATGATGTCACATTGTGGTGATGATTGCAACGTCTTGTCAGACGAGTGCCACTCCCTCAGACATTTAAAATCCATCAGCCCAAATGCCTGAGGGAGTATCTATACAAAGATGATGTTACAGAGTCTTAGCTTTGTATGACAGCTAAGTCTCTCTCTCGGTTCAAAATGTTGAGATCCAGCAACAAGCAAGAGCAAGATAGCCAGCAACAAATTAAACTGCAGACCAGCTTAATGCGGGTACTGGTCTCCCGCTTTATGGTTTTTTAAATCAGAGATTTGCTTCTCCTAGAAAGGTTGCCTTCACCACGGCTTACGGGAGCCCTCTCCACCCCAACACACATATACATACACACACGCTGCTAGTTGGCCGTTGACCCGAAAAAGGGTTCATTCGCCCTTTGGAAGGTCTTGTTTTTTATCCTTCAGGGAGACTAGCTACCCTCCTCACCAAACAAGTCTGGTGGGGGAACCAGTTTAGTCGCCGGTGACCCGACCATGAGGCAGGTAGTACTGGGTTACATGGTACATACATACATACATACACACATTTAAACAGACAGGTGTAATTTATATTACAGACTAGCGGGGGTACCATTATATATATATAATTATTTTTTTTGCTATAATAATTAAATAACTACACACACTAGTGTTTCATCCTTTCGGGATTCTTCAGTGCAGGGTGTCACGATTAACACCAGCCGAACGATTCGAAACCCGCACCATGAGGCATCTCTGGCTCGATTAGCGGAGACCGTATCCATTGGGCTACCATTAACCGCGTGAAATAGCGTTGAATTTAAACATTTTAATTTTAAATGTTCATTTACGTCAGTCAGAGAGTGATCTAATCGTTATACGATGATCTATATATATATATATATATATATATATGTATATATATATATATATATATATATATATATATATATATATATATATATATAAATGAGATAAGACACTCATAGAATTCAGGTGAAAAATCCTGATAGATATTACTTGAAGCTCAATATTTAAGAATGCAAGAATATATAAGTTTCGTGGTTCAATTCTTAAATCGAATATATGTCTTTATCATATGTTGTTTTTTCAGAATTTAAAATTGAACCACGAAACTTATATAATATATTTATATAGTAAGCTATGAAAATATTTATGACAATAATGCTCCATAAAATATTCCGCGTTTCATTCTCGTGAGAATTCGTCAGGCTCATGCGAAAAGTAGTGGTTATCGCGCATTTATATATACGCATATGCTATTAAATTTTCTAGTTAGCCAATCAGCTTCACAGTTGCCACCGCGCCCATCCTAATCAGCCGTAGAATAATCCGTGTAGCTAAATTGCCACATATATTTTCATAATTTACTATCTATTTCTACCTATGTATTGAGAACTACTAGTGTAAATACTGAAAATTTACGTACAAAATAATATCTTCATATATATATATATATATATATATATATATATATATATATATATATATATATACAGGGTGACCCAAATAAAACGGGCCCCAACTCTAATTAGGCCCCGTTTCTTAGTGTTTTGTCCGAATGAAATGAAACTTTGGTCATAACTAGTTTATTATATTCAAAACATCACATGAAAACACTAGGGTCTTTGGCCTTTTTTTCTCCGTTGACTGTAAAATGCTAAGAAAAACAATTGAATGTCCTCTGGGTTTTTTTGAGGTCACCCTATATATATATATATATATATATATATATATATATATATATATATATATATATATATATATATATATATAGGGTGGCTTGCTGTAGTTGGGGACCCATTGCGCTGAACTAAAAGAAGGAAGCGTCACATGCCACCCCCAGTGACTTAGTCCACACTACATCGCACTGTAGACGATCTGTTGTTTATTTTATGAAATTATTTTTATATAAAATTGGCCTGGGTGCCCGGAGTTGCCCAGGTGTTTGGAGATGTCTGTTGAGCGAAGAAAAAAAAAGAGTGGTAATATGCAGGCAGACTCGAACCCGTACCGCGAAGGAGGAAAAGAACGTGAAAAAGAAAACATGACTTTTTTGCTGTTGCGCCCATCGCCAAACCGGGAGTGGCGAAGGTTTTAATTAAGGCTTCTTAATCGAAAAGAGGCGATGACTTTCGAAAATATCGGCTAGAAAAGCGACCCCTACTTGTAGAAAAGTGCCCAGTTGTGTGTGAAGGAATTAATGTTTTTGGCCAATTTTTCGATATTTTTCGCCCGAAGGGTCAATCTTCGAACGACACCGATCTCGTGAAAATCCGTCGCCTCTGTCAAAAGTTTAAGCAGACATACATACATACATGCATACATACATACATACACACAGACTAACAGACAAGTACGATTTATATAATAGATGGCTTGAATTAAAGTTTAAAATGTAAAAGTCAAGTATCATGCTTCAACTACACTCTAAACAGAAACATTCATTTCGAACGCGCTCCTGTCATATCAAAGAACATTATGTTGATTTTATATGTTTGGTCTTTCGGCTTGTGTGTAAGGTATAGCTTTGGTAAAAATCGCCCGTTCCTTCTTTTATCAACTTATTCTGATCGTCGATTATCGATACTTATCGAAGATATTCCGATTCAAAACCTAAGAACACTACCAGGCACATAAATTATCTTCGTGTTAAATTTCATGAAAATCGACCAAGCTGTTTTGGAGTGCATAGGGAACAAACTTACACAGAGACACATACATAACGTTTTTTATAATAGAAGAAAATAGATAGATAGATTGATAGATAGATAGATAGATAGATAGATAAAGATGGATAGATATCTAGACCGATACAAAGATAATTTTAAAAATTAAATTAAATAGATAGATAGATAGATAGATAGATATGGAGAGGTAGGTAGATAGATAGGTAGGTAGGTAGAAATTGATAGATAGATAGATAGATAGGTAGGTAGGTAGGTAGGTAGGTAGGTAGGTAAATACACAGAGACACAAACACAAAGTACCTTTTTATTATAGAAGAAAATAGACAGATAGATAGATAGATAAAGATGGATAGATATCTAGACCGATACAAAGATAATTTTAAAAAATTAAATTAAATAGATAGATAGATAGATAGATATGGAGAGATATGGAGAGATAGGTAGGTAGATAGGTAGGTAGGTAGAAATAGATAGATAGATAGATAGATAGATAGATAGATAGATAGATAGATACACAGAGACACATACACAAAGTACCTTTTTATTATAGAAGAAAATAGACAGATAGATAGATAGATAAATAGATAGAAAAAGATGGATAGATATCTAGATTGATACAAAGATAATTAAAAAAATTAAATTAGATAGATAGATAGATAGATAGATAGATAGATATGGTTAGATCGATAGATAGATAGATAGATAGATAGATAGATAGATATGGAGAGGTAGGTAGGTAGGTAGGTAGGTAGATAAATACACAGAGACACATACACAACGTTCCTTTTTTATTATAGAAGAAAATAGATAGATAGATAGATAGATAGATAGATAGATAGATAGATAGATAGATAGATATGGAGAGGTAGGTAGGTAGGTAGGTAGGTAGGTAGGTAGGTAGATAAATACACAGAGACACATACACAACGTTCCTTTTTTATTATAGAAGAAAATAGATAGATAGATAGATAAAGATGGATAGATATCTAGACCGGTACAAAGATAATTTTAAAAATTAGATTAAATAGATAGATAGATAGATAGATAGATAGATAGATATGGAGAGATAGGTAGGTAGATAGGTAGGTAGGTAGGTAGATAAATACACAGAGACACATACACAAATACCTTTTTTATTATAGAAGAAAATAGACAGATAGATAGATAGATAGATAGATAGATAGAAAAAGATGGAGAGATATCTAGATTGATACAAAGATAATTTAAAAAAATTAAATTAGATAGATAGACAGATAGATAGATAGATATGGTTAGATCGATAGATAGATAGATAGATACATAGATAGATAGATCGGTAGGTAGATAGATAAATATAGATATCTAGATCGATATAAAAATAATTTAAATTAGGCCAATAGCCATTAATCGCGTGCTCTCGTGTAATGAATGAATGCGTGAATGTAGGATTGACATGAAATTCTTAAAGATAAACTAAAATGACCGAAAAATGGGTTGAAATTACTTAAATAAATAACAAGTAATAGAATTACTTTAATGAACTTAAGGATGAATTGAATGCTTTAAAAATAACTGGAATCCTTCAAAAACAACTTGAATGATCTGGAGAATGACTTGAATGGCTTTGAGACTGACTGCTTCTAAAGTGGGTGATGATTTTACATTAAATTAATACAGAAAAGTGATCCCCCACTTTATATCACAATAAATACAGCATGTAGTAAGAACAGATACTACACTTTGAGATATTAAATTTTTATTCACAGGAAAAAATACAATTGGGAAAATCAACAAAAAATGTAGGCACAAGGCCAACTCAAAAAGATGGTGAGGTTGGTTGATCCATCTCGTCTCTATTGGAAATTTTAAAAGGTTTCTCTCTCAGCCAGCATCTTTTATCATGGTTACCCTTTTAAATTTGTATTTTTGTGTGTGGTGGGAGGGGTGGGTCTTCCTACTTAGATCCAATTTAATTTTTTTAATTAAATACAAAAAAGATAACAATATATTGGCCAAAAGGCCAAGAAAAGCTTAAAAAGCTAAGAACAACATCTATTAACAACAGATCTTTGATCAAAAAGGCCAAGCACAAAGTGTTACGGACAGACCGACCGACCGACTGACAGACCGACCGACCGACGCACCCACCGACCGACCGTCGGAGTGACTTATAGGGTCGCTTGCACGCGACTAAAAATTAAATTAGATAGATAGATAGATAGATAGATAGGTAGGTAGGTAGGTACGTACGTACGTACGTACGTACGTACGTAGATAGATAGATAGATAGATAGATAGATAGATAGATAAATAGATTGATTGATGTTAAACAATTACTGAAAGTTATAGAAACTGTTTTTCAAGTAGACATTCATTCAGAGATCGAAACCTTTTTGTCTGTTTAGGTTTACTTAAACGTCTGCTTGCGACAGAGGTCTTTTGAGGTCTTTCGTTTGTCAAACTACGAATTCTATTTCCGATATCCTCAACATCATAGATCTGCCGGTCAATGTGGCGGCCATTGTCCATCGAATTTGATAACCAGACTCAATCCGAAATAGTTGAATACCAAGATGAATTCAAGGCAGATAGAGAAGAAAGGATAAATGTGTACACAATACGAAAGAAAATTAACATGTTATCCGTTCCTAGCATCAAAGCTGAGGAATAACTTTATTTTGTACTAGCTTGACCCGTATCCCGGTTGTGCCTGAGATCATTCGGATTGTTTATTTTTTCTATTTTAAATATATTTCCATGATAGGTGCTCGGCTGAGCTTTAAGCTATGATCCGCCTGTAAAACACTCGGCTTCCTACAACAACTTTTCAGTACTCTCTATCAGTGCCAAAAACTAAACGAAAATTTTATGAGCAAAGATTATTTCCTAGAACTGTCCGTCTGTGGAACATGATAATGCTGGGCTGCTTCCCAGCGAACTATATCATGAACGTTTTCAAATCTAATATAAATCAGTTCTTGTTGCGTCGTCCTCTTAAATAATCAAACCCTATCCAAGTTCCATCTTTACCAATCATGACAGTACTGCCTAACAGTGTGCCCCCACACTCGTTAACCCTTATCCTTGAGTGACCTCTGGGTCTTGATAAACGGTAACCTCTTAGTGTAGACAATCGATTTCTCATCAAGCCTTTCTTGGAGTTCATATATAAAATCCATTGCTTTTTCTGTTTCTCGTAAAATCGGTTCTCTCTATCGCTGTAAACATTTTCTCGCATCCGCGGCTATCCTCTATCTCTGCACATCCACTAGCAGATCGTATATGGAGTAGTTTCCATAGTTGGGCTGGTGAATCTGCGTCCCATTTGAAGCTTCTTGATAAATTGCAGGAACGTGTCTGTAATTTGATTGGATCAACACTTTCTACTTCACTGCAACATCTTTCACACAGACATGATATTGTTAGTCTCAGCCTTTTCTACAAATACTATCATGACACGTGTTCCTCAGAATTATCTTCTAAATTCCTTGCTTTCTTTGTTCTTATATTTTTTCGATATGTCAGTAACGGTCAGTGTACTGTCAGCGTAGATTACGATGAACAGTCCAGAATTGTCTGTCCAATAAAAATGGTCCTGAATCTCTAATTGTTTGAACATTAGCGACTGAACTTTCTTTAAACTTCAAATGGGTACTAGTTGTTAGTTTCCCGGCGTTGCTCAGTTTTAAAATATTTGGGCTGGTGAATCTATGATCTATTTTTAGGTTTCTAATAAATTGCAGAAACGTATCTCTAATTTGATTGGACTCAGACTTTCTTCTTCATTGCAACCTTTCTTTCTCAGAGACGTGATGTTGCTATTCTCAAATACTATTATGACACGTGTTTCCTCAGAATTGTCTGATCTATTCCCTGCTTCCTTTTTTCCAGCTCGTTTGACTCGTTGGTCTAGTGGTCTTCATCAGTTCGTTGTTTTAATACCTCATCATAAAAAGCTTCCTATTCCAAAGACTGCAAAGGTGCGGGACTCTTTTTCGGCTCACTGTTTTTCTTTTACCTACTGTCTTGTTTCTTTTTTTTTCAAAACAAATTTCCAGAGGAATCTCCTGTCTTTTCAATAATCAGCTTTCGTTCTTGGTAGCTTCTTACATCAAGTTGCTTCATGCTCTGCCTCGAGCGATTTCCAAAACAAACAAAAAATATATGTTTAAAAATAATTTAATTAATACGTCTTTATAATTACTCTGTTGTTTATTATATTGTACCCAAACAAATAATATGACTTGGGTGCCATCAGCAAGAATCGAACCCAAAACTTCTTTTCTAAGGACTGCAAGATTGTGGTGTTTCATACTGGGTGTTATTTTAGAAAGGATGACGTATATATTCGTTGTGTCTTCATATGAGTGAGTGTTCATATTGTGAGAGATCATATTGTGAGATAGACAATCGGTATATATAAAGAGAGACAGGAACATTTTAATACAGACATGTAATTCAATTAGATAAGGGGATTTAGATATATAGATAGATAGACAGAGAGATTGATAGTGATATTAACAGTTATACCGTTTGACAGTTCTGTGAATAGGAGTGTTGTCATATATATTTCTTTACCTATTTTGGATATGATGATTTTCACAAAGTTCTTATAAAATAAATTGACAATACCTTTCTGTTGAATACATAACACGAACACGCAGATACAAAATTATGAAGTTGTTCGTTTATTCCATTCGACCGGTCAATGGCTTTGCATCAAGGAATTCAAAGTTTCTGCATGATTTCCTTCTTCTCACCTTCGCTTCCCAAGGCGTATGTCAGCTCTGTTTGTCCGACCCTGTCCGACCTCTGACTTCTCTCTTCTCCTCTGACTGACTGACTGACTGACTTACTAACCTAAAGCTCTCTATATTGAGAACTCTTGACGTTCATATATGTTCTATATGTTCATAACTTGTCCTACGCGTATATACACTTTATTTAAGATTTCAAATGTTTAGATGAAAAAATGTCTGAGTAATTTGGTAGAGACCGCAGAGATATTATTTTTATAAATTGGACCACAATTTTAACCCATTAACATTTATTATTTTGATCTAAAATCAAGATAAAAAGTTTTACCCATGTCCAAGATACCCACATCTAAAACTTCATCTGTTCTTTTCATTTAATACTTTTGCAAGCAAAATCCGATCCCGCATTTTGCTAAAGCCTACCCTCTGATGAGAAGGAAAGTATTTCTTCGAAACTCTGCGGATTAAGGACTATACACTTATTTAGTGTTTCCTTTTTAAAATTAAACATGTTTTTAACTCTTTTTCAAAGGTTTCTTTAACATGTTTAATTAACTACTTGTTCTTATTATAGTCTCTATTTCCTATTTGGTGTTATCGAGCTTTTACATCGGGTTGAGATTACTTTATAAATATTAACTCTTCAATATTTATAATATACTTTAGTTTTGCCATCTTGGATAATTTTGCTAAACTTAACTGTAATTCTTATTTCATTATACACACACACACACACACACACACACACATATATATATATACATATATATATATATATATATATATATATATATATATATATATATATATATATATATATATATATGAATATGGTCGACTTGTAACAACGTGGGAATGAAATTTCTTTTCCGCAAACGAAAACACCAGGTTTTTCATGTACAAAATTAACTTCTTTTTTTTTGTAAAATTGAATGGAAAAGACATCTGACTAATTGAGGAGAATTGGAGATTTTTATGAAAACATGAAATCATAAAATTACCATGCCATTAACGAAACGGCTGTAATGAAGAAATCCAAGATGAAATAAACAAAAGCTACAAAAAAGAAAAAATGTTAGTCTTTGAATTTTAACAAAGTTTTTGTACTATATATATATATATATATATATATATATATATATATATATATATATATATAGTACAAAACTTTGAACGCGATGGTTCTAGGTTCAATCCTCGGTTTGGGATAGATGCTAGTCTAGCGGCACTGATGAGTTGTGATAAAACGAAACAGCACTGTATGTCGATTACTACAAATATTTTAAGCCCCCCCCCTCTTTGGGTAGAACACTGTCGTAAGTAATCTCACTCGCTACTTAATTGGCTGAAAAATGCGACGCTCACTATTTGTTTATAAACAAGCGGTTAGAGCACTGTAAAAGTGGTGGACAAATGTTTGTTTAAATAGACATTTGGCGAGATAATTTACGGGCGCCGCTACCGTAGGTCGATCGGTGGAACTGCTGACTGTCAACGCGATGGTTCTAGATTCAATCCTTGGCTTGGGAGAGGTGCTAGTCTAGCGGCACTGATGCAGGACTGAAACAAGACTGTATGTCGATGACTTCAAATATATATATATATATATATATATATATATATATATACGTGTGTGTGTGTGTGTGTGTGTGTGTGTGTGTGTGTGTGTGTGTGTGTGTGTGTGTGTGTGTGTGTGTGGAAGGCACAACCTTTGAAATCGCGATAAAGTCACCATTAAATCTACTGGAGATTACAAAGCCTATTAATTCTGTACTGAATTGTTATTCTGTTCCTATCAAATCTTTCGATTATGCCAAAATAATCGAAGCTTTAAGCCGCGTTTATCAATAGGTTCGCCGTAGGAACGCCGTAAACAATGGAGAAATTGAAGAGATTATGCTTTATTTCAAAGTCTGTGAAAACGGAGACCTTTCACTTGGAGTGAATTTGCTTATATGAACGACTTATGTCTTACATTAAGCAATTCAATATGAGGGTCGATTTCAAAGCCATTATTTTCTGGCATAAGTCTGCAAAAAAAAACCTTTGATCCTTTGTCTGTTACGTGTTGTCGTTTATGCACGATCGATTTATTGATAGACGAGCAGATGTATCCGACGTTGCCCGGTTTTAAACCTAACGTTAATACCCTTTTTTAAAAAAAATGAAGTAAAAATCGGAAAGAAACTGAGACACGTGCAGGCGAGTATTTTTTTTTACCTCCGATAGTATATATTAAAAGATAGTCCCCACTTATCAAGGCTCAAAAGCCACTCAAAGATAAAGGACAGCGGAGACAAAAGTAACCGTTAGTGGAAGAAATAGATAGAAATTTGATTATTTAAGGGGATTACTCAACAAGAATTTGTTTAAATTAGACTAGAAGACGGCCATGTTGAAGTAAACTGGAAAACAGACAAGCGAAATATTGTTCATGGAATTTATGTTTAGTTTTGGGCACAGATAGAGAGTAAAGGAATTTGTTGATAGTGGTTGTAGGTAAACGAGTGTTTTGTTGTGAAATTTTAGCAAAAGTGGAGCCATAGATTGAAGCTTAGATTAGCACTTACTACGAAATAACGATAAACCAGAGATAGGCTCGCAACGTCTTTTATGTGGGAAAGAAGCAGCAAGAAAGAAAAAACAAAAGACATCACCTACTAGGTTGGTTGGTTGTTTTGTTTTACGGCATATCAACCCTTTTCGGGTTATTTAATGCCGAATCTGGTGATTTTGAAGAACGATTTTTTAATATAGTATATTTGTTTTTTAAGTCGTATTCTATTTAACCCATAGTTGGGACCCTAACAGGTGCTACCACTCCGGGTCAGAGTGGACCTGGGAGTAATGGCAATTAAAAGGTGGTTCCACATCCCTAAGGCCTGCAAGCTGGGGTCTCACCATCGGATATAGTTTAAGGTCATATCCAGGACCTCACCTACTAGGATTGGAAACTGGTTTTAAACTCTTCAAAAGCAAAATAGGTACCTTCGAGCAGCTCCTGCCTTGATGTGGCAACAGCACTCCATTTCAGGATGTATATTGTTCTTATACAGGTGAAATGTTGCATCGGGTATGAGATATCGTCCAGAGCGGTAGAATGACGCAACCATTTTTTCTTTGACAACAGATTTGATATAGGCTCCTGTTTCAGGTTAGAAGTAAAGGTCAGACCCAGAAGCTTGTAAAAGCAGGGAGTTTTTATGCAAGAGCCATTCATATCAATTGAGGCCAGGCAGTTATCAGAGCGTTGATAGTGAAAAGACGCGTTACGATTTACCAGCCACCATTTGAACCATTGCATCATGTGCATCACGTTGGAGGGAAGGGACTCAGAGAGATCTTGGCCGTTATTGGACTTATATATATATATATATATATATATATATATATATATATATATATATATATATATATATGTATATATTGAATTTATTTATACAAACATTGATGGCTACATATGTGCAAACATGTTTCTGTAATCACCCGTTACAGGGGAGATTACGTCTTCAGGCCAAGAATTACCCTCGAAAACTGAAATTTTAAGACACAAAAACATTTTCTTATTTCGTTTACAAAATTAGAATCTTGTCATCTAACTTGGGTGGCAGTTATGTGTGGGGGAGGATAAGTAAGGTCTTTGAACACACACACACACACACACACATACACACACACACACACATATATATATATATATATATATATATATATATATATATATATATATATATATATATGAATTTGAACCAACATAATGGAAATATATTATGAGGTATTTACAACGTGTCTTCAAAATTTTGGATTTTAATCATGTCAAATCACACTTTATTTCCTTTGGACGGATTGATTGTCGCTGTTTCTTCTGATGAGTTAAGGGTATAAAATATTCACTGATTGATATAATAATTAAGTAATTGATTTTGCGCTACGAAGCTGATACTGTCAGGAATTGTAAATCTCAACTGAATGAATGGAATAAATTATAATATAGTCAACATCGTGAACTTTGGAATATAGTCTTTTGTCATTTATTCACTATATCCCTACATATATAAAATGAACTCATTTTCCCCCTATGATTTTGATCTTAATAGGATTAAAAATGAAGACGTTTCATGCGAATATAATATGCACAAACTGCATCACAATATCTGAGGTTTGTTATAGGCATATTACCTCTCCACTTCCTCGATAATCGTAGTGTCCTATATTTTTTTCTGCTGAGAGTTAACTGCCACAATCGGTTAAAATCAATCAAAGTAGTAAAATCTTTTCTCTCTAAATATTCATCCTTCCCCCGCCACCACTTACACCGTTTCCGAATCGTTCACAATTACGAAGGAACATCGATTTGGGTTTTCTTTACTTCGTAGTTGCTTAAAACACTGGAATGGGATTTTAACCTTCTTTTTCGTTCTATGCTTTCTATTGGGTGAAACGCACCATGGACTTAACCGAATCGAAGGGTTATTTCTGTCATTTTTTTCGCTTTTCGCTGTGTTTTTTGTTTTTGTTTTTCCGAACACGTTCATAATTTTTCCTCCTTATTTTTGCTTTTTGTTCTTCCGATTTCTTTTTTAAAGAAGTTTTACGTTTGTTCGCTGTTTTTTTTCCGATTTTTAAAAATGTTTAACATCGTTTTTTATATTTAAAAAGAGTAATTAATTCGCTTATTCTTTACGTTCTCCCGCCTTACACAGACACCTCCAAACACCCGGATAACGCCGGGTACCCCCGCTAGTATATATATATATACATATATATATATATATATATATATATATACAATATAGTTTCGTATTAATAAGTTTGCACAATTATGTTATTACTGCATATTTAGTCACGTACTTATGAGAGGTTTGCCATAAAAGACTTAAAAAGCACCATTTTTGACAGCTTACATGACGTTCCTTCTCGTTTCGAAGATTATCTGTCTATCTATCTGTTGTGTCTGCACAAATAATTAACAAGAACACGGAAAGTGAAGGTATAACAATAATATATTAGGAAGAGAAGTTATATACATATTTACATGTCTTCAGATATACTTCAGTTGCAGATATTTCGGCAGGTGGCGTGTTGCATGCCTTACTGGAGGCAACATAGGCGTCTTGCCAATTTGGCGGCCATTACAGAACTTCTCCGGTATTGGTGATTGATACCTTTATATATCTCACTCACCCATCTATGTTAATTAGTGGGCGTCTCCACAACACTCCCCTCTCAAGATTTGAAGTCGTGTAGATTTCAATATCTTTTTCTCTTGGGGTTCATTATAATTGGTTCTGTAAACTTTCTTTTACTTCCCAATCTTCTCGGTTCGAGCATGGTTTGTGGTGGTTCGACATCAAACGCTTCGTATAGTATATTAATTGGATCTTCCTTTTCATCAGGTTTGTCATGTTCGTTGTCTTTTATATGACGTTTTCTCAATGGATTTTGATGTCTTTTGTGTATCCCTTTTGGACTTTTTATCATGTAGACCAATTCGCCGATACGTTTATCTACCGCACCAAACAAACTCCCGATATGAAATATTATTTTTCATACTTTTAAAATATACACGATCACCAGGTTTAAACCTTTTATGTGATGTGTGCGTAGTTTGATCTACGATTGCTTGCTTTGGTATTAATTTATAAAATGGTGATTTTATTTTTCTAGCAAACATTAATTCTGCTGGCAATAATTTCAACGGTGTATTTGTGTTCTTAGTTATCCTGTATATTTGCAGGAATTCTTGTAATGCGTTATACATCGGGGTCCCTATTGATTTTCTAAGTGCATGTTTTATCCTGTCTACGAACCTTTCCGCTAATCCATTTGATCTCAAATGGAACGGTGGTGTAGTTATATGTTTTACCTTAAAAGTGTCACAAAAGTCCTTGAAATCACTTGATTTGAATTGTGTTCCGTTATCTGTGACTATAATGTCTGGCACACCAAAACGTGCAAATATTTCATGCAGAAAACTTATTGTGTTATTTTTCGTCGGGTTCTGTAAACGCTTTACTTCCGGTCATCTGGAAAAAAACTATCTACTACGATTAGGTAGTATTGTCCTTCGGTCCAGCAAAGTCTATATGAATGCGTGACCATGGAATTTCAGTTTTTTCCAAGGCTTATGGACTATCGGTGGTGCCTTTGTGGCAAACGCACAAACTGTACACTTGTTTACTGTTAGTGTAATATCCACATCCATGTTATGCCAGTAAACGTAACTCCACATAAATGCCTTCATCCTATTTATACCGGGTGTCCTGTATGAAAATCACGTAAGATCTTTTTCTGCGAGGTTTTCGCGATAACAACTCTTTTACTATATAATAAAACATCATTGCGTTTTTTTCATCATTTTCCCTCATTTTTTTTCTTTATGTCTGTGATGACATCGTCATTTTCAGCCTCCCTTTTTATATCAATTAACGTGACTGGTAATTCTTTTATTATATTCGCGACCATGGTTTTTTCCTGATAATTGGAAAGTATAGCTGTAATTACTGACTCTTCAAGGGTTTTCTCCATTTTCGGTATAAGCCTTGACAGGCCATCCGCATGACCTATTTTTTTCGAACCCAGATGTTTTATTTAAAAGTCATAATTTAGCAAGATCGTACCTCAACGGAATACGCGATTTGCCGTATATACTGGCAAGCCCTTTTTTGAGCCGAAGATTGTCACTAGGGGCTTGTGATCTATTTCCAGTATAAAGTGTCTCCCGTACAGATAACGGTGGAATTTCGTCACCGCGAAAATGATGCTTAACTCCTCTTTTTCTGTTTGAAAGTAAGCCTTTTCTGCTGGAAGTAGTGTCCTTGAAGCATGAGCTATAGGTTTCTTCGATCCATCTGGCAGGATATGCTATATACATGCTTCTATACCATACGAGCTCGCGTCGCTCGCAACACATATTTCTAATTTTGGGTCGTAATAGGTTAAAAATAGATCGGACGTTAGCGTCTTTTTAATTTTCTTAAATGCGTCTTGACATTCTTTTGTCCATATCCATGGTGTTTCTTTCTTTAATAACTCGTTAAGCGGAGCTCTTAAATCGTGCATTCCTTTGATAAATACTTGGTAGTAGTTTGCGAGACCTAAGAAGCTCTGCAGAGTCGTCACGTTATGTGGTGCCGGCATTTTTTTAATTGCTGTCGATCTTTCCTGGTCTGGGCATTGACCGTCTTTATTTATTATTTGCCCTAAATATTTGATTTCGTCTAAAGAAAATTCGCATTTGTTTTCTTTCACATTGAATCCGTATTCGTTTATTCTTGTGATGCTCTTGGTGTTCACTTATGGGCGCGCTCCTGATGATTATATAATCCAGGTAAGCACAAGCACAATCTATTCCGTTCAGCATTGTATCCATTGCTTGTTGGAAAATCGCCGTCGAGACTTTGATCCGGAAAGGTAGACGGTTGTATTTGAACAACCCTTTATGCGTGTTAATGCATATCTTTGAGCATTCTTCTTCCATCGGAATTTGTAAATAGGCGTCGAACAAATCTATTTTTGAAAAAATTTTGCCACCATTTAGTCTGGCAAATATCTCCTCAGGGCTTGGTAAAGGGTAGTAGTGGTCTTTTAATTCATCGTTTAGGCCCGTAGAAAAGTCTTCACAGACTCGAATTTGTTTGCAACTTTTTTTACGTACACCGTAGGGGCTGCCCAGACGCTAGTTTCGATTTTCGATAAGATGCCTGTTTTTTCGAGTCTATCTTGCTCGCTATTTATTTTGTCTAAACCGGCGAACGGTACGTTCCGTTTTTTCTTAAACACCGGTGTTGCATCCTCTTTTAGTTCGAACGGAGCCTTAAATTTATTGCATCTTCCCAGTCCAGTAGTAAATATTTCTAGGAATTTCATTTTTAGATCGTTTTTAATATTTTTTTATGTTGGGGTGCAACTGGTAATTTTTCTACAAAAAGCGTTCATTGGTTTATCCCAAAGATTGAATTTTTCAATCGAGTCAATTCCCAATAAGTTCTCGCTTTCTTTAATTACAAAGATTTTCAATTTCTTCGTTGTGCCATTTAAATTAATGGGCAGGATGACCTCTCCTTCGAATTTTATTCCGTCTCCTGTCACTGTTCGTGCACCTTTACTTGACTTTTGAAGAGTCGGTTTATCCAGCTTTTTCCAAGTGTTAGCGACAAATCCGACCCAGAGTCAAGCTGAAATTTCACTTGTTTGTCGAAAATATTTACTGATACATATTTTATTTGTCGTTTGTTCTCATTTGGTGTACTCTATTTTTTGTTCTGCAGCAAACACTCTTATGTCTAACTTTATCGCAATTGTAGCACCTGATATTTTTGTTTTTCATCACATCTTCTGCAATTATTACCTGATACTGTATTCTTATAATTCCTTTGACTATTATCGTAGTTTCATTTTCTGTAGTTATTATAATTTGAGTATTTATAATTTGAGTATTTTTTTTTAAATTTGACTAGTCACAAAATTTCTTTGTCCTGAGTTTCTGAAAGTTTTTTTTAATCTTCCTAATGTATGCCATTCCTGCTTCTTCTATATCCCTGGAATCTTTTTAGTTATACTACTCTTTGGCAATCCTCTGCTAATTTCTGCAATGTCAGGCCTTGTTCTGTCTCTAATTTTGAGAGAACGCGTTTTCGGATCTCAGAATTTTTTGCGGATACTAGACCCTGTGCAAAGATTAAACATTTGAAATCGTCCACCGTGAGTTTCGATGATTTGAAGTTGTCGCAGTTTTTGTTTACTACTGACGCGTATGTCAGGTAGTCCTGCTCATCAGTTTTCTTAAGATTCATGCATGACCATCTCTTGTGGAAAAGAGACTGGTTCGGTCCAAATAACTCCTTAAGAAGCTTTACGGTCTCAGCGAAATCTAACTGATTCGTTCTCCTTGGCAATATGAAATCAACAAATTTGCAATGTTCGCTGGTACCAAGCTTTCGAAGTAATAAACTTACTTTCTTTCCATTTGGCCAGTTTTCGCAGTCTGTTTCGAAAATATCTTCATACCTCTTGAAGCATGCATCTAAAGGTTTATCCTCTTCCGGTACGTATGTGAACACATCTATGCTGTTAACAATTGTTGTGTTGGAGAAGGTTGTATTACTTTCTTGTACGGAATTAGCTGTTAATCTTTCTAACAGTTCTTTCTGTTCAAGTTGCATCTATGCGAACCTTTCTTCCTGCATTTCTAAGCATTTTATGAGTCGTTCATTTTTTCTATCGGGTCTTTCTGCGCGTAGAGCTTGCTGTTCTTTTTGTAGAATCTGCTGATTCTGCATGAACTGTGTCATTATTTTAGCAAATTCCTCCATCTTGTTTTTCTTTTTCAAAGATTAGCAAAATCAGTCTATGTTACCAATTCACTTTTTACAATAAATACGAACAACAGTTTTTAGGTTCGCTTTTTTGTGTGTGTCAACACAATTCTATCGATATATTATTTTTTGAGTTGAATCTTTCTTTTTTCCTTTTTCTATTGAGGGATAAAAAATGTATTTTATTTTTTTTTCTCTTAATTCGTTAAGTTTTGATTACGTACAAGAATTCTTTTAAAAAACCTTTCTTTGTACAGCTGAAAAAAATATCACTTTTCTCCTTCAAGACAATTTGCATAATTTAGTTCACGGTGTACTAGCGAAAACACCTTTTTTTCTTTGATTTTCGTAGTCACTTTGAAAAAGTTATTGGTATTTTGCTTTCAAGTATCCAGTGTTCGAATATCTCGTTCGACAATTTCGTAGTTACTTTCGTTTGTTTTTCTTTTGTTTTTGTTTTTTTTGTTTTTTTTTTTGTTTTTGTTCTTTCGACAGTGATAAGTTTCCACGTAAATTATTTTTCGAACGCTGTTGCTGTGTCTAACAGTGAATTCCCGAGTAAATCTTCGTTCGACAATTTTGTAGTTACTTTTGTTTGTTTTTCTTTTTTTTTTTCGACAGTGATAACTTTCCGCGTAAATTATTTTTCTAATACTGTCGAGGCTACTGTTGTGTTTAATAGTGGATTTTATCCTGCGTAAGTCTTTTTTTGAATTCTCGACGCCACTGTTGTGTCTGCACAAATAATTAACAAGAACACGGAAAGTGAAGGTATAACAATAATATATTAGGAAGAGAAGTTATATACATATTGACATGTCTTCAGATATACTTCAGTTGGAGATATTCCGGCAGGTGGCGTGTTGCATGTCTTACTGGAAGCAACATAGGCGTCTTGCATATTTGGCGGTCGTTGCAGAACTCCCCCGGTATTGGTGATTGATACCTTTATATATCTCACTCACCCACCTATGTTAATTAGTGGGCGTCTCCACAACACTATCTTTATTTATTTATATATATATATATATATATATATATATATATATATATATATATGTTATGTTTGCAAATAACGTATAAGGCAATACAAATGAAGACTCAACAAACAAAGGTAGATCAATAAGAAGTGTATTAGGAAAAGTATATTTACAGTATATTTACATAATGGTTGTCAGGTAAGAGAGTCTTGGCTGGAGAACATATCTGCTCTCGGCTCGGCCTTTGGTGGCTTCTGGTTAACACACCCTCAGACTAACCGAGTCTTGTTATTTATGTGTAATATTATCCACATATGTAAATGAGTGGGTGCCACCACAACAATATATATACATATATATATATATATATATATATATATATATATATATGAAATTAATTCATACAAACATTAATAGCTACATATATGCATACATATTTCTGTAATCACCCGCGTTGGGGGATACGTCTTCAGGCCAAGAATTACCGTCGAGAACTGATATTTCAAGCAAAAAAATTTTCCTACTTCGTTTATAAAGTTAGAATGTAACCTGGGTTGGAGTCATAAGCGGCGAGAGGACAAGTGAGGTCTTTGAAGATAATAAACATCTTCTTTTTCATTTCCTTTTCTTTTTAACTATCCCATCTTTTGGTTTTTATGGCATAAGGTACTTGAGAATTTAGTATTTTTGTCTTGGAGTCCGTAAATTAAAAACATTTCCTATGGTCACTGAGTACTGACCGGTGTCTTTCAATCTACATCCATCCACACACATACATGCACACACACACACACACAGACACATACACACACAGACACGTTAATACAGATATTCAGAAGCGAATATATGCTGTTCGTTTTATTTTACTTCCACACACGCACTGAAACTAGGCAATAACTATAACTACGCAAGAATAAAATTAAAATTAAAATAAGGTAAATAAAACAAATAAATAAAACAAAAAAAAACAAAATAAAAACAAAACAAAAACAAATAAACAAACAAAATAAAAATAAACATAAAACCTCGAAATTTATCAAAACTCCACATGTACACATATATATTAATATACGTATAAACGCCTACACTTTGCTACACCCGCGCATATATACACACACATACACACATTCATAGACATATAATGGTCACATACAGTTATAACATGTTTACATCTATACCTACATACGTAGTAATATCCATACATGTACAGACTTGGGTACCATACATCATGACTGTTATTATATCAAAAATAATATTTATCCCACTAATAACCCTAATAATTATAATTCTTGTAATATTGATAATACTAATGACAACACCAATATCAATAATAATAACAATAATAAGACTGTGCGATTGGGAACCCCAAAACCCGTGGACCCCAACTGGATACTCGTCCCCACAAATCAACCCATATATATATATATATATATATATATACATACATATAAATACATATATATAGAGAGAGATACACATATACATACGCATACATATACACATACACACACATACATATACACACATATACATATATATATATACATACATACACATACATACACACGTACACACATCTATATATATAAGCACACATACATATATATATACTTATATACACATATACATACACACATACATATACACACACGCACACGCGCACCAGCATACACACAATACATATACACATTCAGACCATCCGCAGGCCCAGACAACATCCCCATCCACTCGTGTCTCCAAATCTCCACAGACTTATACGAGACACATACACATATAGATACCAACACAGACCCACGCAAACACCCACACATACACACACACGCGCAGGGACACACAGAGTCTCGCTCACTCACAACGCAGGAAAACACAGCAATACATGCACAAATGCAAAGACCTTTTTCAATAATAATAAGGTGCCTTTTTACTTCAGTAGTGTGGTGACCCCTTTATATATGAAACAGCATGCCACTACAGTCCACACGGATGTATATATACATATACAACATACATACATATACACTCAGACACCCACACATTCATGTAATATACATTGCTACAACTATCATATACGAGACAGCCTATTTTAATAGTTCAGCAATATATATGCATATATATACATATAAACATACATATATACATATACATCGATATACATACACATACATACACATACACATACACACACATATAAACATACACAAACATACACGCATACATGAATACACTTATACATACATATTTACACAAAATACAGACATATATATATGTACACTGCCACCAAATGATGCATTTAACATAGAAATAGACATGAACTCATTTACTACATAATTCTCTTTTTCTATCAAACTCCACACGCATAGCTATATTACCCGCTTGTTACCTTTTCCTAAGTTGTAGGTTTTTTTACTACGTAAAAATTTACACTACGTAAAAATTTATACTGAATTCTGCTTGAAGTTCATGGGCCTATCCTCATATTAAGCAAGCACTCTTTCGATGGTTACGCAGATATACATGGGATGCATAACGATACAATAATAATATATGACAGAAATCAGAGTATTTAGGTTATACAAACTGAGTATAAAAGCTTATGTATTGTAGTACTTACCTTCATCTTTATTCATTCCCCCTTATTTCTTTATTTCCTTTTCCTTCATTCACCCTTCATTCCTTACTTTTTTTCATCTATTTATTGATTCATCCTTTTTTTTAAATTAAATTTCCTACCCAGGTATATAAAGATCATATATCCATACATGCATACACCCAAAAATATCCACATGCATACATTATTACGAGGTTCACCCAAACAATCTATTACTCGTTTGGTTCAAATATACTTTCATACAGGTATTTATTTAGGTTAGTAATATTATAACTGCTTGATGAAGTAGAATATTAAGCGATTTATGTAATCCATACTGGTAGGATCATAGTTGCGACCTCACTTATCCTCTTTGGGGGGGGGTTATTTGATGAAGGTTAGTTGTACTCATAGTTGTTTTGGTCTACTAATTTAGAGTTCTTTAAGTGCGTGCATTCTGAAATGTTTGCAGTTTCTTGTTTAATATTCAATAATTCATCCCTACCTTTAAACCTCGTTATTTTTTCAAGTTTTTTTGATAAGCATAATGGACATGGTGAGTTCAATGAGTGGCAAGTATTGACCCTTCTAATAATCGTCCATTCTATACTAGGTGTTTTATTTTCTCTAACTAATTTCCAGTAATATAACGATAAGGAAGTGTCCTTTTCGTATGTTTGATTGTTCATCGAGCGTGTATGTCAATAGAATCTATTTTTGAAAGTCATTTGGGTACTACCTATGTAGAATCTTCCGTCTCTTGGGTTCTCTACTGGGAATATCCTAGCCTGGTATACCACTGATGAGGCCAGACATTCATTTTTTATTGGGCATTCCTCAGGCTTTTGGCAATTACATTTATTCACAGCCGTGTTAGCACTAGTATTTACACCTTCTCTATTAGTCATCCTTTAGATTCTTCCATTATGCTTTTTAATAATCCTTTCTAAGTTATCACTATAGCTATAACTTAATTTTAATGTATTTTTATTAAATATTTTATGTAATATATTATTTGGTGGGGAATGCTTGTTAATAAGTTGTAAAAAAGTTGTACCAAGTTTTGTTTTCAACATAATATTAAAGGGGGTGTGAACCAAATAATTTTCCTACTACGATTTCTAGACCCATTTGTGCTAGCGTTAGTTACTTTATATTTTATCTCTATGTCTTTATATCCACTATTTTTAAGTGCTGTATTATAAATAGCTTTGCAATCATTGAAAGTTACTTCATCAGATGAATTGTTACTTATTCTACTTTCAATAGATAACGGCATATGTTAAATAATGGATGGTGGATGGTTAGACTGCGGGTGTATATAAATAGGATTAGCGTTATCCTTCATATATGGTTTATAAGTATTTAAATCAAGATCTAAAGTAACGTCAAGGAAGTTAACCTGTTTTAAGTTAGCATTAACTTCTACTTTTAGGCCCAAATCTTTCATGTCCCTATGGATTGCTCTCCTAACCTGATCACATTTAACACTTGTAGCATTCCTCACTATTATTAGCCCATCATCACGATATAAGCCCATGTCCCTCCTATCAATAATATTATCGTTCGTTAAATTATAAATGATATAAAGCCCAACGAGATCTGTTGCCTCTGCAGAATCCAGCGAACCCATTGATACCCCGAAAAAGTCGTTTTGCCCATTTTTTGCCCATTGTTCTCCGTTATAGATAAGGAAAGTTGCGCGACATTTCGTAATGATTTCAAAATCCTCATCGGAGACATTGGTATAGGTCTTAGCAAATTCAATTGCCTTTGACTCCTACCCAGGTTACATTCTAACTTTATAAACGACTCCCACCCAGGTTACATTAACGTGTGTGTGTAGGGGGGGTTGCATGTATGTGTGTGGATGGGTGTAGATTGAAAGACACCGGTCAGTACTCAGTGACCATAGGAAATGTTTTTAATTTACGGACTCCAAGACAAAAATACTAAATTCTCAAGTACCTTATGCCATAAAAACCAAAAGATGGAATAGTTAAAAAGAAAGGGAAATGAAAAAGAAGATGTTTATTATCTTCACAGACCTCACTTGTCCTCTCCCCGCTTATGACTCCCACCCAGGTTACATTCTAACTTTATAAACGAAATAGGAAAATGTTTTTGTTTGAAATATCAGTTCTCGACGGTAATTCTTGGCCTGAAGACGTAGTCCCCCAATGCGGGTGATTACAGAAACATGTATGCACATATGTGGCCATTAATGTTTGTATAAATAAATTTAATATACCTGCTCTGTTCACTCATTGAGCATTCTTTAGTAGACACATGTTGTTTCATTGGATATACTTCTAGGAAACTAAACTCTACTGGCTATATATATATATATATATATATATATATATATATATATATATATATATATATATATATATATCCTAGAAAAGAGACCCGACGTTGCATTACAGGAAATTAGGTCGTCTAACACTAAGTGAACAAAAATAAATATTTTCATTATTTTAATAACAATAAAAAAAATCTTCGATTCTATGATCTAATAATCTTTACTTCTATAGTGTCAATTCCGTCTTCAGATCGTTGGAAGCGTTTCGCGTGTTCACTAACCAATTCTATTTTGGATAGCTCGACATTATAGCTGTATTCTATCGATCATCGTTTCCCTACTGTAAATCGCTGGTTTTATGATAATGGAATCAACCCGGAACAATGGTATCCAATATTTACAGCTAGCATGGGCATTTATATATATATATATATATATATATATATATATATATATATATATATCACTTCGTCTTCCTTACTCTAAAGACTGTTACGAAAAAAGAAAATGGCGCCTGACTGTTTTTTTTGTAAAAACGTCGATCGTTAATATGTTTTGTAAGCGTATTTTTTTTACTTCACATTTTGGCTTGTTATTTTTCGTTTAACTATCGTATCTAACTATTTTTAATGTGCTAATAGCTTTGGTAACGTTGTCATAGCGTAGAAGTTCATAGCTTAGCTTGTGTGAGGGTAAAATTTTTTTACCGATGACAACATGTTTTTTAAATTCAGACTGCTATTAGAGCTTACTAACGTCAAGATCAAGTGACATGACTCAGCGGGTTTTAAATACAAGTTGACCCAAAATAAACGGCCCCGTGTATACTTTATGTAGAAGAGTTGGCGCCCGTATTTTGGGGGGCAGTTATAAATCGATTTAAAAATATGTAATGTTTAACATTAAAATGTCACTTTTTGGGCCCCCCCTGCAGAAAATCGATAAGTTGACGCACCTCTGATGGTCCTTTTGAGCTAATTATTCGATATTTGTCGTCTGGGGGATGGGGCTTTAATATGATACTAAGTTTGTGAATTTTTGTTCCGTCGATCAAAGGTTTTTAGCAGACACACAAACATAGATACATACATACATTTTCGCTTATATATATATAGTTCAGCCAAAAAGAAAGTCCGCACTAGTCATTTTTTCAAATACCGTAAATTTAAGCTAAATTTAATGACCTGTACTCTAAGATACTTCAATTAAAAATCAAATATGAACAGGTAAAATTATAGAGGAATAAAAGTTGAATTCAAATGAGGTATATGTTGTTTAAACAGTTAAATTCAATTTAGCTTAAATTTGTGTTTTTTGAAAAAAAAATTGCATGTGCGGACCTTCATTTTCGGCGTCAATGTAGATATTTTCTAAAATTTTGAAGTAAAAGGGAGAGTGTTACCTGCTCAAAACGGAGAATAAAGTCAACAGTGAGGTTCAAGGCACATACATGGTTATTTTTTAAGTGCTCACAAATAGCGGAGATATAAGTATAAAGCAAAAGATCTGCATGTTGGGACGAATTGGTTGAAATAGGATTACAAAGCTTATATATATATATATATATATATATATATATATATATATAAATAAGATATTCTGTACATATGAAGATGATATATATATATTCTGTATAGCTTAATTGCCACATATATTTTTATAACTTACTACCTAGCTCTTGCTCAATACATAGATAGAGTTAGGTAGTAAGTTATGAAAATATATGTGGCAATAGAATATTCCGCGTTTCATTCTCGCATAAGCCTGACGAATTCTCACGAGGATGAAACGCGGAATATTCTGTGCAGCTTAATTGCCATATATATTTTCAGAGCTTATATATATATATATATATATATATATATATATATATATAATTTGAAATGGCATATATAGGGAGCATTTTTTAATTTAAGCAAACATTAGTCAATACAACGTAAACACTTTGCTTTAAGATTCCTTATCACGAATAAATACGAAACCTGCATGAATTAAAATATATGGTACGATCGGCATTATCGGGTGCCCCCTATTCTTTTATTCATAAACGAGTATGTTTATGAAGGCTGACGGAAACGCAGAAAACCTGAATGA
>NC_136522.1:14604487-14606987 GCF_053919585.1 Euprymna scolopes
ATTATTATATGATTGTTTCTGCGCTACGAAACAGGTGCTGTCAGAATTGAACATTTTAACATGCTGAAGAGAATAAACGGTAAGTTAAACAGCATCTTGCAATTTAGAACATATAATTTTGTCATTCACACACACACATACACACACACACACACATATATATTATAGTAAAAAAATTATTATGACAGCCCCTTTCAGAAACTCGTTTCTTATGGTTGAGCAGTTTCAGTTGAATTAAGTCGGTCAATTTAGTTCTAATGCATAAATCATCGTATAATGATTAGATCACTATGTGACTGACGTAAAGAACATTTAAAATTAACATGTTTAAATACAACATTATTTCACGCGGTTAATGATAGCCGAATGGATACGGTCTTTGCTAATCGAGCCAAAGATAGCTCCTGTCGCCGAGTTCGAATCTGTTGACTGGTGTTAATCGTGACACCCTGCACTGAAGATTCCCGGAAGGATGAAGCAGTAGTGTCTGTAGGTATTTATTATAGAAATATATATATATATATATATATATATATATATATATATATATATAAGAGCAAATAGTTAATAAAACATGTTAAAAGCACTTTGAAAAAGAGTTCAAAATATATTTAAACTGAAAAGAAAACACTTAATAAGTGGGTAGTCTTTAATCCGCGGAGTTTCGAAGAAATACTTTTCTTCTCATCAGAGGGTAGGAGTTAGCAAAATCCGGGATACGAATTTGGCATGCAAAAGTATTTGATGAAACTGCAAGTAAGTCAAAGATCTTACTTGATAACAAAAAAGTGAAGCAGAGGGAATAGGGTGAAGAAAAAGGTAATTTCATGTGAATGGATAGTCGGGTGGAAGAGAAATTATCCAATGATGGTAAAATCCAAAAATGTAAATCCCAGGAAGTTATTTAAATTTCCATTCGCACAAGTAAAATCCAAGGAAATCGCATAATTGGAAGATTTTGTCCAAGGTAATCCAAAAGGCCGAAATCTGTGGATTTTTTTATATGGGGGTTATCACTTATCAAGGCCTGGAGGCCACTCAGGGATAAGGGTTATTAATAATGTACAAATGGGTACAAGGAAAAATGGGAAATAATTCCAATAATATTAACAAAAGAAAAATAAGATATGCGTTAAACTCGGCTGCCAAGACAAAGTGTAATTAAGAAAAGTGAGTGAAGAAGAAGAGGGAAAAAAGTTTGAATGGTGATTGAATTAAATATAAAATAGAAAAGCAAATGTCAAAATGACCCAGACAAGATGACGTTAAAAGGCGCCAAAAATATAGGGAAAAAAGAGGTTAACTGAAATGTACAAGTTATTACTTAAGAAAATATCAGCAGGAGTTATTAAAAGACACTAAATGACAAAAAACATTTAAGGGAAGAGGATGGCCGGTATCTGCAAATTCCGGATAAAGTAAGAAAGTATATAAGTAAATGCATATAGTAAAATATAAGTAAATATACATACAGGATATGAATGTGTGGGTAGATTGATATATTTGATATATAGGAATATTTAAACACTAAAACGGAAATTGCAGATGAAAAAACCCGGCCAAATAAAAGTTTAAAATAAAGGATTATTAAGTTATAAAGTATTAAGAAAGTATGTAGAAAAACGATAATGTTAAAGAAAAATTATATATCTGAAAGGTTAAATAATAGCTATGTAATTTTAAAATAACCATGATTAAATTTGGGCTTGTATTTACGGAAAGAGATCAGTTGGTTTTTAGAATTTATTATAGTGTTACTTTGAGGGGAAGTAATTATAGTTATAGCTTGGGCAGAGGCGACATGACTTAGAGCCTGGAGTATAAGGCATAACGTTTTTATGATAGTCCATTTGATTGAGAAGGGGTTATTGTTAGAGTTAAGTTTTTTAATTAAAGTGGTTAGAGAAGTTCCTTGGTTATTATTAGAATTATGGTTGTTAAAAGAATAAATGTGGTTTGATATTCTTTTCTTAATTAATGTTGAAGTAGCGCCAATATATGTATGTACTTTATTAAAAGCTCGAGGTCTGAAATTAATATTAATTTGCTGATTTGTATTAGCGAAATAGTTTGCATTTTGTTCATTGTGTTCAACAAAGGGTGGGACAATGATTGTATGACGACTGTTTTGGAGGGGATAATGAGTTTTGTTAGTGTTAGGATGGCTATTATGAGAAATATTATTATTCTCATTAATATTATCATGATTATTATCATTATTATTATTGCTAGTTGTATGATTGTAGATGGAGGAGCTGCTTGAGTGGTGTATTGGATTAGTAACTATATCGGATGGAGGATGGGAAGAAGGATAACTTGAAAAGAAAATATTAGTGTCTGTTAAGGGAGGATTGCATGGGAGCTCAATAATTGTGCATGAATATATAACATCTTTATAGATACAATCATTATTGAGTGGACAAAGCTGTTTGTTATTACAATTACAGTTAGTTTTAGGTTTAATTGGGAAAGGGATTTTTAGGCTGATTTAACTTTTTTA
>NC_136522.1:14611987-14624487 GCF_053919585.1 Euprymna scolopes
TTGTCTCGTCCCCCCGTCTCTCTCTTTTTTCTCTACCCACCCCATACGCAAGAAGTTCACCCATTTTATTTCCATTCCTCGAAACACAAGGAAAGTAATTTCTTGATTAAAAAACCAGAGTTACTTCCCTTTAGTACACGAAAATGGCTGGAAAATTGACCCCTCACTTCAAACGTGATTTTCTCTGCATCTGAAGCTCGAAGCTAATTTTGTATCGTACCCAAACTCCTTATGCGATACTTTTCTAATGTGTTTATTAATCCGCAAACCATGTTTAATTTTCGTTTAACTCTAATAACTTTAAATCTACACACGCCAAGCATTTCCACCCATAATGTGTGAATAACAACATCTTCCGATCTTAATCTAACTTTGAGTCGTACAACTTCATAGCAGAAATTAACTACCTTTGATAATCACTCGATTAACTCTAACTACCCAGGCGAGGGCGTAGAAATACCTGACTTTGAATCCAGGCGCGGAACCAAACCTCTTGGTGTTGACGGACTCGTAAATCTCGTCAGATCCCCATTTAGGAGAAGGAAAACTCCGATGTCAAACCTGTGCCACTAACCTCATACGTTTTGGCACCTAACGGGGAGGAGATGCCTCCATAGTCCTAGTCGACAACTTCCTTTGAGCTGGCCTCGAAAAAATCACCGGTTTAAGGAGTAGATAGGCTCTGCCTGCAACCTGACTTCCACACTCCTCATTTATCAACTAATAAGGAGCAGATGTGCGATCATAGGAATTCGGTAGAGATGCTCGGTGCTTCGTTTTGTTTTCTGACTATGGCAATGACCACTGTCCCCCACACCTGCCTCATTCCCTTCCCCTGAAATGAATATCTTAGGAGCGCTTGTTTACCATCTGGGACATTCTTTTCTGACAGGTTTGAGGGTACCGGTTTGACAGTAGCTGGCTGCTGATCCTACCGACTGTACAGGAGCCCTAACTCTTTGATAGCGCTTAGAGTGGTTGCTCTATCATCAGTTGTATAATATCGGGATATTTGTAGTGGCATGTCGCGCATGGAAAGGAACCCTGTACTCATCTCTGGTGGGCATTCCCGAGACCACGTTCCTGTGGATAAGGATCCAGCTGATGGTCTACTTGTGTTGCATGATAGTAGCTATGCACATCCGTTTTGTCTAGCACCTTTCATCCTAAACTGAAACTATGGAATAAAATGAAATGACAGTTCAATCTAAAATAAAGACCAAACAGACACATACTCAAACAACGATTCGCCTCCTCTATTGAGGCTTGCATGTACAAATATCTGTGGACTTAGAACTAACTTAGATGATATAGAATCATTTCTTCAAGCAAACTCAAGCAAGTGAAACTAATTTACACCCCTCCATCCCCGCTAACATCGTTAACATGTCTGGTTATCTTCCCCTTTGTTGTAAGACTTTATATCCTCCAGGACTATATCATGACGTCACTTCCGTTGGTGACGTCACTTCCGGTATCAAGTACCGGTGCCCGAAGTCTGAGATTGGCACGCAACCAAGCTGGACGTGTGCAAACGTCCTACCGTTGAGCAATGGTATTCTCAACTCGACTTTGCCTGTATTATATATGTGAGTACGTGTTTCGTTCCTACAAATCCTGTGTTCCTTTCGTTTATTACCATTTAACCCCATAACAGGAACCTAAACTAGAATCAGATGGCCAGGCCTTCATGTGCTTTAAAATAACTTTACAACATAGCGTTGGCTACCTATATTTTCTTTATCGCTCTCCCTCGACTCCGGACTGTACTCTAATCAATTATGTCTCTGACAGCATAGATGTAGCACTCTCCCTTGACACTAGCGCCAAAATATATGTATTTGGTGGCTTTAAACCCTACACCATTAAATGGCTGACTTCTCTAACTACACAGACACAGGCATGGTAGCATTATCCATAACTTTTCTATACCCATTCCTTGAAACAAAAAGTAATATCCCGTCCCGTCTCCCAGATCGTCAGGACCAGCAAGCCTCACTTGATTTATTTCTGATAACAGTTCCTAAAGATTGTGTACAAAATGCCCATTGCCTACTCGGGATTGGTGATCATGATTTGATAATGCTAGACATCACTCTAAACGCTCAACCCCAAGTTTAAAAGCCAATAAGGCTGACTGGGATGGCATTAGAGATCAAATAGGAGATGCCTCATGGGAAAATATTTTTTCTCCTATTGTGGAACAGTGCGCAAATGAAACCACTGAATGGTTCAAAACAGCAATTGAAACACATGTTCCCAGGCGGAAGTTCTATAGCAAAGCCTACACTCCCCAATAGTTTACTTCTACTTGCGTAGCTGCTATTGCTCAGAGGCAACATGCATACCGCAGATTTATCCGACGTAAGGTTAGTACAAACAGACAAAAGTTTATAGAAACTGGAAGTAATTGTAAGAAAAAATAGCGACAGCTAAGAGAGAATATACCGAAACCACCAGAAAACGCATTGAAGCGCAGAAATTAGGAACTCGTGATTTCTGAAAAATCTACAACAGTGTAGTAAATAATGGGCAATCAACAATTTCCCCACTATCCAACAATCACGAGGCAAATAAGAAAGCTAACATCAGTTTGCCCCGAACTCTACTTTGGACCTAGCAAACCACTTTTTGTCACTTTGGGTTTTTTAATACTTTTTTTTGTTTCTGCAAAATGTTTTTTTTTCTCTCTCTTGAAAGAGTCCAGATTAGCGTTTTGGGAACGCTTTCAGAATTTTTCCCTCGACCTATTTCGTTGTTGTTGCTGTTGTTAATTCGTACAAGAGAGCATAGGGCGCGCTTTTCCAAATAGTACAAATGTATTCTTTTTAGCATGGAGTCACAATTTTTTCGGGAGGATTTATGTGTAAGTGCACAAAACCCTATTAAAAGAATTGTTTGAAACATAAACTCACATCACCCCTTCTGAAATGCATAATATCATTAAAAAAAACTAAAAATCTCAAAAGCACTTCGCTGAGGTTTCTCTAGTTCTCTCCAAACTCTTCAACAAATGCCTTAATGAAATATGCTTTCCTGGCTGCAGGAAAACTGCTTCAGTGTTACAAGTTTACATGAATTGTGGCTGATAACTGACCCATTAAATTATCGCCCCATAAACCTCCTTCCACTTTTCGCTAAAATATTTGAGTTCATAATTAAGCAAGCTGTAGTCCATCATCAATATTCTGTCATCTCTGAACGTATCGATCAGGCAGGGAAGGGGAGGGCAGTAGCTCTAGATATATCTAAGGCTTTTGACAGGGTATGGCACGATGGCCTTCTCATGAAAATCAGATCCTATGGTTTTGCTAGACAAATACTTAACATAATTAAATCCTTCTTAAATTGGAGAAAAATCCAGGTTGTCCTCGATAGTCGTACGTCTAAACAATATGATATAAATGCGAGTATAGCTCCGGAGCCGATCTTTGGACCTTTATTATTCCTGATATTCATAAATGGCCTCCCTGATAAAATAGTCTCTGAGATAAGTATATTCATTGACGACACCACGCTCTATAACAGGCACGAAGGGAAAAATGAACAAACACATATTCAAGGCAATGGTTGAAAACTAGAGTAAGACATTCCGTCTGTAGTGAAATGAGGTCTAAAATAGATGGTAGCGTTCAATGCTGCCAAGATTAAGCTTGTTTCCTAAAATAAATTCAAGAAACCTTCCCAACCACTAATAGTTATGGTTAAAGATACATTACGTGAAAGTACTTCGTTCAAACACCTCGGCTTAACGTTCACAGGGAACATGAGTTGAAACAGATACATCGATAGCATTGCCAAGGCTGCTGCGAAGAAAGTGAGCCCTCTACTATGCCAGAACGTTACTTACGCCTGAAATGATTATGTACCTCTAAAAGTTCACCATTCGCCCGTGTATGGAGTATTTTTGTCACATTTGGGCTGGTGCGTTTGCTAGTAGTCTCACACTCCTGAGCAGGGTTCAAAAGAGAGTCGCCAACTTGATAGGTCCTGAACTGTAATTTAAGCCTCAACCTCTGCCCCATCGACGAGATGTTGCATCCCGCTGCCTGTTTTACAAGTATTTTAATGGTTGATGATCCGGCGAACTACAAGCCCTTGTACCCCCTTGACGAAAATATCCCCGACAAACAGCAGAGTCCCACTCCTATTAGAGATCCCTAGATGTAAGAAAGCCTTCCTCTAATAGTTTCTTCCCTTTAGATATCCATTCTGGGTTCCTGCTTCCCCAACTGCACTGACATGCAGAATCTCAAGTATAATATGAACAAACATCTTGCTGCTCAACTCCCTACATAGTATACCTGCAACTTATATCCCTGATAGTAGCTATCTACATCAAAATAGCAATGTATCTTGTTTGGGGGGAAAATGTAATAATTATAAAAAAAAATGTTTGATAACTGTTTGGACAATTTTAAACATTATATCATTTAAAAATATTCAAAACAGCTACTCTTCAAACGGCTAAATACACTATTTATACATATAAATGCATTCATACTTTCTATTTTAGAGAACAAATAGTTGGCACTACCTACACACTATCTTTATATTTGCATTTTGTTCTTTTTTATTTTTCGATGGCCTTTGTATTTAGTAATCACAACGTTTTCGTATTTCTACTTTTTTATGTTATATAGTCGTTATCATAAAGGGAATAGTGTCAAGAAGGAGATTCGTGTACGTGATCGTCTAGTTTCTAATCTTATTGTTCATGTCTTCGTGGGTGTGTGTTTGTGTACATACATTTCTTAACATACCTTTTCATTCATGTGTCGTCGGTTGTTCCTCTGGTATTCATTGTCTCTTGGAGGGGAGCTGGCCTGTTGGATGAAAAATTCACTCCAAGATGATAATTAAGGTTTTATGTTTTTATTCACCTTCCAAAGGTCGACACAGAATGGAGGTGAACCTTGCTTGTTTGATGATACACGTCAGCGTCCTCCCCAGCCCAGGCGGGGGGGGACAGCTGAAAAGCCGCCTGTCTTCTTCAACACCCGAAACCAAACTGCCAAGAAAGAATCAGCTAACCTCATCACATGACACCACGTCATCTGGTCAGCTGACCCTTCTTTTGCAAACGTGTCCACTGTCCACGTTATTCACCTCTCTCTCTTTCCCCCCCTCTCCCTCTCTCTTTCTCTATTCTCTTATAGAGACACACAGAGAGAGAAAATAGAAAGAGTAAGAAAGCCAGAGAGGGGGGGAGATGCTCGTTAACAGTTTACACCAAATACTTATGTTAATATTAATTTAATTTTTTGTAAGTTTTTTATTTTAATAATTATTTTTCTTCCCCAATTTATTCAATTGATTTATTTCAAAACACTAATCCCCATCTTCAAATTCTAGTTTATACTTATATGCTCGATTATTTTTCCACAATCTCCGATAGTTTCGTACAAGGTTTGTTTACATTCTACGATCTACTGATTAATTAATGCTTAACATTTTATTTCCTAAGAAGGGACTGTTACTAAAATGTTAATTTAATAATTATTATTTAAAATTTATTTTCATCCCATACTAGTTATGCCTAAATATAGTTATCTCCCTTTGAACGTAAGGATTTTGCGGGTGCTAAGAAAATGGAAATATAATAAATTAAAATAAAATTCTTAGATAATGATGAGAATTGAAAAGATCAATTTAAAATTTAAATTATTGGCATAATTAGTATGTTTACTGTGTGATCGCCGATTATCCGGTAGATATTCTTAAAATGTTTGACCATTGCTATACTATGATAAACGCTAAGTACCCTAAGTAAACTGACGCCATTAATTCTTTAATTCATTAAAGAATTAATGGCGTTCTCGATGGTCGTACGTCTAAACAATACGATATAAATACGAATGTACCTCAGGAGTCGATCCCTTGACCTTTATTATTCCTTATTTTCATAAATGACCTCCTTGATAAAATAGTCTCTGGGTGGGTACATTCGCTGACGACACCACGCTCTATAGGCACAAGGGGAAAACGAACGAACACATATTCAAGGCAATGGTGGAAACACTAGAGTAAGACCTTTAGTCTGTAATATGAATTATATATCTGTATCGATTTTACTGATCAAAGGAATATGTTGAGAAGCCGCTTTTAAAGGTCGAAGAACATTACCACAAATTCAGATAGACAGTAACAAATGCATCAATCAAAATTCGCATCGATTATCGAGAGTGATTTTTCCATGAAAAGAAAAGAAAGAACTTACCGCATTAATTTGCGCGAATAATGCCGGATGAATGTTTCCGAAAGTGGTGCATCCGGTCAAGGCCACCGAAATGCAAGGCCTGTTCACGTTCTTGTAGCAGCAATAAGAGATATAAGTGTTTCTGTTTGAACGTATTTTTTTTTTGCTAAAGAGGAAGAACAATTCTCCATTGGGATGCGTATATCGAGGAGAGCTAATTTTAACCCAACCAAATATGGCAAAGTAAGTGACGTTAGTTTTGGTTAATTAAAACTGCATATAAGAGAAGGATGTTGTAGTGTTGTATAGTTGGCTGAGCAGAATAGCAATTATTAGAGCTGTGACAACAGAATATTCTTTTCATTTTTTTGACTCTCAAGTATATATCCGACACAGTCAATCAACGGAGAACCACATCAGTCTATATAAAAACATATCAACGGATTTACACTCAAGAGTCAAAACAATGAAAAACATATGCCACAGCCCTAGTAATTATCTGTAATTTGTCTATCTATCTATCTATCTAATTTAATTTTTTTAATTATCTTTATCTATCTATCTATCTAATTTAATTTTTTTAATTATCTTTATATCTATCTATCTATCTATCTATCTATCTCTATCTATCTAATTTAATTTTTTTATCTATCTATCTATCTATCTATCTCTCCATCTCTATCTACCCATGTATGTATGTATGTATGTATCTATCTATCTATCTATCTATCTACCTATCTATGTATCTATCTATCTAATTTAATTTTTTAATTATCTATCTATCTATCTATTTATCTGCTTATCTGTTTAGCTGTGTATCTATCTATCTATCTATCTAATTTAATTTTTTAAATTATCTATCTATTTATCTATCTGCTTATCTGTTTAGATGTGTATCTATCTATCTATCTATCTATCTCAAGTATATATCCGACACAGTTAGACACAGTTAATCAACCGAGAACCACATAACTTATATGGACGGTAACTTTCAATGCAAAGTATAAAAAATATGCAATTACCGCTAATACAACTAAAGAAAATATATTTGGAAAAAAAAAATTTATCATAAAACATCGTGATTCAAAATACTGTTTTAACAATGACCGACCCGTTGATGAACCCTCAGCTTCTTTCTTCCTGTCTCCTGTTTTCTTTTTTATTATTTCCTCTGCCCATTAACATCTACCTATTGATAGCGCCAATAAAAGTAGATACAAAAAGATAATAATATACAAGTAAAATGTTCTTGGGTTTAGTCTTCATAATTATATTTGACCTGGCGTAAAAACGCATTACTGAAACATGTATGCAAATATGTAGCTAACAATGTTTGTATAAAAAAACATACCTTATAGATGTATCATTATTAGGGCTACGGCAACATCATATTATTTTCATTGGTTTTTACTCTCTAGTATATATCCGACACAGACACAATTAATCAACCGAGAACCGCATCACTCGATCTAAAAGTATATAGAATATCATTGGATATTAACTGAGAACCACATCATTCTGTATAAAAGCATTTTTTTTACACAGTGATCACCACTTATCAAGGCCCGGAAGCCACTTAGGGATAAGGGTTATTGCAAGTACATTACGTTAGTGTGGAGATTTGATGAAGTGTTTACTTAAGGGGGCGGTTCATTAGGAATTTGTTAACGTTGGACTTGAAGACACCCAAGTTGTTGTCCGGTGGGAAGCAGGCAGACGGAACAGAGTTCCAGAGGCGTGCAGTTCTAAGAAAGAAGCTTTGTTCATGGAATCCGCGTTTTAATTTAGGCACAGATATAGAGTGGGGAAAATTTTTCACAGTGGATTCAGCTAGACGGTTGTTTTTTTGTGAAAGATTGGCGAGAGGGCACCAGATATTGGAGTTTAGACGAGCAACTGCCATGGAAATAACGATAAAACAAGGATAGGCTCGCAACGTCTCTTCTGTGGGAGAGAGGTTGCAGGGTAGAGAAAAGGGCATCCCCCACTAAGCCACGAAGTCTATTTTGTACTCTGTCAAGGCAGGATTGGCTGTTTTTAGCTGCTCCTGCCCAGATATGGCAACAGTATTCCATCCTTGGACGTACTTGGCTTTTATATAGATAGAGAATTGCATCAGTAGTGAGATATCTTCTGGAGCGGTAGAAGGATCCCACCATCTTTCCAGCGACCTTGGCAACAGACTTGATTGATAAGATATCAACGGATACACACTCGAGAGTCAAAACAATGGAAATAATATGCTGTTGTCCTAGCCCTAATTATTATTTATCATTCCAAATATCAAAAGATTGAATTAATTCACAATCATAAAATTTTATTAGTTGTTTTTTTTTTTAAAGCAAACGATTTGACTTTCCTCAGAGATGAATCGATATCTAGAAATGTTGTTAAATGGAATTATAAAATACTTGGGGGGGGTTAAACATAAAAGGAAATGGAAAGTCTGCAAAAGCAATAATTAAAATTAAACATTATTTATTGTAGTAATTGTAAGCTCCCCATACAAAAATAGATTGAATGCAAAACACACGTGGATAAAATCTTACGAAACCATATCTAATTTATAAAACTCAATAGGTCTGTCTGTCTGTCTGTCTCAATATTTTCAAACACTATCTCTTCCGAAACTGAAAGTCGCATGGCAGGGTTTAGTGCATAAAATGATTGAATTTTTTTCTGGACAGTTCTTTAGTCGGTAAAAATAGTTTTTAAGGGATCAAAGAGGGGTCAAAATATTTTTAAAAAATCATTATAAATTTTGTACATTTATGTTAGTTTATTTTAATCAGTTCATATGCGTGCTACGTTGGTACAGAGGTAACATCTCCAGCTTTAACTGCTACATGTTTGCTTTCAGTTTCGATTCTAGCGGACGGTACCCCATATACTTTTTTTTTTACTTTTGAAATCACGACCCTATAATAATATATACGAACTCTGGACAAATTAAAATATCCTATTTAAGCGTATTTTACGACCGGGCAAAGCCGGGTGACCCCCCCCCCAACCGCTGATCATATATATAAATTATAACAGATATTTATTTATCGCGCAAAGCAGTTGATCCAGCATGTAAAGATTTAGGTACATTTTTTTACAGATCATTTTTATGTTATGCAGAAAAATCGTTTATCAGTATTTCAATATCGACTCTTTTCATGTCTATACTCCTCAGAAAAATTAGGAATTTATTGTTTAGATAGAAAAAATGCATGACAATATAATCACAAAAAATTATAGTAGACTCCACATCGTGTATTTTATACATATTGTTTAGCTAGACGGGTTTAATTCAATGTATGGATTTAAATGTTTTGAAAATGTTTTAAGTCTAAAAAAAATTACTTACTATCATTATTGTTAATATTACTTTATTTATCTAATATTCAGTTTCAGTAATTGGATAAACTAGGGGTATATGCAAAAAGGGTTTACATATATATATATATATATATATATAGAGAGAGAGAGAGAGAGAGAGAGAGAGAACGAGAGAGAGAGAGAGAGAAAGAGAGAGATAGATTGATAGATATCATCGTCTATTTTACTTTTCTCCTATCTTTTACTTTGCAAGTTACCTACGTTCTTGAATAAATATAGAAGTTTGGGTATATATATATATATATATATATATATATATATATATATATATATATGTGTGTGTGTGTGTGTGTGTGTGTGTGTGTGTGTGTGTGTGTGTGTGTGTGTGATTGTCTGTGTCTGTGTATATATGTATGCATACATGTGCATACATATATAGGTATATTTACGTGCACATATATGCACATATATATGTACGTGTATGTGTATATATATATATATATATATATATATATATATATATATATATACTCGCCTATTTGACATCTCTTTGTATATTCTAAAATGTTATTCTTCTGCCGAATAAACATCGAAGCTAGCGTACAAACAAATAAACCAATCGAAACGTTATAGGGTTTCCTTGAAATTGCTTCTGCAAACGAATAAAGGCAATTACCACGGTCAAAATAACAATAGTTGTATTTGTCTTACGGGAGATTGAAAATGGCCGACTTAGTGCCGGAAACAAGTTTAATCTGGTGGACAGTTAACACCTTTTAATCTGAACCATGAAATACACACTTGAAGAAGTCAATTATCCAAACACACATTTCACCGACGCCATTATCAACCATAGGAACTTTTTTAACTCATAATGTTGTATCTTAAAAACTCTTCCCTTCTCAAGACTATCTTTTAAAATCACCATCTGATGTAAACCGGGGGCTCGGCTCCTTCCTCTAAGTAAATATTTTGCAAATATTGCTCTATATAACGCCACTGCATTTAAACTCCGACCCCAGTTAACTATTACTTTTTATAATTTTATTCATCTAATCCAAGCGTTAAAAGAATTGGTCTTATCGTGTCGTGTACTTGTTTGTTTACAATTTGAATAGACTTTTAATGCATCTAAAACAAAGCTTCTATCTTTACCTCATCTATGCTCTGATGCCATCATCTGGCATCAATAGAAGTGAATGGCTTTCGTCTTGGGGAGGCTTCATGTTTTGACAAGCTTCTGGGCTTAACCTCTACTCCTAACCTGAAATGGAACACGTTTATCAAATTCATTGCCAAGGTCGCTAGAAAAATTGTGGGATTCTTCTACCCCTCCAGTAGATATCTCACCTCTGATGCAATTCTCTATCTATATAAAAGCCAGGTACGGCCAACGATGGAGTACTGTTGATATCTGGGTAGGAGCTGCTAGAAACAGCTTATCCTGTCTTGACAGAGTTCAAAATAGACTTCGTAGCTTAGAGGGGGATGCCCTTTTCTCTTCCCTGCAACCGCTTTCCCACAGAAGAGACGTTGCGAGCCTGTCTCTGCTTTATCGTTATTTCCATGGCAAGTGATCATCCGAGCTTCAATCTATGGCCCCCCTCGCCAAACTTTCACGAAAAACACTCGTCTAGCCAAAACCACTATCAATAATTTTCCATACTCTTTATCTGTGCCTAAACCTAAGCGTAGATTCCATGAACAAAGCTGATTTCTTTGAACTGCACGCCCGTGGAACTCTCTTCGGATTACCTACTTTCCAGGTGACTACAATCTGATTGTCTTCAAGTCCAACGTAAACAAGTTCTTGGTGAACCGTCCCCCTTAGTAATTCAGTTTACAAAATTCCCACATTGACTAATGTATACCCATTAACCTTTATCCTCCAGTGGCCTCCTGGCCTTGATAAGTGGTGATTCCAGTATAAAAAAAGAAGATATAAAAATGTATTGACTATTTTACACTTTTATTCCAGCATCATTTTTTTATTCTATTCATAAGCGTTGGGACGATTAATCGGAATCGGAAAAATCGGAACTTTTGTGAGTATCGGAATCGGAAAAAAATCGTACATATTTTCCGATGCCAAAAATGTTTATTTTAATCATATTCTTTTTTTTTATTTGAATTTGTTTAAAGCAAAATCTTCTACTGCTAATAGTAATGATGAAATTATGAACGTCTATTCGTTTTAAACTATCGGTAAAACTAAAATCGATAGATCATCCCTCACAAGAGTAATTTTACGTTTAAGAAAATATCTGCACATTTAACGTATGTTTTTACAGTAATCGGGAAAAATAGCATCTTTATAGTTAAATATTTAGAGAATTATGAAGGATCGAAATCAGAATCGGGAATTGTATCGGAATCGGAAAAAAATATAGGAATCGTATCATCACTACTATTTATTCTAGGAAAATCTACATTAAAGTAACCTTATTTATATATTAGATTAAAGAAAATCTATTTTTACAATTAGCTCTACGTTATTTTTTTTTAATTATTAATAATTAATTTAATTTTTATTAGCAATAGAATTATTTTCAATTCTTCCGTTTAGGAATATTATTTAAATTTGAGTGTTTTAATACATTTTAATTTAACTTATATTTAATCTAATTTACTTTTAATTATTAATTGATTAATATTAGTTGTGTTTAAAAACTAAAGTAAGCTTTCTTTTTTCTAAAAATAGAATTTTATTTTTGCCTTAAGATATGAGAGTCGTTTCCTGTTTTATTTTCATAGAAGAAGACGAATGTGTTTTACACTTTCTTAAATTCAACATGTCGTCCAATTTCAGGAAAACCGTAACATGATTAGTTAACTGGTTGGGCGCCTTTTACTTTATACTTCAAATACAGTGTCTATCTTTAAGAGGGGCTTGATAATTTTAATGCTTACGCAATCATCAGTGTAGGGGGGTAATCTATAGATTTTAGTTTTTGAAATCAATAAATATTTATTGTTT
>NC_136522.1:14629487-14649487 GCF_053919585.1 Euprymna scolopes
ACAAGTAAGTCAAAGATCTTACTTGAAAACAAAATAAGTTAAGCAGAGGGAATATGGTAAACAAAAAGGTGATTACACATGAATGGATAGTCTGGTGGAAGATAAAAAATCCAGTGACGGTAAAATCCAAATGTAAAACTTCAAGAAAATTAAGGGAATTTCCATTTGTACAAGTAAAATCCAAAGACATCCCGTAATTGGAAGAAGATGGTCCATAATAATCCAAAGGCAGAAATCCATGGAATAATTCACAAACATGTGTACAAGGGAAAAATATATATGAATAAAAGAAAAATAAGATGTGCTTTTCACTCTACTTCCGAGACATAACTTTATATATATATATATATATATATATATATATATATATATATATATATATATATATATATATATATATATATATCATGGTACAAAACTTTGATGAAATTCAAAGACTTACATTTTATTATTTTTTCTTACTTTTTTGTATTTCATTTTGGATTTCTTCATTACCGCCGTTTCGTTAATGGGATGGCAATTTTATGATTTTATGTGTTTAAAAAACCCTTATATCCTCATAAATTCGTCAGATATTATTACCATTCGATGTTACCAACAAAAAGTTTGTACATGATAAACCTTTTTTCTTTACTTATATTCTACGTTTTCGTTTTAGTTCATTTTCTCATTTAATTGTTTCCTCCTTTTTCATTTTATTTATTTTTAATTGTATTTCTCCAGCTTTTTATTATACTATTAAGTTCCACTTTGTGTTCTATTTATGTTAACGTTATTCGATTGATATATGTTGTTCTTTAGTCTGGCCTAATGCGTGAAATTAAGTATCGATTTCTGTGCAGACATCCGTCTTTAATAATATTTGCTTGAATAAAAAAATGCTGCGTAAATACGCAATTTATATGCGTAGATCATCCTATAACGATTAGATCACTGTCTGTCTGGCGTAAATGAACACTTAACATTAAGTTGTTTAAAATTCAACGTTATTTTAAGCGGTTAATGGTAGCCGAATGGATTAGGTCTCCGCTAATCGAGCCAGAGATGTCTCGTGATACGGGGTTCGAATCGTTCGACTGGTAGTAATCGTGACACCCTGCACTGAAGATTCCCGAAAGGATGAAACACTAGTGTCTGTAGGTATTTAATTATTATAGTAAAAAAATAATTATATATAAATATATATATATATATTCTGCTACACACCTTAAATGTAACTGAGGTATAACATTTTACAACAATAAGGACCCTTGGTTGCAAGGATCAAATTTTAATGTAGAGTTAAATAGCTGGGAATGATGTAATCTAAATGAAGGATCCAAATCTAATAAGCAAATATAGTGTCTAAATAGTTTCTATTATTCTAAACTGGGTGATGAAATATAGATAAAGTATAAAGCTCAACAAAGACTGGAAACTTTGTTCCATAACGGTGAGCATTTTTTAGTATTTAGTTGTAGCAGTATTGATGGTGAAATAAGTGACACCCTTTCCAGATCAATAAAACTACTTAGTAATAAACTAGCAATTATTATTTAAAAATTAAATTAGCAATTAGTGGATTGGAAATTGATTTAATTGATTTTGTTTATCTGATATCTTAAGCTTGTTGAATCCCTGTTTGGTTTATTTACTCCTTGTTCTAAATGTTTTTATCCAAAAATGCAGGTGTAGACACCTTCTCATCGGAGTAAAACACACTTGTAGCTATTGGGTGGTTTTCCTGTCAGAATAATAATTAGAGGATGCATACTATTTTATTTAGGTACTCAAGAACACAATACACGAATTGTAATTTTGATTTTGATGCCATAAGTAACCCAAGTAGATTATGAATAACAGATGTAGGTTAAACCCATGGGTAAATAATCAGTTTTAAGATTAAAAACATAATTTATATCTTTAATTTGATAAATAAGCAATCATAGCACTTTCTGTATCTGTTTAATTAAATAAATTATTAGATCATAGATGCTTTCTAGCACTCACTAGATCTGAAACATCAAATGGCCTTAGTTATCTCCCTTTAACTGTTATGGGTACTAATATGACCTTTATTTCAACAGAATTCATCTACTAGCAGTTAACAACGTAATTGGATTATCTCCCTTCATAATCTTTTTTTTCATAACTATATAGAACCATATTTGATCAGAATGATAACGAATTTTAAAATATTAAATAATGAAAAATAGAATAGAATCCTTCACTCGAAATGTTGTATGAGGATTAATAAATATAATGTATTCTTCTTATTTATTCTCCTATTCAATAAAATATTAACCCTAAAATGGTCTTAAATCTAAGTAATAAAACAATCGATAATTTGTAAACATTGCTTGCCACAAATGAGCGAATACCAAAATAAAAATTAACCGTAACGTTATTGCAAGGTTGTTATTGACCATATTATAAATATAGAAATAAAAATTTAAACAATCTTTTTTAAAAATTAATTATATGAAATAAAGAAATATAGAAATCTAATTCAGGAATTCAATGAATGGGAAATGTAAAAAAAATTTTAATGGCAACGGGGTTTTTGTGGAAACTTCTTATGACTTGGTTTTTAAATAAGGATTAGAAAATTAGGTGATATGTTAATATTTGAATGGGCTTTTACACTGAGGATGCCCCCAGGGTAAATGTTTTTCACGTGCTTTTTTCCGTTAAGGGAATTTTCTTTAAACAATGTTCTATTGTCAAGAGTGTTTTTATTCAAGAAGTCTGAAGAAATGCTGGTTGTGAAAATTTTCAAGCGCCACAATGCTTGAAATTGTCGAACTGGTATGGAAATAATTGTAACCTACAATACACTTTCTGTTGCTATCAACATCTTTATTGAATCTTGGTTTTGTTTATACAGTATATATATATATATATATATATATATATATAATATAAAGCTGAATGTCTGTGTGTGTGTCTGGTCACGAATAGGCTCCTATATGGTTGACTATTTTAAAAAAACTGATTACATATAATGATAGAAGATGTATTGAGACACAGGAAAGGGTATGTTTGATCTGGCAGAACGGTGGGTTTATTAAAATTGTGGCGTCTGCGTCCACAAAGTATGGAAATAAAAAATTAAAATAAAACGTTTACAAGTGTTTTTGATACAGATGTACATAAGAATACTTTTATAAGTATGTTTTAACTTAAATAGGGATGGTATAATAAAATTGTGGGGTCTGCATTCGGTCCTGGCCTCCATATAATGGAAATAGGTACAAACTTTAATAAAGACTTTTCATATCTATCTGCGTAAGTATACTTTGATAATCATGTTTCAGTTTGAAGAAATATGGTATAATAAAATTATGGGGTGTTCGTTCGCACCTGATCTCCATGGAATGGAAATATGTCACAAAGTTTAACAAGGTTTTTTAATATAGATCCACAGAATATTGTGATAAGTATTTCAGTGTGAACAGGTATAGTATAACAAATTATGGGGTTTATCTATTTTATTTTTACTTTCATCATATTTTGCTTTGGTTTTGATACCTCCAAATTCGAAGTTATCTCTTTACAACTCTTCCTTTTCATAACCTATCATACTTTCATAAATCAGAGTCCATTTTCTGTAGGCTGTTTTTGAACCCAGTCAACGACGGGTACATTTGTTAGTATATATATATATATATATATATATATATATATATATATATGTGTGTGTGTGTGTGTGTGTGTGTGTGTGTGTGTGTGTGTGTGTGTGTATATATATATATATATATATATATATATATAAATGATAAAACAGAATTTGCCCAATACGTTGTTGGAGCTAAATATGTTTTTTTTTTCATTTTACAACCTCAAGTATTGACGTAATCTATTACATTTTTTAAACATCAGCATTTCCCCATTTTTCTTTCTTAATTATTAACCCTCTATTTTGCTATTTCTAACTTTTATCTAGACCTCACCATTGCTGCGAACCAAATATAAACAATAGAACGTATATTAAATGTAATTAACTGGATGTGTTAACTATTTGTCATATAAATGCTTTCCCACTTAGAATTTCTAGGGCGTATATAGAGGACGTATGTTAGAATGCAATCAACTAGACATATGCTAATATTGTAATCGGAAGAAGCCTCCACAACAGCACGGCATTGCATGTTTCCCCTTCTAACGTCTGCATTCTGTCACACTCAATTCATTTCAGATACAACGTATCACTCGTCACTCTTCAATTCAACTTAATTTGATCACGACGCAAACGTAGTCTTTATCCCTTTTTATTCAAAGCACTTTTTTCTCTATATATTTCTCTTATTTAGTTACACTCAAAATCAAATTTTGCCTTTTTTATTTTGATTTTTGATTTTTGACTGACGAAGCAGATAGTAAATTTTTTTACCTCGGAAACGACTGTAATGGATTAAGTCAGTGTATATATATATATATATATATATATATATATATATATATATATATATATATATATATATATATACGTCATTTAATCACATAAATTAATATACGAAAGTATAGATTTATGCGTAAACTTTAAGTATTTACTTCAACAGTGCACAATACGTACGTAGAGCTAGGTAGTAAGTTATAAAATATATATGGCGATTAAGCTACCTAGAATATTCCGCGTTTCATCCACGCTAGGATTAATCAGTTTTATATATATATATATATATATATATATATATATATATATGCCGAATCGTAGAAATATGTTGATATCTGGGGGCGCATTTAATTCACTGAGGGAGATGTCACCGAAAAAATTGCCTGGTCGGTAGGCGACAAGGCTGTCCTCCACTTAATAGTATACCGGCAACCTGGTGCAAGATGCATACCTGACCTGCATGGTGACAACTAAAGTGTGTGTGAAATTGCACCTGGTGGATCACCTTAAAATACTATGTAACTGGATCTAATGAACTAATGAACAAAAATGTATGCTCGTATCCGAGTTCCGCCAAAAACGATATATATATATATATATATATATATATATATATATATATATATAAAACTTCATAAACTATATAAAGACGACTGATGAAACTCAGTTGAAAGTACTTGCAAAAAACAACCAAAAGAAAATCCAGATGGACGCAGACAACTCAGGAACTTTCTTACATAGATTCGACCGAGAAACAAGAGCGACAATTCGAAAACTTGAAAAATTACAAAAAAAGCTCATCAAGCAAAAACACTCCGTGCTATTTAACTATACTTGCTTGAATGAAAACATGCTAAGTGGGTGTAACGTGGCGTAGGAAACAGCAAAATCCTGCCGCCCTGTCACAAATGATTCGTTGACACCGTGTTTCATTTCAAAAATATTAAAGGACTTCGTTTAACTGCTAAAAGAACACAGCTCTCGTCTTTGTTCTGGTGTAATTTAGGTTTGCACTGAACCGAGTGCTACGACAAATTCAATAACCTCACGTTTCGTAGTTTTGCCACGAGAGTTGCAATTTGTTGTCCCCAGCGAAAACTCAGATTCCGATTAAATTCGATTTAGAAGAGATCGAAAACTATCACCGCTGAACCGTCAGCGATTAAATATATATTTACTCAACGCTAAAATGTAAAAGGAATGTAAAATATACGAATGAAATTGTTCGCTCTCTCTCCCTCTTTGTCTGTCTATCTATCTATCTATCTATCTATCTACGATTATATAAAAGGAACTTTATTTGTGTGTGTGCGTGAGAGATAGAAGGGGAAGGAGTTCCCTATAAACTCCTAAACGACTGGGCCGATTTTTATGAACATTTCACACAAATGTGCATTATGTATCAGGCAGTGTTCTTAGATAGGTTTTGTATCGGAATGTCTTTGATAAGTATTGATAACCGACCATCAAAAACCTCCTATGAAAGAAGGAACATATGATTTTGACTTGAGTTAACTCCTTATACAGACTAGAATCACGCGTGCATTTAAGAACTTCACTACCACACGAGCAGAAAGACCCGGCATATGAAATTAACAGTAGTTTTTTTATATGACTGGGGCGCGTTCGAAATAACCGTTTCTCTTTAGAACACAATTGAACCATGATACTTGATTTTTGCATTTTAAACTTTAATTCAAGCCATTATATATAAAAAATAATAATTTCAAAAATCAACGGCAGATTCTCTACAGTGCAATGTAGATTACAATGCATTGTGAACTAAGTCACTGTTGGGAGGCATGTGAAACTTCCTCCCGGTACACCATGATGGGTCACCAACTTGAATAGGCAATCGACCGATTTGATTGACAAATGGGTGATTTTACGGATTTCGATGACAATAAAAACTATTGGAAGTATGGAATATTCGTTGATCATCATTCAATTCCGGGCAACGTCGGGTCTCCTTGTTAGTCTATATATGTCAGTGTATGTATGTACGTATTAGAACGCTGGTGCTACCAGATAAGGCTGTCTGAAGATATTGGCTGCCTGAAATGAAATGCACCTCACATTGATGCTTTTTGCTTTTTCTACTTCCTTTTGCAAAACGTAATTATGTTCTGCAAGACCAAAAACAAAAGCAACAACCCACCTCCCCCTCTTTTTTTCTTCTTCTTCTTCTTCTTCTTCTTCTTCTTTTTCCCGTTTCCTCATTTCTTTTTCTATCTCCCCCACTTCCTGACTGGTTTCCTAACTTAAAATGTACAAAACATTAATACTGTAACCCTTTTTTTCTCTCTCCCATTGCAAAACTCATTCATGTTCTGCAGGGCAGGGAACAAAAACGATAAAATCCACTATAAAACAACCAAACCAAACCAAACACTACAAATAAACGACTGAAGATACAAAAAGTTTGAAGAATAAAAAACCTTTTACAAAATAGCTGGATGCAACATGAATACTATTTCCAAAATAACTGGATTCGGCATTAAATACCCCGAAAACGGTTAATATTCCGCAAAAAAAAAAAGCAGCCAAACCAAACCAATCCAAACCAAACCAAATATATACTAACTGAACATTCCAAAAGCTAAAGGGAAGGTAAGATAAACGAAGGGTGTTCAATAATTAACGCCTCTCAATTACTTCTACCTTCCGATCTAGTCGAATTTTTTCATGTACAATGATTTATATCTCTATGGATTATATGGCAAACTTCCCCGCCCCGCCAAGCGTTTCCGGGTTTTAAAATACGCATAGATATTATATTTTAATTAAAATGAGAAATTTGAAAACTTTGAAGCTATTTTAGCGACATATTGGACTTACAAAAAAAAAAGTAATTAAAAATGATCTCATCATTATTTCCGACATTTCAAAGTTTATCATTTCTCATTCAAACATTAAACTCTGTATTAGTGAGCCCTAAACTCCCCCAACTCCTCTGTCCTTTATTTTATATATATATCTTGTTTTCTTTCTTTTTTTGTTCTTTTTTTTTATTACATTTTCACCCCAAACAAGGCACATTGCCACTTTGGTTTAGGGGGCTACTATCAGGGGCAACAACTACTGGAGTACTATGTAGGGATTTGGGCAGCAAGATGTTGGTTCACGTTGCACTTGAACTTCTGCACGTCAGTACAGTTGGGGAAGCAGGGACCTGGAATGGAATTCCAAAGTCTAGCGGTTCTGGGGAAGAAACTACTGGTGTAGAAAGATCTTTTACATCTAGGGATCTCTACCGTGTGTGGGTGGGATTTAGCTGCCTGTCGAGGGTGTTCACGTCGTGGGGACACAAGTGCTTGCAGTTCGTCAGAGCATTCACCATTAAAATACTTGTAGAACAGGCAGAGGGGTGCAACGTTTCGCCGATGGGACAGAGGCTGAAGCTTAGATACCAGTTCAGGGCCTATCTTATTTGCGACTCTCTTTTGAACCTTGTCAAAGAGCGAGAGACAAGTAGTCGATGGCAAACTTCCCCGCCTAATATCGATCTTATGAGTTGAACTATCCCAAACAACCTAAATATACTTTAGATAAAATTATATTTCATTTATATTTAATCTTTGATAAGACTATACGAAATATTTTCTGGCGGGTCAATGTTCTTTAATATTTTAAACATTTTTAATCAATTTAATCTCGCTCGAAACTAAAGCAAAACACACGTGGAACCACCGGAACAACACGTATATTTCTCTTCTCTTCTATTCCGAGGCATCACCTCCTCCATAACGCCAAAATGAAGAAAAGAACAAGAAAATCACGGAACGGACTTCCTACCCTGATGAAGGTATTTTTAGCGATATATTGGATTTACAACAACAATAAAAAATAAATGAATAAATAAATTAAAAAAAAACATACTGATGATGAAGCTTTGCCTCGAAATATATTTATGAATTTCAACATAATTTTCAAACAAAATAAATGTCTGTTTATTTCGTAATAATGCGTTGCTTTTGGCTTCAAACATATATAATACGTATTTATTTTATTTAAATAAAAAATAATTTTATCATTATTTTCGACACTTCAAAGTTTTCACATTTCTCATTAAAATGTTATTCAAAATAAGTCTGCAGGTGTGTGACCATCTTTTACTTAATATTTTAATTTATACAAAAACTGAGACATGTGCATACGAGTAATTTGTTTGTTTTTTTTTTTCTGAGCAGTTCATTTTTGTAAGTAAAATAAAATAAAAAATACTCGAGCTGAGATCGAAACCAAAAAACAGTGAGTCAAGTACGATAACCACTAGGCCAGCTTGACACGTTCTTTAAAAAGTGTTTTAAAACCTACTTATTATTAACATAAGGAAGCTGTCATGTGAACCATTCACGCATTCGCATTCGTAAAACAGTTGAGAAACAGATAAAAATGCGATTCCGCCCCCCCCCAGCACGTACCAATTTTTCAATTTTGAACTCTTATAAGCCCGTTTTTTTTTTGTTTCTTTTTTATTTTAGGATAAAAACCGATTTAAAAGTTTTTCAAATGTCTGAATATCCTATATACTAAATTTCAAGTATGTAGATTAAAAAATTGCTCCTAAGGGATCAAAATGGAAAACAAACATTTGCCCTTGGCAAACTTTGTCGACTAAACCTGTTAACATGCACAAATCTAAGTTCATAGGTAAAACATCGTTATTTTCTGTTAATATTCATGTCCATATAGGCGTAGCCCAGATTCTAAGGAATGGCGCTGGAGAGTTGTGTGTTTTGGTTTCGATTTTAGCTGATGACACCCAAGTTATTTCTTTTACTTTTTATCTCACTACTATATATCAGGTATAATAATCGATAGAGAATTGGCTCTATAATAATAAGTACGTAATTTGCATGAAATAAAATATACTTGAGCGTACCTTATGAGCGGCCTACTAGTCCATGTATATATATATATATATATATATATATATATATATATATATATATTTATATTAATATTTATACATTAATTATTATAGTATAAAAATAATTATATATATATACACACACACACACACACACACATATATATATATATATATATATATATATATATATATATATATATATATATATATAAGGAACAAAGAATTAATTAAATATGTTGAAAAGCACTTCAGCAAGAGTTTAAAAATAAGGAAACACAAATAAAATGAATTATCTTTAATCGGAGTTTCGGAAGAAAAACTTTCTTTCTCATTGGAGAAGAGTTAGCAAAATGCGGAATCGGATTTTGCTTGCCAAGTTTTTAATGAAACTGCAAGTGTGAAGTAGAACATGCGTAACTTATAACTTACTAACTAGCTCTACCTACGTATTGAGCACTTTTGAAGTAAATACTTAAAGTTTACGCATAAATCTATACTTTCTTATATTAATTTATGTGAGTAAATTAAGCAGTTATATATATATATATATATATATATATATATATATATATATATAAAGTAAAATGAGAAATAATTTAAACGGGGCGTTGCAAAAAGAAAACATATGCGAACTTTTCTTCCAATTTTCGGATTTGTAATGATGCCTATATTTCTTTATTTGCATTTAAAGTTGATCAGTTCCTATTCTTCTGATGAGTTATGGTCGAAATATTTTATTTAAATATTGACATAATAATTGCACGAATGTTTCTGCGCTACGAAACAGGTGCTGTCAAGAACTGAGCATTCTAACATACTTAAGGAAATAAATGATAAGATGGTTAACATCTTGAAATTTGGAATATAGACTTTTGTCATTTATTTGCGTATGCTTTGCAGTTACATCGAGCTTCATTAATTAAAGGATTGGTATTAATAAAATGTGAAATATTACTGAAGAAACATATTTACCCATATATATATATATATATATATATATATATATATATATATATATATATATATATATATATATATAGGATGGAAAGATAAAGTTGTCGCCCTAAAGAGAACAACACTACAGCTTTATTTAAAAACCTTACTGACAGAATTCAGGTAACTTGATTATGCAGTAGAGCTGACATCGATTCAATGTAGCCGCCTTCGGCCTCAATCACCGCCTCGATACGGGTCCGGAACTGGGACAGGCGCCAGCTGGAGGTCGGACAATATTCAGCGGATGACGGCGATCAAGATGGCTTTGGTGCTGTGGGAAGTCATGTTGGTGATATTCTCGACGTACGAACAAACGAATAAGTCCAGTGGGTTCAGGTTGGGGAAGAGGGGGGGGCTGAGGAGAGAAGGGTACAAGCCCGAGTCTCTTTGGACGCGGGTCGGCGCTGAGTCCTGCTGCCACACCCATCGTCTACCAGTAGCCACTTAATTGCACCAGAGATCATCACACTCTTCAACAACGTTTACACTTTGGTGTTGACTTTTAAGCAGACTCCGAAGATACGAGGAAGCATGATGTGGTCCTCACTTGAAGCAATACCAAAAACCATAACTGTGGCCAGAAGCTTTATTTTCATCACCATGGGCACAACTCTTTTATCCGTTGCAAATCAGCGAAGCATATTGAGAGTGCTGTCAATGATCCTGTTGTCATGACATGGATCAGTAGAGAGGATGAATTGTACAGCGGCGCATCTCCGATCTCGCACGTTTAGCATTGTGTAACTTCCAGACATAGTAGAAGGCTCCTATCAGTCTTGGAATTTGTACATAACTGGCTAACTAGTAGATGGTCTGCAACAAAAAAAGAAAACCAGTTTTCTTCAAATAGAAATGGAATCAAGTCGTCTTTTCTAGTGTTGTATAGGGAGGTGGGACCGCCCTAAAACTGTCATATTACATAGTGAGGTTGGATATATTGTGTTCTTATAATGGGATCAGATAAAAACGTATAAATTGTATACATTGTTGTATGGTCAAGGGATATGATATCGACATATAAACTGAGTCATGTTGTATCAGAGAGTTATCACACGGGTATATATTACAATTTATATGTACATAAACGTATCATTTTTTAGAAGAAAAATATTATTTGCTTCATACCTTCTATCTTCGCTGCTGAGCTCCGTGATGAAACATGAAATGACCAACACCATAACCAATTGAGACCTCTGTTCTTCCTTCTTTTGTGAAACCACAGAACAACACTTTATAGTTTTATAATATAAATGTATTTCAGTTGTCTCAAATCGTCTTCACAGAGTCTGCATTTCGTCTACATGCTTATTCTTCACGGCCTCGCTTCCTGGCTTCAAGTACGTCTGTTCACTTGCGTGACTAAACTCCAACTCTCGACTCTAAACTTCCCGACCTCCTGACCTCAGTTCCGTTACGTTATCATTCAAAAAGCACACGTATCTCTAACGTGCGACCTTTCCACATCTGCCTGCCCAAGGTTATTTTGTTTATATCTAACCTAGCTAATTTATGTAAACATCTTCAGCTAAATGTTAATTAGCCAACACTATGGGAAGTACCACACACACACACACACATACACACATATGTATACACACACATACACACACGTACACACACATATGTATACACACAAGGTTATTTTGTTTATTTAACCTAGCTAATTTTTCAGCTAAAACCCATTGCTACACTTTATTCTATAAAAAAAAATAACTCCCAATATAAATTATTTCAAGAATATTATTGAATAGATAGATAAATAGAAATATAGACAGATAGATCGATAATAACTAATTAATTTTTAACAATGTTAATTACCCAACACTAGGACGACAATTTTCCACGCTATATATATAAAGTATATACAGCATATACGTTTGACCCACCGGTTCCCATTGGATAACCGAAGTTAAGCAACAATGATCCTGGCCAGCAAATGGGTGACCGTTTGGAATTTCCCGGTGCTGTATGTGCTCTCTGCTTAACCCGGCATTGTTTCCAGTCGTCCTGGACCTCTCCTTGCCACTGGACTCAAACAGCGCCGATTCAGAAGAGGTGTGGTTAGTTATTGCGCAACTCTTGACTCACAATTACACGCGCAGATGCCCCTACAGAGGGTATCCTTTGTCTTTCGAGACTGAACGGCGACATCGATATATAAAGTAAGAGAGATGCGGTCATTTATTCATTTATTTCGCATGATTTCATGATGTTGGCATTTGTTGTCCCGATATCTTTCTGGTTAGAATTCTTTCTATAAAGATATCGGGTATTTACATGAAGGTTGCTACCACCTCTATGGAATGACAGGATCGAACTTTGCACAGCCAAGTTATCTGTCCGTGTCGTTAATCACTTCGACACCCTCAAATTGCATTGAGATAGATAATATTCGATTAAGAACTGCATCGATTCACCACGAAATGATTTTTATAAATCGAAACGAAAAATTACATTTAAAAAAAAAAGAAGATTTCTATAATTTGAAACTAATTGATTTACGCCTTTTTTTTTTTTTTGTCGTCCTATCGTAATTCCACTGTTCCTCACCCCGCCGCTGATCCACTAAAAAGGTGTGGCAAATGCAATAACCCCAAAATCGATAATCGATAATCTACCCGCAATTTTTTCCAATTTACCACACGAGTCGGAATTTACCGATGCACTGGAAAACTCTGAATCCGGATCAAATTTAATTAGGGACAAATCGAAAACCGTCACCGCAGAATCGTCAGTAGATTAAACATTTGTTCACTGTAAAACACTTGAAGATAAAGATAGGTTGAATACACTACTTATATATATATATATATATATATATATATATATATATATATATATATATATATATATAAAAAGCTGAACGTCTGTGTGTGTGTCTGGTCACGAATAGGCTCCTATATGGTTGACTATTATAGAAAACTGATCACATATAATGATAGAAGATTATCGAGACACAGGAATGGGTATGTTTTATCTGGCATAGCGATAATTCATTAAAACTGTGGGGTCTGCGTTCGCGCCTGGTCCACAAAGCATGGAAATAAAAAAATTAAAAATTAAAAAAAAAGTTTACAAGTGTTTTTTATATAGATGTACATAATAATACTTTGATAAGTATGTTTTAAATTAAATAGGGATGGTATAATAAAATTGTGGGGTCTGCATTCGCGCCTGGCCTCCATAGAATGGAGATAGGTACAAACTTTAATAAAGACTTTTCACATCTATCTGCGTAAGTATACTTTGATAATTATGTTTCAGTTTGTGGAAATATGGTATAATAAGATTATGGGGTGTTCGTTCCCGCCTGATCCCCATAGAATGGAAATATGTCGCAAGGTTTAAGAAGGTTTTTTAATATATATCGACAGAATATTGTGATAAGTGTTTCAGTGTGAACAGATATGGTATAATAAATTATGGGGTTTATCTATTTTATTTTTACTTTCATCATATTTTGCTTTGGTTTTGATACCCCCAAATTCGAAGCTATCTCTTTACAACCCTTCATTTTCATAACCTATCATACTTTCATAAATCAGAGTCGATTTTCTGTAGGCTGTTTTTGAACCCAGTCACGGCGGGTACTTTTGCTAGTATATATATATATATATATATATATATATATATATATATATATATATATAGATATGTATATATATATTTATATATATATATATATATATATATATATATATATATATATATATATATCCTTTGAGATTTGAAAAAAAAATCACTCGACCGCAGGTCGAGTGTTTAGGGAAAATTTACTCGCTCCAAAATATTTTTACTCGTCCGACTTTGTTTCAGTCAATAATAGTAAATAATTTTACAACAATTCAAGAAATTACCGGTTTTATAATCTAACAAGAAAATATTTGTTTAACTCTTGTAAATCAACTATTTTATTACTACAAACATTTCAGTAAATATGCAGCAAAACGTTAAAATACAACACCAGTTTTTTTATATAGCATCATTCATATTATTGTTTCATAGATATAAGAATCATTTCTTTTAATCCTTGACGGAACGATGCGTTTTTTCCTCTTTCAAATGTTCGTCTTTACTTTTGTAAGCATGAAGTGTATGTAGTTATAGCTTCGAAGAATTTTTTTCCAAATGAATTTCAAAATCAGAGAGCTAAATTAAAGCGACATTTTGACTACACGCCGAATGTGTAAATTTGACCTCTTGTTGACCTTTAGCGTTACCACTCTATTTTCAATACGATATTCCAACGGGCTCACAGCTAGAGATGAAAGAATTCACAAATAATGAGACATAGGTCTTTCTAAGTCATCGCAAATTTGAGGGCCGTAAAATAAATGAGTTTTTCTCCGTTTCTTTATTTAAAGAAATTGTATCGACTGGCGGGCGAGTGATTACGACTTTTAGTCGGCCCAAGAAATTTTCAATCGACTGTGGCGACCGGTCGTATAAAGTCTCAAAGGCTGTATATATGTCATTACAACACGGTAGTGTTTGAATATATGGTTAAGTGGCAGTTTTAGTCATTTAGAACTGCTTTAAAGCTTCACCGCTCACTCATTTTTCGATCAACTTTCAAACAATTATTACAGTTTATACATATCCATTCTATATTCAATAACTTTATATAATTTCTATAAATAAATATTACAGCTTATAGATCACCTTCTCAGCTATATTGTGAGAAAATAAATTAAATTTTCGTTCAGTAAATCTAAATTTATGATGAATTTTCTCGTGTTAAAAATCGTAAAAATATCTAAGGAGGTGAGCGACGCTTTTTAGGAGTGGTTTCCATAGCAACAACGTCGCTTCAGTGACTACGGTTGCTACTAATTCACTGATGTCTCCAAAAGAGAATTAAGAACTGAAAGAGAGAAAATGAAAGCATGAGAGGGAGATAATTGGTGTGATTTTATTGAAAGCAGACGAGTGTCGTACATCGTTATTACATATGTGTGTATGGGGGCAAAAAAAAATAAGACTGAAATTAAACAAAGAACAAGTGAATTTATTCGAAGCCTGGAAAAATCATGGATTACAATAGAAAAATGCAGGCATTGAAAAGTAATATACTTAGGCTTAAAAATGGAAAAGTAAGGGACTAGTTGTTAAAACTGGAAAAGAAAAGGACAAGATATTCTAGTAAAAAATATAATAAATTCATAGCTGAAAATATTGCAGCATTAAGATTTTTGTAATTCAATTTATAACATTAAATCAATTCTTAATGCTGCAATATTTTAAGTATTTTTACTTGAATATTTTTTCTTTTTCTTTTTATGTTTTAGCAACTAGTCCTTTACTTTTCCATGTTTAAGCTTAACCATATTACTTTTCATGCTCACATTTTTCTATTGTAATATATATATATATATATATATATATATATATATATATATATGTTTTGTGGTAAAATTTTAAATTCTGAAAAAACAACATATAGAGACATATATTCGACTTAAGAATTCATTGTTTGACAAAAGGAATATATAGAAGGGGTTATTTTAATTTCCTTAATCCATGGATTTTTAATAATGGTCATATCATCAGATGAAATGAAATGCGGTTAGCAAAATGTTCAGCTGCGAATGGACGCTAATTTTGTTTCCAGCACAATTATTGAAAATAGTTTTTTGAGTGGTTGTGGATAATTATATGGAGAAAATTATACGAAAAGAGAAGTTGATACAACCTGGGTAATCCATTTTTCATCTGAATTCTATCAGTGTCTTATCTCGCGTATATATATACATATATATATATATATATATATATATATATATATATATATATATATATATATATATACCGTGTTGTAATGACATATATACAGCCTTTGAGACTTTATACGACCGGTCGCCACAGTCGATTGAAAATTTCTTGGGCCGACTAAAAGTCGTAATCACTCGCCCGCCAGTCGATACAATTTCTTTAAATAAAGAAACGGAGAAAAACTCATTTATTTTGACTTTCCATGACTTTAAAAAGTATTTTCAAACCTCGTGAAACAGTTTACAAACAAATCAAAATCCGATGATATGCAAGTACCAATTGTTCAGTTCTAACTCCTTAGCAGCCCTTTTTCCGTATGAAACCTGATTAAAAAGTCTTCCACGTGTGTTAATACGCTATATACCATATTACAAGTTTGTAAATAAAAATTCTTTAAGTTGTTGCTATGGAAACCACTCCTAAAAAGCGTCGCTCACCTCCTTAGATATTTTTACGATTTTTAACACGAGAAAATTCATCATAAATTTAGATTTACTGAACGAATATATATATACTAGATGTACCTGGTGTTGTCCGGTATAAAACGTAATTGTAAATTCCTTTAAAAAATGAAGCAAAAAAAGAATTGGAAAGAAACTGAGACGTGTGCATGAGACGTGTGCATTAAAAATAAACAGCTAAAAAAAAAACAGCTAAAAAAAAACAGCTAAAAAAAAAACAAGCTAAAAAAACAGCTAAAAAAGAAAAACAGCTAAAAAAAACAGCTTAAAAAACAGCTAAAAAAAGCTTTTAAAAAACAGCTAAAAAAAACAGCTAAAAAAACAGCTTAAAAAAACAGCTTAAAAAAAAACAGCTAAAAAAAACAGCTTAAAAAAACAGCTAAAAAAACAGCTTAAAAAAAACAGCTAAAAAAACAGCTAAAAAACACAGCTAAAAAAACAGCTTAAAAAAACAGCTAAAAAAAACAGCTAAAAAAAAAAACAGCTAAAAAAAAACAGCTAAGATCGAAACCAAAACTTAACGACACTGAGTCAAGTACGATAACCATTAGACCAGCTTTCCATGACTTTAAAAAGTATTTTCAAACCTCGTGAAACAGTTTACAAACAAATCAAAATCCGATGATATGCAAGTACCAATTGTTCAGTTCTAACTCCTTAGCAGCCCTTTTTCCGTATGAAACCTGATTAAAAAGTCTTCCACGTGTGTTAATACGCTATATATCATATTACAAGTTTGTAAATAAAAATTCTTTAAGTGTATTTGTTGAGAAGTGTCCTCTCCCACACACACATTCTCACTTATATACATATATATATACATATATATATATGTGTGTGTGTGTGTGTTGTTGTTTAAAATCGAATAATTTATATTCTTAAAACCGTGACGCACATACTTACGACATACGTACGTTAAACGTACTACGGTATTAATTTATAGATTATCAGATTTATAATCGGCATCTGTATTATTTGGATTCATCAGACTACTGTTCTAAACTTGAGTGTCATTTTTATAACGTTTCGGTCGACATAGTATACGGCATAATCACGTTGACACACCGGTTCTCGTCAGATCACCGAAGTTAAACAATGTCGAGTCTGGTTAATACCAAATGGGTGACCATTTGGGAATTCTAAGCTCTGTATGAGCTCTCCGCTTATCTCAGCATTTGTTTCCAGTCATTCTTTACACACTTATCTGGTCACTGGTATTAAACAATGCCGATTAAGGAGAGATGTGGTTGAAGATTGCGCACCTCCTATCACAAAAATCTCACGCGCAGGCACCTCTCCGTGGGTATCCATAGTCTGTCAAATACTGAAGGAGCCTACTACTACCCTACGGTCGACGTAACTTTCGATCTTCCGCAGGTGTATCTTTTCAAACTCGGATGTGTTTCTTTTAAACTCGGGAATTTGGACGGTATATCGAACGGAAGCCTTTATTTACTTCATGGGGGTAGCATGCTCTTGTTCCGTCAGCCATGGCTGGATAGAGGCCCTAAGTAATTCGTGATTGTAATTTTTGGTTGCCCACACTGAGAATTGAACCTTTAATTTCAGGAGAATGTCTCTTATAATTGAGGCCCCTAAAATTCGTACTAGAACTGTCCGCAAGGACCCCTGGTGCAGTGGTTCGAGTACTTGGAAAAATAAATGTGATATCCACCTGTTGTTTGGGCAGCGCATGACCTTCATGGTATAATTCTTCCATTTCCACGATCAACGGGGCGGGGCAGATCGTGAGTCTTGACCAAGAGTGCTTGATCACAATGGATGAACGAAAATGGTCAAAAACTTCTCGAGCTTTACTGATTTCGCAAACTGTGTGCGACCAACATTTACTTCCAGAATAGAACATGTCACAAGACATCTACGATCCAAAACTGGCACCAGCCGGACCTGATCGTTACCAAAGCGAACACCATAAACAATGTCTACAATACCAGAGTTTATCACAGATTGTGACACTGATCATTCGCTTGTTGATTCCACAACTCTAAGAAGAACTGACAACCAAGAATTAACACTAGTCAAACCACTGAATAAGAGAAAAAATTTATCCAGCTTCTTCAGGAGGCTCTCACTAACAATCCAGCGCAAGGTGCAGCTGACAGATGGAACTCTCTTCGCGCCACCGGTCGCTATTTACAGGCAAAAAGAACGAAAGCGAATGAACTGATTCATGGCCAGTGTCCCCACACTTGAGCCAGTCATCAAGGCGAGTCAGGTGCAAGTGTGTCCCCAGTCAGGAGAACCTCCAGTTCCTGAAAAAAAAACCGAAGAGCAAGGCTCAGCAAACCGCACGCCGCTGTGCCAATGACTATTGGCTACGCCTGTAAGATAGAATCCATGTGGCCTTCTGGTTGAGCAACATCGAGGGCATGTATGCAGGAATCTAGCAGGCAACAGATAAGCCAATTAAGAAATCAGAACAACAGAAATCCAAATCTGGCGAGGTAATCACCGACAAGGATAAGCAACTGGGAGATGGGTTGAGCATTACTTAGATATTGAATTTAGTGTGAGGCCCTGGATAATACTGACGACCTGCCTGGCTTAACTCTGAACCCACGCTTGATAAGTCCAGCAAAGCCATTGATATACTTACAAGCGGGAAAACTCCTAGCGAGGATGGCGGACCATGTGAAATAGTCAAATGCGGCAAGCAGGCACTCCTCAAACCATATGTGCAATGCGAAGATCATTACGCTGTATAAAAATCAGGCAGATCGCAGCAACTGCAATAACTACCTGGGCATCTACCTACCGAGCATGGTTGGCAAGGTCTTTGCCAGAGTGGTTCTTGTCAGACTTCAGGTCTAAAAAGAGCGCATCTACCCAAAGTCTCAGTGTGGTTTCAGGTGCGAGAGATGGGTATGGTTTTCTCTAATCGTCAGCTCCAGGAGAAAATTCCGCGAGCAGCAGATGCTCCTCTACATTGCCTTTATCGTCCTTACCAAAGCGTTTCACGTGGTCAGCAGAAAGGGTCTGTTTCAGCTCTTGACGGAGATTGGTTGGCCCCCTCGGCTACTCAGCATCACGGCCAACAGCAGTGTGCTTTGATGGGGAATCCTCCAAACCCTTCTCAATCCAGAGCGGAGTTAAGCTATTTTGTGTCTTGTTCGGCATTTTTCCACCCTTCCTGAAGTTTGCTTTTAAACAGTCCACGGAAGGTATACATCTACACAAGTGATGGCAAGCTTTTCAACCTTGCCTGATGGCAAGCTTTTCGACCTTGCCCGGTTGACGGCCAAAACAAATGTTGGCATAGTACTCATCTGTTTACTGATGCTGCTGCTATCACCACCCATAAAAAGAGGAGTTTCAACAACTTATCAGTCGATTCGACCACGCCTGTGAGGAGTTTGACCTGACCAAGAGAATCAAAAAGTCAAACACACACGCACACACACACACACACACACACAAACACTCTCTCTCTCTCTCTCTCCCCTCCCTCTCACTCACACAAACACACACACGCTCATACACAAACACACGCGCGCTTTCT
>NC_136522.1:14654487-14709487 GCF_053919585.1 Euprymna scolopes
AACCAATCAGAGCCAAACCTGGGTGATTTTTTTTACATGGAAGTCACCACTTATCAAGACCTAGATGTCACTCAGGGATAAGGATTATTGCGTGTACAGTAATCAATGGGATAGTATCGTAGTAATCGTTAGTAATGGAGATTTGATAAAGTGTCTTACTTAAGGGGGCGATTAATCAGGAATTTGTTTATGTTGGACTTGAAGACATCCACGTTGTAGTCAGGTGGGAAAAAGGCTAACAGAAGAGAGTTCCATAGGCGTGCACTTCTAAGAAAGAAGCTTTGTTCATGGAATCTATGCTTTGGTTTTGTCACAAATAAAGAGTGGGGAAAATTTTGACAGTGGTTTCGGCTAGACGAGTGTTTATCGTGAAAGATTGGAGCTCAGACAAACACTTGCCATGGAAGTAACGATCAAATAAAGACAGGCTCGCAACGTCTTTTCTGTGAGAGAAAGGTTGCAGGGAAGAGAAAAGAGCATGGGCACCCCCCCACTAAGCCACGAAGTCTATTTTGTACTCTGTCAAGGCAGGATAGGCTGATTTTAGCAGCTCATGCCCAGATTGTTAAGACGATAGCGATTAGTCGACCATATCCATTAGCTGACCCATCAGGAGCAGATCATTCGGGATTCGGGCCAATAAATAGAGAAAATAGAGAAGCGAAAAATTGAGGTGGTTTGTTTTTTTCGCCGCTTAAAGAATCAGATCCGTTGCCAATGTATTCTTGATCATTGACGCTACCAGTCACCGACATTCACCCCCACTCCGCGGTGTTTATTGAAAATTATCGATGAAAATTGTGTAAATAAACGTTAAAGTCACGGTTTATTACACGCGCTTTTCTTCTCTCCAACACAAAATACAACCTTCATCAACTAGACCGCACCCATCTCTTCTTTCCACGGATCTTAAAGCAACATTGGCGTGGATGGAAACAGAGAACGACTAATCGAAACATGTGGTAATCACGAGATCATTGAACAACTCGGGTTCGTGAGGTTATAGTACCACATTTGATGTCGTGACCAGAATGTTTCTCAACTAAGCAACACTCCCCCGGGCAAACGATAGTGTCATATTGGTGCCGTAAAACCATGATACACCATGAGTTACCACAAAACAGAGCATCGGTCCTAACCACTAAATGATCACGAACTATGTTAAAATAGTTCCTGAAAACAAGGAAACATCCGAGAAAAATCCACAGACACAACAACCGAAGGAATCAACAGCTAGACGAGTCAAGATCTGCGTAAAGATAACAATCCAAAAAACTCAACATAAGAACAACTTGGCCTTATGGACAAGATCAAAGTGTAGTATCTGATCCGGCAGATACTGCAAGCTATGACTAGCTATGACTAGCAAGGACAACATGTGGGGGCAACCCCACATGTCTGACCTTTAACCAGCTCCCATTTCCCACCTCTCGGGAGCTGGTCCCCTTTTTCCCTTCCCCCTCCCTTCACTCCTCACATTAAAAATTGGCCTTGTGCCTAATTTGCTCGGTGGGGGAGCAAATAAATACCATCTGATCCGGCAGATACTGCAAGCAAAGACCATATGTGGGAGCAATCCCACATATAAGATCTTGGTCAATGTAGGGGCAACCCTTCATACCAATTGTCACTATCCAGCTCCCCTACTCCCCGGGGAGTTGGTCCCAATTTCCCCTTCACTCCTCACATTAAAAATCGGCCTTGTGCCTAATTTGCTCAGTGGGGGAGCAAACAAATACCTAAAAGTGTAGTATCTGTTCTTCAGATGCTGCACTTCAATTTCTTGTTCTCTGTCAGTGGAGGAGAAATCCTTCACGACTGAGACAATTTTTATTTTTGTTCCTTTTATCCACGTTAAAAAAAACGACCCTAGTGTCTAACTCTGTCCCGTGGGGAGGCATTGTAAATAGGAACCACATCATCCCAGCATCTATAGAGGAAAAAGAAGACACCATAAAACTCAAGAAAAGCTAAGTTGGGTGACTCTTTCTCTGTTCTTTTTTGTTACTCTGCACATTTGTTTGTTTTAATAATTTGTAAAAAAATATTTGTGGATAGAGCTTTTTGTTAGAACGTCGGCTATTCAAAAAATAATATATATTTAAACACAATGACTAACAAAAAAGCAACAGAGTTCCTAAAAGTGAATCACAGATCCCATTCTTTATTGGAAAACCGTCTGACTTTGGGGCATGGCTAGCAGCTCTGAAAAAGAAAGAGCAATTAATGTTTCTGTTTAAAGCACAATTGAACCAGAATTCTTGATATTTGCATTTAATGCTTTAATTATAGCCATTATATAAAAAATAATTTTATAAAATCAACAATAGGTTCTCTACAGTGCAATATAGATCACAATGGATTGTGGACTAAGAAACTGCGGGGAGGATTAAAAACTGAGCGATTTCACCGATTTCGGTGACAATAAAATATATTTCCGGGCAACGTCGCGTCTCCTTGCTAGTAATTTATAAACCCGTTCGTGCATATGATTGGTCCGTTCTTATTACTCACGATAAAATTTTGCAACACATATCGCTACTTGTATATAAAAAATCACTTTGTCTTTGTGTGTGTGTTTGAGTTCGTTTCCTATGGACTCTGAAACGTCCGAACCAATTTTTTTTTATATAATTTCGCATAAATGTACCTTATGTGTCTGGCAGCGTTTCTAGATATTTTTCTATCAGAACGCCCCCAATATATAATCAAAAATCGATTATCAAAAACGTTCGATAAAAAAGCAGTCCGATTTTGTACCGCAGTAAAAACTCTGATACATCCTAACATCAAAAATGAATCTTCATTAACGCACATGTCGAAAGGCTTATCGGATTAAATAAACAGAATGATCTTTGATTAGACATCGGTTTGTTCGAATGAATGTTTCCGTTTAGAACATAATTGAACACTGATACTTGACTTTTGCATTTTAAACTTAATTTCAAGTGTTATATAGATATTTTAGAAAAAAATCTATCACAAGCTCTTCACAGTGTAGTGTACATTAAAACGTATTGTGGACTATTTATTATTATTATTATTATTATTATTATTATTATTATTATTATTATTATTATTTATTATTATTATTGTTGTTGTTATTATTATTTATTATTATTATTTATTATTATTTATTATTATTATCATTGTTATTATTATTATTATTATTATTTATTATTATTATTGTTGTTGTTATTATTATTATTATTTATTATTATTTATTATTTATTATTATTATTATTATTATTTATTATTATTTATTATTATTATTATTATTATTTATTATTATTTATTATTATTATTATTATTATTTATTATTATTTATTATTATTATTATTATTTATTATTATTTATTATTATTATTATTATTATTATTATTATTTTTGTTGTTGTTGTTATTATTATTATTATTATTATTTATTATTATTTATTATTTATTATTATTATTATTATTATTATTATTATTTATTATTATTTATTATTATTATTGTTATTATTATTATTAAAAATTATTTTGATTAGTATTATTTTTATTATTATATGTGATAATATTGTTATTATTGTTATTATTATTATTATTATTAAAAATTATTATGATTAGTATTATTTTTATTATTATATTTGATAATATTATTGTTATTATTATTATTATTATTTATATATTATTATCATTATTAAAAATTATTATGATTAGTATTATTTTATTATTATATTTGATAATATTATTATTATTGTTATTATTTATTATTATTATTTATTATTATTTATTATCATTATTATTATTTATTAATATTATTATTAAAATTGTTATAATTAGTATAATTTGTATTATTATATTTGATATTATTTTAGTATTACTATTTATTATTAATATTTTTATTTATTATCATTATTATTAATTAATATTATTGTTAATAATTATTATAATTAGTATTATTTTTATTATTATATTTGACATTTTTATTATCATTTATTATTATTATTTATTATTATTATGAAATTATTATTATTATTATTATTTATATTATTATTATTATATTATTTTTATAAATGAAATATTATTACTGATTTCATACATTATCATTTAGTGTTATTTTTTAATCTTCTTATTTCTTATTATTATTTTAGTATTATTATTATTTTTTATTATTATTGATGTTATTTTCATTTTTCTTCTTCTTATTATTATTATTTCTTATTCTTATTCTTATTCTTCTTCTTCTTCTTCTTCTTCTTCTTATTATTATTATTATTATTATTATTATTATTATTATTATTATTATTATTATTATCCTGCGTCTCTTTTTTTTGTGGTATCATCCGTAGTTTTCGTATTGGTAATATTTTTCTACTACTCCTCCTACCTTCCCTTCAGCTTCTCCTCCTTCTTCTTCATCATCTTTTACTCCCCCCTTCCTCATCCCCATTTTTTCTACTTCTTCTCCGCAATAGTAATGTTGTTCCCTTTGCCATAATCATATTATATTTGTATTTTTATTGACCTTCTTCATTCGCCGTTTGTGAACATTCTCACAACAAAGGCTTTTGTTCGACGCCATGCGAACGACGTGACACGCAAAACAATAAAATCTTTCAGATTGGCCAACAACAAAAAAATCCGAATTCAAATGTCAATTCATTTAAACAAAAGATTCGATTCAACTCGCAGAGGGGAACTGTCCTTTTGATCAAAACTGACGACTCAAGCCAAATTCCCGATTTCTTCAAAGTGATTCCATCAGCATATATTCTGCGCAAGTGCAATGATGTAATCGCTTTACAGAACTGCAGTAACAAATGACAAAAAAATGAGTTACGTGTCAAGATGTGACGTTACCGATAGGAAGTACAAAGTTAGACGTGGCGAACACAATTATTTGATAGTGAGGTTTTGGGTGCGAACTCATAAAAAAAGGAATATGGGCATGATTACAAAATATGAAAATTGCAAAAGAAATTGCAATTGTGTTATCTTTTAGTTACGCAATCTTTGAATTTATAGCAAAGTAGTACCCTTGTCTGTCTGTTTGTTTTTTCACAATATATTTCATATATATATTTTTTTTTACATGAGGGTCACCACTTATCAAGGCCTGAAGGCCACTAAGGGATAAGGATTATTGCGTGTACAGAAATCAATGAGATAGTATTGTAGTAATCATTAGTATTGGGGGTTTTGATAGAGTGTCTTACTTAAGGGGGAGGTTTGTCAGGAGTTTGTTTATGTTGGACTTGAAGACATCCAAGTTGTAGTCAGGTGGGAAACAGGCAAGCGGCAGGGAGTTCCACTGGCGTGCAGTTCTAAGAAAGAAGCTTTGCTCATGGAATCTACGTTTGGATTTAGGCACAGATAAAGAGTGAGGAAAATTATTGACTGTAGTTTCAGCCAGACGGGTGTTTCTTGTGAAAGATTGGCGAGGGGGGTACGAGAGATTGGAGCTCAGACGAGCACCTGCCATGAAAATAGCGGTAAAACAAAGACAGGCTTGCAACGTCTCTTCTGTGGGAGGGAGGTTGCAGGGAAGAGAAAAGGGCATCCCCCACTAAACTACGAAGTCTATTTTGTACTCTGTCAAGGCAGGATAGGCTGTTTTTAGCAGCTCCTGTCCAGATGTGGCAGCAGTACTCAATCCTTGGACGTACTTGGCTCTTATATAGATAGAAAATTGCATCAGTAGTGAGATATCTTCTGGGGCGGTAGAAGGATCCCACCATTTTCCCAGCGTCCCTGGCAACAGATTTGATGTACGTGTTCCATTTCAGATAAGGAGTAAAGGACAAACCCAGAAGCTTGTCAAAACATGGAGCCTCTCCAAGACGAGAGCCATCCATTTCAATTATATGACGTCAGAACAGATGTTGTCATAGCAGATAACGTCATATACGACATATATTGGTTCGACCTGGCAACGCTGGGTACATTCAGCTAGCATATATATATATATATATATATATATATATATATATATACATGCATACATACATATATGCAAACAGTTAATAAAACATGTTAAAAAACACTTTGAAATGAGTTAAAATCATATTTAATCTGAAAAGGAAACACTAGATAAGTAGATAGTTCTTAATCCGCGGAGTTTCGAAGAAATACTTTCCTTCTCATCAGAGGGTAGGAATTAGCAAAATGCGGGATCGGATTTTGCATGCAGAAGTATTTGATGAAACAACAAGTAAGTCAAAGATCTTACTTGATAACAAAAAAAAGTGAAACAGAGGGAATATGGTGAAGAAATAGGTGATTACACATGAATGGATAGTCTGGTGGAAGATAAATAATCCAGTGACGGTAAAATCCAAATATATTTTATTATATATATATATATATATATATATATATATATATATATATATATATATATATATATATGTATGTAGTTCAAACCGTAACGACTAATACTGGATAGCTATATGTTTTGGTTTCGATTTTAACTGATGGCACCCAAGACATTGTTTGTTTGGAAATTATTATATATTGGGTACCATATTTTCTATAATAATCGTTAGCGAATTCATTCTATAATAATTAATGCGAAATCCACAGACATTAAAATATATATATATATATATATATATATATATATATATATATATATATAATAGTTTGATTCGTCCCCAGGTAACCTACATGTAAAATCTCAAGTATTTAGACCTTATATTGGCGGAAGGGTTTTGTAGAGTCTGCAAAGATCAACTCTTTCAACATTGATCTCTTAGCAGCCAAATTTTCGTCTAGAAACTGATTAAAAAGCTTGTCTGAATACCATTTATGTCAAATTTCAAATGTTTCGACCCAAAATTGGTTGAATAGTTTGCTAGAGACTTCAATGTTCAAATCTTTTGGACTTTGACTCCTTGGCAGCTCAAATTTTCGACTAAAAACCGATTTATAAGCCTGCCTTATGTCAGAGTACACTGTATAAAAAATTTCAAATGCTTGGACCAAAAATTGGTTGAGTAATTTGGTAGAGACCGCAGAGGTCAATGTTTTTAAATTTTAACCCCAATTTTGACCCCCTTAACATTTATTATTTTGGTCTCAAATCAAAATGCAAAGTTTTACCTATATTCAAGTTACCTACATTTAAAATTTCAAGTCTTTAGACCCAAAATTGGCGGAGGAGTTTGGTACGGATTTCAAAGGTCAAATCTCTACCAATGTACTATATATATATATATATATATATATATATATATATATATATATATATATATATATCAAATAAATGATAAAAGTCTATATTCCAATTTTTAAATGTTTACCATATTACTGTTTATTTCTTTACGTACGTTGACATTCGCGGTTCATGACAGCATCTGTTTCGTAACGCAAAAAAATACATTTAATTGTAATATCAATCAATGAATCTTTTTCGCCCTTCACTCATCAGAAGAAAAAAGCATTTACCAATTTTAAAAGAAAATAAAAACATATGGGCATTATTAAGAAGATTATCTTTTTTACATTTTGTTAGGCTATCTTCTTCTCGTGCGTTAAGAGCGAAATATATTCAATAACTGACATAATAACTCCATGAATGATTTTACGCTACGAAACATGTGCTGCTAAAGATTTGTGCATGTCAACGTACTCAAATAAATAAACGGTGAGATTGTCAACACCTTGACATTTAGAATATAGGCTTTTGCCATTTATTTGTAACTAGCATTTCAGCCCGGCGTTGCCTGGGTTTTTGGAGGTGTATGTTGAGCAAAAAAAAACTGGTAGTATGAAGGAAGGAAGGCTCGAACCCGTAACGCGAAGGAGGACAAGAACGGGGAAAAACGTAATGTTTTTGCTGTTACGACCACCGCCAAACCAGAAGTGAAGCAGGCTAGATAATCAAAAAGAGGGGATGACTTTCGACAATATCGGCGAAAAGGCGACCCCTCCCAGTAGAAAGTGCCCAGTTGAAGGTGAATAAATTAATGTTTTAAGCCAATTTTTCGGTATTTGTAGTCTGAAAGGTCGAGCTTAAAAACGATACTGATCTTGTGAAAATCCGTCGCCTCTGTCGAAAGTTTTAGGTAGACATGCAAACATACACACATACATTTATATATTGGTAGCTCAAATTTTCGACCCAAACCAATTAAAAAGCTTGCTCTATCTCTGAATACCATTTACGTAAAATTTCAAATGCTTAGACCAGAAATTGTCTGGGTAATTTGGTAGAGACCGCTGCGGTCAATTTTTTTCCTTTGACCCCTATTATGGCCCCTTAACATTTATTATTTGGGCTCTAATCAAGTTATAAAGTTAGATCCATGTCCTAGGAACCTATGTCTAAAATTTCAATTGTTTAGACCCAAAATTGTCGGAAGAGTTTGGTAGAATTCTCAAAGGTCAAATCGTTGAACTTTAACCCCTTAACAGCTAAATTTATGGCCGAAAACGGATCACAAATATTTTCCCAAATCTCAGTACCCTGTATATCAAATTTCGAGTCTGTAGATTGAAAATTGACAGAGATATTGCGTATGGAAATGAACACAAACAGACAGACACACACAAATAGACAGACAGACACTGTCACTTTTATATATATACTAGCATTTGATCTCGGCGTTGCCCGGGTGTTTGGAGGTGTATGTTGAGCAAAAAAACAAAAAAACAAAAACGGTCAATTTTTTTTTACTTTGACCCCTATTATGACCCCTTAAAATTTATTGTTTTGGTCAGTTATTAAGTTAGATTCATGCCCAAGAAACCTATATCTAAAATTTCAATAGTTTAGACCCAAAATTGTCGGAGGAGTTTAGTAGAGTTCTCAAAGGTCAAATTGTTGAACTTTGACCCCTTAACAGCCAAATTTCTGGCCGAAAACCAATCACATAGATTTTCCCAAATCTCAGTACCATGTATATCATATTTCGAGTCTGTAGACTAAAAATTTACAGACATATTGTGTAGGGTAATGAACAACGACAGACCGACAGACAGACACTTTCACTTTTATAGATATATAGATATGCGCTGTAGTTACATCGAGTTTCATAAATGAAAGGATTGGTAAAGGGTAGGATATAATTGAATGAACATATTTCACCATGAATTTATGTGTGTGCGTGCGTTTGTGTGTGTGTGTGTGTGTTTGTGTGTGTGTTTGTGTGTGTATGTGTTTGTGTGTGTGTTTGTGTGTGTGTTTGTGTGTGTGTTTGTGTGTTTGTGTGTGTGTTTGTGTGTGTGTGTGTTTGTGTGTTTGTGTGTGAGTGTGTGTTTGTGTGTGTGTTTGGTGTTTGTGTGTGTGTTTGTGTGTGTGTGTTTGTGTGTGTATGTGTTTGTGTGTTTGTGTGTGTGTTTGTGTGTATGTTTGTGTGTGTGTGTTTGTGTGTATGTTTTTGTGTGTGTGTGTGTGTTTGTGTGTGTGTTTGGTGTTTCTGTGTTTGTTTGTGTGTGTGTTTGTGTGTGTGTTTGTATGTTTGTGTTTGTGTGTGTGTGATTGTGTGTGTTTGTGTGTTTGTGTAATTGCGTGTGTGTGTGTGTGTTTTTGTGTGTATGTGTTTGTGTGTATGTGTTTGTGTGTGTGCTTGTGTATGTGTGTTTGTGTGTGTGTTTGTGTGTTTGTGTGTGTGTGTTTGTGTGTATTTGTGCGTGTGTGTGTTTGTGTGCTTGTGTTTGTGTTTGTTTGAGTATTTATGAGTGTGTTTGTGTGTTTGCTTGTTTGTGTGTGTTTCTGTTTGTGTGTGCTTCTGTTTGTGTGCGTGTTTGTGTGTGTGTTTGTTTGTGTGTTTGTGTGTGTGTTTGTGTGTTTGTGTGTGTGTTTGTGTGTGTGCGTGTATGTGTTTGTGTGTTTGTTTGTGTGTGTGTTTGTGTGTTTGTGTACGTGTTTGTGTGCGTGTTTGTGTGTGTGTGTGTGTAGTGAATAAATTTTGATTGAGTGTAATGCTAACTCCATACTTGAACCATTGTTATACGCGTATGTAACTATTTAATGTCTGATGAATCGTGTTCTGAAGCGGAAGATGTATTAGTGTCTGGAACATAAATTCGCGTAAATCTTAAGTTCACTCGAATAGTTTTAAGACAAATCTAAGTGTGCGTACTTTACGTCGCAGCTCAGTTTCTTGGAGTAGAGGCAGGTCGTTAAATTTGGGGAAGAATAAATGACACATTTAATGAGTATAATCCTCACCTTCCACTTTTTATTGGTTACAACTATACACACATATGCGTGTGTTGTTTTATATCACTCTTTGTGTATAGCAATCCTTTTTATTTAGAAGCTCAATGTATATTAAATATTACAACAGAGCATATATAAAAATAATATAGAATAATATAAAATGTTTTCATACATTTGGAAAACAATTATATATAGACATGCATATATATATATATATATGCATATATATAGGCATGCATATATATATATATGCATATATATAGGCATGCATATATATATATATGCATATATATAGGCATGCATATATATATATATGCATATATATATGCATATATAGAGACATGCATATATATATATATATATATATATATATATATATATATATATATATATACTATAATAATTAGATACCTACAGACACTAGTGTTTGATCCTTTCGGAAATCTTCAGTGCAGTATATATATATATATATATATATATATATATATATATATATATATATAACTACTTAATTTACTCACATAAAATTAATATACGAAAGTAGAAATTTATGCGTAAACTTTAAGTATTTACTTCAAAAGTGCTCAATACGTACTGCACTGAAGATTCCCGAAAGTACGAAAAACTAGTGTCTGCATGTATTTAATTATTATAGTAAAAAATAATCTAGTTAACAAATTAAATAAATATTAGATAAATAAGGTAACAGTAATAATAATAGTAAGTGATTTCTTTGTAGAAAAAAAAACTTTCAAAAACAATTTAATCCAATAATTAATTGAATAAAACCTGTCTAGCTTTATAGTATGAACTAAGATTGCTACCGGAACAAACACACGATGTTAAGTTTTCTATGATTTGTTTCTTCTTGCAGCATTATATTGTCATGCCTTTTTCTATCAAAGTAAGAGTCGTGATTAAAAAGAAAAAAAAGCATCTGGGTGCCATCAGTTAGAATCGAAACCGAAAATGCACCATTTAAAGCTGGCGACGTGATTACTGTGCCAAAGTGACAATCACATGACTTGGTTAAAAATTAAAAATCAAAAATAAACTAAGATAAATGTACAAAATGTATAACGATTTTTTTTTTTCAATTTGAACCCATTTTTGACCCCTTAAAAACTATTTTAACCGGCTAAAGAGCCATAAGAGAACGACCCATAAAATTCCAATCATGTGAGGCCCATAGCGCCGCTCTGTGCGTTTTAGTTTCGGGAAAGATAAAGTTTGAAAATATGGAGACAGACAGACAGACAGACAGAAAGACAAACAGACAGACACATAGCCTTTTTATATATTAGATTTTATAAAATAGCAACTGGTAATTTCCGACGAGGTTACATTTTTTTAGATTACACCGTTAACCAATATATCACGTGACCTTAATTTTCCAAGGCCAGAAATTCGGGACTCTCGAAATATACCAGTATCCTTTAGTCGTAATTTCGACGTGTATTTTTACCAACAAACGACAAATGTCCGTCGGATAAAAAATAAAAAAAAAGGAAAGAACGTCCAGAGATATAGAATAACCATGCCCCGTAGAGAAAAGGGTCAAAAACAAAGTGGCCAAAGCAACCCCTTCCCTATGATTGATGATTACGCAGTGTGTCACTTTCTGTCATAGATTATCACGATTTTGGTCTGATATAATACTCTGGTTATTTATGCGTCCTATCGGCTACTTAGTTGATTAGATTTGGGTAAAATATAGATGAGAGGTGAAACACTTTCAAATAGTTTCGACTATGCATAGAAGATAATAATAATAATAATAATAATAATAATAATAATAATAATAATAATAACAATAACAATAATAATAACAATAATAATAATAATAATAATAATATTTTTCTGTGAGTGTCTCCATAAACGGGTACCACACTAAATAACGATGAGAGTCAAGGAGGATGGACTGACCGAGGAGAGAAAGCACAAGCCAGACCTCCGCTAGCTGAGTACAAAGAAGACTGGGACCTTAGGGGAGGCTTATTGCAACCCAAATTCCAATAAAGACCAATGGTCGCTGCCAACAAGAAATAAATTGTAAGCGGCTGTTGTGATAACGCAAATTCATCTGCAAAGGTTATCGAACGAAGTGGACAGTAGTTGAAGTCTGGGGAGACTTGTTATCACTCAGACTCTAGGGAACACCACAATTTGTTCTTAAAGAGAAATCATTTGATGGTGGCTTGTGTGATTACTCCTATTGAGTACATAATGATAATAATAATGATGATGATGATAATTATCATTATTATGATGATAAAACAATAATAATGATGATGATATCAATAATCATAATAATAACTTTGATAATAATAACAGTAATAATAATAATGATAACAATAATAATAATAATTATTATCATTATAAAAACAATAATAATAATAACAGTAATAATAATGATAAAATAATAATTATTATTATTATTATTATAATAAAAACAATAATAATAATAATAATAACAATAATAATAATGATAACAATAATAATTATTATTATGATAAAAATGATAATAATAATAATAATAACAATAATAATAATCATAATAATAATTATTATTATTATTATTATGATAAAAACAATAATAATAATAATAATAATAACAATAATAATAATGATAACAATAATAATAATTATTATTATTATTATTATTATTATGATAAAAACAGTAATAATAATAATAATAAGAAGAATAATTATTATTATTATTATGATAAAAACAATAATAATAATAATAATAATAATAATAATAATTATAATAATAATAAAAACAATAGTAATAATAATAATAATAAAAACAATAATAATACGAGCGCCAACCAGACCTCGGCAGGACAGGCGCAAAGAGAACTGTGACCTTGGGGAGGCTGAGTGACACTCAAATTCCAGTATAAACGAATGGCCACTACCAGCGAGAAATCAATGGTAAGCGGCTGTTGCAATGATGCAAATTCATTTGCAAATGCTATCGAAGGAAGTGGAGAGAGCTGGACGTCTGGGGAGACTTGCTGTCACTCAGCTTCCAGAGAATACCACAGGTTTCCAATCAGATCGTTTGTTGACTTGTGTGGAAGCTCCATGTGAGCTAATAATAACAATCATGATAATAAAAACAATGACAATGATGATAATGATATAAATAAATATTACAAAATTGATAGAAAATGCAATGAAAACCTGGAAACTTGAACTGACAGCTGATGGACAACACATAGCGGAGATTAAAATACAAAGAGGGATCTTCAAGGTGATTTCATCATAGCCATGATACCCCTGAACAATATACTAAGAAAATGCCGGATACAAGTTCTTTAATACAGAAGAAAGAATGCACCACAAGATGACCATGGATGACCTGAAACTGTTTGCAAAAAAACATAGAACTAGAAACGCTAATAAACACGACCAGAATCTTTAGCCAGGATTACCAAATCGAATTCGGTATGGAAAAGTGCGCATTGCTGACCAAGATGAGGGCAAAACTGGAAACAATAGTACTGCCCAATCAAAAAGAGATGAGGGCACTAGGTGAACATGATAGATACAAATACTTGGGAGTGCGGAAGCAGACACCATCAAAGCAACAAAAATGAAAGAGAAAATTAGATAAGAATACCTCAGAAGAACCTCTCTCCCACAGAAGAGACGTTGCGAGCCTATCCTTGTTTTATCGTTATTTCCATGGCAGGTGCTCGTCTGAACTCCAATCTCTGGTCCCCCCTCGCCAATCTTTCACGAAAAACACCCGTCTAGCTGAATCCACTGTGAAAAATTTCCCCCACTCTTTATCTGTGCCTAAATCAAAACGCGGATTCCATGAACAAAGCTTCTTTCTTAGAACTGCACGCCTGTGGAATTCTGTTCCGTCTGCCTGCTTCCCACCGGACTACAACTTGGATGTCTTAAAGTCCAATGTTAACAAATTCCTAATGAACCGCCCCCTTAAGTAAACACTTCATCAAATCTCCACACTAACGTAATGTACTTGCAATAACCCTTATCCCTGAGTGGCTTCCGGGCCTTGATAAATGGTGATCACTGTGTAAAAAAAAGAAAAAAGAACAAGACCACTCCTCGAAACTAAACTATATAGTAGAACTTAATCATAGGAATAAACACATAGGCAGTTTACTAGCAAGATACTCTGGGCCGTTCATGTTGGACAAAAGAAGAACTGGTGAATCTCCAACAGAAGACCAGAAAACTCATGACAATGCACTATACTCTGTAAAAAGGAAAAGCGGGGGAAGAGGGCTAGGTTGTATATAACACTGTGTAAATAACACACAAAAAAAAATTAGAAAAATGCATAATGAAGAATACTGAAAGAATAATTACCGAATATGACCAGAAAAGAAAAATGGGAAGATGAGACTAACAAAAACACTTGTTTTAAATTAATATTTGAGGACATTTACGGGCGCCACTCCCGTAGGTTGTTGAGTAGAATTGCCGGCTATCAACGCGATGGTTCTAGGTTCAATCCTCGGCTTCAGACAGGTGCTAGGATAGGCGCACTGATGAGTTGTGATACAAGGAAACAGTGCTGTATGTGGATGGCTACAAATATATATATATATATATATATATATATGTGTGTGTGTGTGTGTGTGTGTGTGCGTGTGTGTGTGTATGTACTAGCAATTCAGCTCGGCTTTGCTTAGGCTCTAGGTACTGTTCCTAACTTTATGTGCATATATATATATATATATATATATATATATATATATATATATATTAATAGTTTGACTGATAGCCAGGTAACCTACAGTGTAGAAAGGATATTGAGCTAAGCTATGTCTCCAGATTATAATAAATCTGTTTGTTAAAAAGATATGATTTGCTGAAATTTTATTATCTCCCTTTGACCGGTGTAATGTAGAATAATCCCTATAAAAATTATTCCCTTTTATCTATAAAAGTGAAAAACTATTTTTAAGATCGAATTTTTTCGATACTTATCGGATGAATTTTTGTACAAAACATATCTAAACGCATTACTATTTTGGTGAAATTTGCGAAGGATAGGCTCATCCGTTTCAGACCCTATGAGGAACGAACTCACGCACACACAAAGCGACTTTTATATAGGAGTGTATCTACATATATACATATGCACACGCACATACATACACACACACATATAATTTCTTTTTGTGTATAACTCGAGGAAAATACAGATTGCACAGTTGATTCTAAAACATAGTGTCGCGTTGAAACGTATTCTAAGATTCATGGCTTCCAGAAGTATTCCCATACCAACTTTAAATCGGAAACAATCGCCATTATTCACGAATTGCTCGCACGAACTACGGAGCTTGGCTATTGTCCAGAAAACGAAAGTTTTCCCAAAACTAAAAAAAAATGATAAAATACGACGAATCAACCAAAAATGAGACTTATAAACAAGAGAACTAACATTTCTAAAAAAGAACATTAAGGAATAATTAGAGTTACAGAAAAATATGTAATCGAATCATTCGATTATAATTTTATTTTTTTTAAGGAAAGGATACAGGCTGCGTAATTATGTAAATGACTGGTTAATCAAAATCAAATACAGATTTGTCAAGGTTTTAAAACATATCAACTTTATTTTATATATTAGTGTTAAGTTTGCAGGTTGAAACAAGTAACGTAGAAAGCAATACAAACGACGACTCAATAAACAAAGGTAGATCAAATAAGAAGTGTATTAGGAAAAGGTATATTTACAGGATATTTACATAATGGTGTCAAATAAGAGAGTCTTTGCCGGAGAAACATATCTGCTCTCGGCGGCCTTCGGTGGCTTCTGGTGAACACACACTCAGACTAACTGAGTCTTCCTGTTTATGTGTAATTACTATCCACATATGCAAATGAATGTGTGCCACCACAACAATCAGATATATAAAAATCGTAAAGCAGAAACGAAAGATTACTTCACACGGGAAACTTCATAAATGTATAATTAGAGTATTATGTTGAGATGTAGTTTTCTTCTTTTTTTTTTGTTTTTTAGAATATTTAATTTTGATTTCAAATGATGTATTTTCAAATAAGTTTTCGTTATAATACCTTTACTTTATATACCATTTTAAAGAGCGTATAGTGTTTCAATTACAATCGTTTTAAAACAATTATCTTTTTTCCGAACGTTAAATGCAAATTGGGAAAAAAAAAAAAAACAAATCGTACAATTTTCTCATTTCAATTCAAGCTAGGCCGAAAAGCTGTTGAAACAGCTTGTGATATCAACGAAGCCTTTGACCCAGGAACCACTACTGAACATACAGCACAATGGTGGTTTTAAAAATTTCGTGGCGGCGACGAAAGTCCTAAAGATGATGAGCATAATGGTCGGCCATTGGATGTTGACAATGATCAATTAAGAGCTTTATTTGAAGCCAATTTACGCACAATTATTCGAGAACTTGCTTCTGCATTAGATGTAATGTATACGACGATTTCCACCCACTTGACAGAGATTGGAAAGACAAACTTGATAAATGGATGCCTCACGAATTGAACGACAACCAAAAGAAACGTCGTTATGACGTATCATCTTCCCTTTTTTTACGCAACACGAACGACCCGTTTCTCGACCGGTTTGTGACTTGCGATGTAAAGTGGGTTCTTTACGACAACCGGCAACGCTCAGCTCATTGGTTATACCCAGCCGAAGCTCCACAATACTTCCCGAAGCCAGAGTTGTACAAAAAGAAGTTCATGTTGAATGTTTGGTGGTCTGGGACCGGTCTCATTCATTGCAGTTTTTTTATGCAGCCAAACGGCCGTTTTTTGGTGCAGCTATTACGGCGGCAAAGTATTGTTAACAAATGGATGAAACTTCGATAACAACACCCAGGCCTGATTCTCAACAGAAACTTCGATAACAACACCCAGGCCTGATTCTCCTCCACGGTAATGCCCAACCGCACGTTGCTACACCGACCTGCAGAAATTGAGCGAATTGGACAATGAAAGGCCTTTTCCTTCTTGTTAACCATTATGATATTCGGTCTTCTTGCTTGGATAAGTTTATCCGTTTGTATATCCATGCGCCATAGGATCTTATGATATTTATTTTTCAGTACTGCTTCTGATTTATGTTTGCACCATTTGTCTGGGTGTTCAAGAGGTAATCATCTGCATAATTGCCTGTGTACTGCCTTCTTAAATTCATCATGTCTACTTTTATATTATTTTTGGGCTAGTTTGCTGCATTTGCTTCTTAATTGGTTTATTGTTTCGTCTCTTTGTCCGCAGCAACTGCATTTGCTGTTTTATTGTGTCTTGTCGATCCTTGCTTGGATGTGATTGGTTCTAATAACGTTATCTTGTGCGGCTGTTGTTAGTGGTTCAGTTCACTGTGTAAGTTTCCTTTTTGTAGTCATTTCCAAGTGTTTTCGTTAATCTCTTCTTTTGTCATCCTTATGAATCGTCCATGTAGCTGTTTGTCTTCCCAGTTTTCTTTCCTCGTTGCTTGTGTCTTCTGTCTCTTGCTGCAGTTATTGTTCTTTGGATGTTCTGTATTATGCATTGTTCTTAATTTTTGTGTTATTTACATAGTCTTCTATACAGACCAGTCTTCTTTCCTAGTTCCAAGTCTCTTTTGCACCATCCAGTGGATGTCTGGTTAGTGCTTTCCTTCCTCAATCTTTCTATCCTCCTTGATTCATCTCGACCATTCAGTGTGGTGCTAGTCAATGTCGACAGTATATTTAATGGGGGGGATAGTAAACTTACTCTTTTGCTCTATCTGTTTTGGGGCTGCATCGTTTTGTTTTCCTTCTGTTGTAGTTTCTATATGGTTGGTTCGTGTTTGTCGCTCATGTGGATTAGTTTCTGCATTCAAGGGGTTTCCTAAATATTCCAGATGCGTAATTAAACAATATCTTGTTTATAACTTTAATTTTGTTTTTACATTTGTTAATCTGGGTGTCTATCCTCACTTCTTAATCATGTTTTGTGTGCTCATTTTCTTTCTCCGTCATTCCCCCCTTTAAACTTTATACTTACTGTCTTGGAACCTGTATAAATTCAATTGTTTAGGTCTGTAATGGCCTCAATCAAAACCAAAACGATTTACTTTTTTCCTTTAATGTTTATACCTAAGCTATGAAGGCATGTTTGCTGCAAAACTAAAAATTAAAAAATGAACTAATAGTTATGACGTTACGTATGCATATTCGTAATGCCGTCGTTCGATCTTTACTTGCGAAATTCCATTTCATAATTTTGCACCGATTTTCCCAGGCTAAAACCCAAATAGAAAGTTTCGCATGGGTTCGAATCCCCAATATATATAGTTTAATGTCTGTAAACCAAAACTAATGAAGGAGTTTGGTAAGCAAATTTGGTTAACAAATATATATACGCATACATAAATATATATAGATGTATATATATATATATATATATATATATATATATATATATATATATATATATATATATATATATGTATGCATGTGTTTACTATAATCTTTTACACAAATATTACGCAAGTATAAATAGGGCTTGCCTTTTTTCTGTTGTTCTTGGCCTTCGAGCCGGGATCAAAGTGTAGTATCTGTTCCGGCAGATGCTGCAGGCTATGACTAGCTATGACTAGCAAAGACCAGATGTGGGGGCAACCCCACATGCCTGACCAGTAAAGTCAAGGATTCGTCACTTGACACTCAGCCCAACAGGTGAAGGGCCGGGAATCGGCCCAGCACCTGTTGGACTGAGGTACACCGCCTGGGTAATACCTAGGAGGTCCACCCTCCCAGGCCTTGCCACCGGGCTTTCCGGTGGGGCAAGTTTATTGCTTGCTGCTTGAGGCGCCCCGACCGGGGAATGCCGACGGGGTTACTCAGGAAATTTTTAAAATTGCAGGAGTGCCCCTCCTTTAGGGGAGCCTGCGGGGTTCCCACTTTCCGGCCTTGTGCCACATTTTGCTGATGTGGGCAGCAAATAAATATCAACCCCACATGCCTGACCTTTAACCAGCTCCCATTTCCCACCTCTCGGGAGCTGGTCCCCTTTTCCCCTTCCCCCTCCCTTCACTCCTCACATTAAAAATCGGCCTTGTGCCTAATTTGCTCGGTGGGGGAGCAAATAAATACCATCTGTTCCGACAGATACTGCAAGCAAAGACCAAATGTGGGGACAACCCCACATATAAGACCTTGGTCAATGTAGGGGAAACCCTTCATACCAATTGTCACTATCCAGCTCCCCTACTCCCCGGGGGAGTTGGTCCCCATTGTCTTTTTTTCTGTCGTTCTTGGCCTTCGGGACAAGATCAAAGTGTAGTATCTGTTCCGGCAGATACTGCAAGCTATGACTAGCTAGGACTAGCTATGACTAGCAAAGACCAGATGTGGGGGCAACCCCACATGCCTGATCTTTAACCAGCTCCCATTTCCCACCTCTCGGGAGCTAGTCCCCTTTTTCCCTTCCCCCTTCCTTCACTCCTCACATTAAAAATTGGCCTTGTGCCTAATTTGCTCGGTGGGGGAGCAAATAAATACCATCTGTTCCGGCAGATGCTGCAAGCAAAGACTAGCTATGACTAGCAAAGACCATATGTGGGGGTAACCCCACATATCTGAACTTGGTCAATGTAGGGATCACCCTACAGACCACAGTTACTATCCAGCTCCTTTTTCCCACCTCTCGGGAGCTGGATCCCCCTTTCCCTCCCCCCTCCTTCTCTCTCCACATCAAAAACGGCCTTGTACCTAATTTGCTCAGTGGGGAAGCAAATAAATACCATCTGTTCCGGCAGATACTGCAAGCAAAGATCAAATGTGGGGACAACCCCACATATCAGACCTTGGTCAATGTAGGGGAAACCCTTCATACCAATTGTCACTATCCAGCTCCCCTACTCCCCGGGGAGTTGGTCCCCATTGTCTTTTTTTCTGTCGTTCTTGGCCTTCCGGCCGGGATCAAAGTGTAGTATCTGTTCTGCAGATACTGCACTTAAGATAATTTGTACCAGTCAATGGAACGGAAACCCTCTATATTGGTACAATTTATTATTTTTGGTAACCAGAGTGCCCCCTTTTTGCCTACTTTTAGGGGAACTGGTTTTTACCCCACATTAAAAATGGCCTTGTGCCTAATTTGCTTTGGTGGAGAAGCAAATAAATACATTAAATCATGTAGAATATCAGCATGAATATAATTACACGTAATAATTAATAAAAGATTATTATTCCATGAGTAAACCGAAAAAAAGCTAACATGGAAATAATTAAAATGACTGTTTAAAAGAATATGCAAATTAGCTAGGTCTTTTGCAGATGACTTTCTTTTGCGTTTGTTCATCTGGGTTTCCAGATTAGGTTTTCGGTTCATTTTCTTTCTCCGTCTTTTCCCCCTTTACTATCTTGGAACCTGTTTTACTTGCATTGTTCAGATTTGTATTAATATCGTCTTAATCTCCATAACCTTTGCTGCTATTTTTTTTTTTTTGCTTCAATTCTTCCTGTTTCTTGCTGAGCCTCTCCCTGCTGGTCACATTTCTACTTTTCCGCCTTCTTCTAGTCGTTTCCATCTTGTTTATCGCTTTGACTTCTTTTTTAAAGTTTGTTGATCTCGGTTTCCAACCTAAATTACCATCCAGGTTTTGTTGGTCTTTTTTCTTTCTGTATCTTTTTTTTTCTACTTGAAACTTCATACTTACTGTCTTGGTCCCTGCATAAATCAAAGCTTTTAGTTTCTTTCACTGTTGATTCCTTATGTTTTTGTCCACGTTCATTAGTTATTATTATTATTATTATTATTATTATTATTATTATTATTATTATTATTAATCTTATTATTATTAATTTTATTATTATTAATTTTATTATCATTATTATTATTACTATTATTATTAATTTTATTATTATTATTATGATTATTAATTTCATTATTATTATTATTATCATTATTATTATTAATTTTATATTATTATAATTATTAATTTGATTATTATTATCATTATTATTTTTATTATTAATTTTATTATCATTATTATTATTATTATTATTAATTTTATTATTATTATTATTATTAATTTTATTATTATTATTATTATTAATTTTATTATTATTATCATTATTAATTTTATTATTATTATTAATTTTATTATTATTATGATTATTATTATTAATTTTATTATTAGTATCATCATTAATTTTATTATTATTATTATTAATTTTATTATTATAATAATTATTATTTTTTTGTTATTATTTATTTAATTATTATTATTAATTATATTAATATTGTTGTTGTTATTATTATTATTAGTTTTATTATTATTTTATTATTATTATTATTATTATTATTTTTGCTGTTGTTGTTGTTTTTATTATTATTATTATCATTTTTATTATTATTATTATTATTATCATTTTTATTATTATTATTATTATTTTTATTATTATTATTATTATTATTATTATTATTATTATTATTGGTATTATTATTATTTTTTTTTATTATTATTATTATGATTATTATTATTGTTATTATTATTATCATTATTATTATTGTTATTATTATTGTTGTTATTATTATTATTACTTTTATTATTATCATTGTTATTATTATTATTTTTTATTATTATTATTATTAGTAGTAGTAGTAGTATTTTTATTATTATTACTATTATTGTTGTTATTATTATTATTGTTTTTATTATTATTATTATTGTGGTTATTGTTATTATTATAATTTTCATTATTATTATTATTATTATTATTATTATTGTTGTTGTTATTATTATCATTATTATTATTTTTATTATTATTATTATTTTTATTATTATTTTTATTATGATTATCATTATTGTTGTTGTTATTATTATCATTATTATTTTTATTATGATTATTATTATTGTTGTTATTATTTTTTTTTTATTATTATTATTATTATTTTATTATTATTATTATTATTATTACTATTTTAATCATTGTTATTTTTTAGTATTTTTATTAGTATTATTATTGTTGTTATTATTATTATTGTCCTTGTTGTTTTCATTTTTATTATTATTATTATTATTATTATTATTATTATTATTGTTATTATTATTATTATTATTGTTATTATTATTATTATTATTATTATTATTATTATTATTATTATTATTATGTTTATTATTATTATTATTATTATTATTATTATTAATTTCATTATTATTATTATTATTATTATTATTATTATTATTATTATTCACAAGTAGTCTTCACACAGGTCATCATTAGTAATTGCTTACTGACAAAAACCTATGGTTTTTCCTGGAGTCTGGGTAACAAAAATTCTCCCCATATATTTAGTACTCTCCATCTCTTTTAATTACTTTTGCAAATAAATTTGGATCATTGGTCATCTGTTGAATTTGTGGCAATAAGCTTCCCAAAGTTTCCATTTGCACCCATCCAGTAGATGTCTGGTTAGTGTGTGCCTTCCTCAATCTTTCCATCCTCCTTGATTCTTCTCAACTATTTAGTGCCGTGCTAGTCAATTTCGACAGTATATTTTAGGGGGGGGTAGTAAACTTATTATTTTGCTGTATCTGTTTTGGGCTGCATCGTTTTGTTTGTCGCTCATGCGCATTATTTTCTGCATTCAAGAGTTTTCCTTAAGATTTCAGATGTGTAATTTAAATTGGTTATTTTTAGTGAAAAATCGCCCCTGACAAAGCATGAATCCACTCGATGTGAAAAGATGTAAACTACTTTAAACACTAGCGAACGAAAGCAGTTCCCGGGATAGATTACAACTCGGAAAACAACAATTATTTCCCCTTTGTCACAATTATGAAGGCTCAAAGTAAAATATAAGTAACGAGAGTTACGAAACTACCGAAAGTACTTTCTCTCCTCGGTCTTTCATTTCTCCTTGACCTCCCTCACTTATTTGGTGTGCTTCCATTTTATGGTGACATACACAAAAAAAAATCGTACAATTATACAATTTCAATTTTTATGATTCCATGTGATGCTCCCTTGTGTTTTACATCTGTAGCCGTTTCTGTATGTCCAGTTTTTGCCTGTAGTTCATGTGTGTTGGTCTCTGCATTCAAGGGTTTTCCTTAATATTTCTGCCGTTTTTATTATTTATTTTTTAGTGGAGTTTTCTTGGCTTCCTTCATTTTCCAGATCCGTTTGAGCTTCTCCATTTCCTTAATCTTCACTTTGTGGTCTGCTGCGACGGCAAAATCTAAAAATCAGGCAGTTACGAAACTACAAAAAGTAGGTTGCAGAGTTCCCAGTATACTGCTTTCCCCCACGCAGTCGTGTCTATTCTTATAGGCTATTATAGCTATTTTTTTTCAACTCACAAGGAGTTTTCACACATGTTAATATAAAAGATTTATCTTTGAGAACAGCCTGTGATGTTCCCTAGAGTCTGAGCGACAATTAGTTTTAAGTAAACGCCGCGAAACGTTGGGAAACGCCGGGAAACGCCGGGTAGAAAGCAGTATTCAGTTATCTATCTATCTATCAATCTATCTATCTATCAGTCTAGTGAAGTAAACAATGGAGATTGGGTTGTGGGAAACAATAAGTTAAGGGAGCATGCATGCGTAAAAAGGGTCAAAGGGTTAGGTTGTGGCATGTATCAAACTGTGTTTACCGATAAGTTTGCACCAGAAGTATCCAAATGAGGATCGGGCGTGACGTGTCAGGGGTTCTGGTTTGAATAAGTTGTGTTAAGTTTTGTAAGTTGGCTTCGATAATTTGAGGAACCAAGATGGTTTAAACATGGCACCTTATAAGTAGGTGACAGTCTCCAAATGAATGCTACAAGTCTGAAATCGTCGATTTCACTCCATACTGAGGAAGACGAGATGTCTGAGCGTGAAATAAACCAATATATAAAAACATACATCGTCTTGTGTCTGTTATAGCAGAGCCCAGCTCCCCAAGACGTTGGTGAATCCCCAAGTCAGCGGCCAAATGACAGAAGGCAACGCAGCAACAGGTATGTCGTTATAAACGTACTGTGAATTATACGTAAGTTTCCAATTGTTGCTTTAAAAGTTTTGACAACAGAGTGTCGAGTTGTTCAAAGGATTTCATTATTGTTATCGGTTGTATTTTCTCAGTCATCCCCCTGATTCCAATCTCCCCATTCTTTTTTCAACGTTTTTCGGTATTGTTCCTTGTGCTCCTATTATTAGTGGTGTTATCTTGACTTTCTTCATCTCTTAGATCCCTTAGAGCTCTCTGGCTAGTTCAGTGTATTTGCTTCGCTTCACCGTCTCCTTGATATTCACTATGTGGTCTTCTGGAACGGCAAAATCTACAATCTGGCAGGACTTTTCCTTCTTGGTAACTATTATGACGTCCGGTTTTCCTGCTTGTATGGGTTTATCCATTTGTATATCCATGTCCCATTGGATCTTGTGACTTTCATTTAAAAGTGCTGATACCGGTTTGCACTTGTACGATTTTTCTGGGTGTTCAAGATCCAATCGGCTGCATAATTCGCAGTCTACTGCTTTCCCCACTTGATTGTGCCTATTTTATTTTGGGGTGAGGAGCTAATTTTCTGCATACACGTATTATTATTATTATTATTATTATTATTATTATTAATATTATTATTATTATTATCATTATTATTATTATTATTATCATTATCGTTATTATTATTATTATTATTATTATCATTATTATTATTATTATTATCATCATTATTATTATTATTATTATTATTATCATTATTATTATTATTATTATTATCATTATTATCATTATTATTATTATCATCATCATTATTATTATTATTATTATCATTATTATTATTATTATCATCATTATTATTATTATCGTTATTATTATTATTATTATTATTATCATTATTATTATTGTCATTATTATTATTATCATTATTATTATTATTATTATCATTATTATTATTATCATTATTATTATTATCGTTATTATTATTTTCATTATTATTATTATTATCATTATTTTTATTATCATTATTATTATTATTATTATTATCATTATTATTATCATTATTATTATTAGTAGTAGTATCATTATTATTATTATTATCATTATTATTATTATTATTATCATTATTATTATCATTATTATCGTTATTATTATCATTATTATTATTATTATCATTATTATCATTATTATTATTATTATTATTGTTATTATTATTATTATTATTTACTTATTATTATTATTATTATTATTATTATTATTATTATTATTACTACTATTATTATTTACTTATTAGGAATACACACAGGCTATCATCAAAAGGGAACAACTGAGTGACCCAAATTTCCAGTACTCTCCACCTCTTTCAGTAACATTTGCAAATGAATTTGCGTTATCGTAGCAGCTACTTACCATTGATTCTTTTTTTAGCGACAATCATTGGTCTTCATTGAAATTTAAGTGGCAATAAGTATCCCTAAGGTCCTAGTCCTTTTTGCATTCATTCAGCGGATTCTGTCTAGTGTTTTCGTTTTTTTCCATCCTCCTTTATCCTCCTCACTTATTTGATGGGTCTGCTTTTGGTAACACACACAAAAAAAATGGAAAATGTATGGGCGCAGGAGGTTAACTTACAAATATACAGTTTCAGTTTTTTTGTGATTCCATGTGATGTTTTTTTGTGATTCCATGTGATGTTTTTTTGTGTTTTACATCTGTAGCTTTTTTTTTGTATGTCCAGTTTGCGCATGTAGTTCATGTATGTTGGTCTCCGCATCCTTAATATTTCTGCAGTTTTCATTATTTTTAACCGTTGTATCTTCTCGGCTATCCCTATGATTACAACCTCTCATACTCTTTTTCCTAGCCTTCCTTACATGTTATCGTCAGCCAACCAATTTTCGTAAGATAAAATTATAATTCTATTTTTAAATAATCATATAATGAACATATTTTTGATTACGGTTCCAAAGCAGCTATTTTTTTTCTCAATAATTTTCCGTAGTGTTTACTGCGCTCACCTTTAACTCCAACGTTGAACAATTATTTTTTCCAAACGTTTTTTCCGACTTAAAGTTAGTATTGCATCAAAATAAAACATTACTGTCACATTTTTTCCCGCACAAATTTTCCCTATTCTTTGTTCTCGGTGGTATTATATAGTCGCCAAAATGATGACATGTTATATAAATATGCGTGTGTCTGAGTGTGTATACATGTCACTAAAAGTCTATGTGGTTCTTCGATTTCTGAACCAGATGCCATTATATATATATATATATATATATACATATATATATATATATATATATAGAGAGAGAGAGAGAGAGAGAGAGAGAGAGAGTCTTGACACACCGGTTCTTGCCAGATCACCAAAGCAACTTTTAGCCTGGCCAGTACCAGATGGGTGACGGTTTGGGAAGTCTAGGCACTGTATGTACCGCGCCGAGTCGTAGAAGATTCCAGGTTGGTATCTGGGGGCACATTAATTCACTGGGAGAGATGCACCTAGAGTCTTCGTTAAGACATGCATCTAGGAGAAGGAAACTCTGATATAAAAACCTGTTGTTTACTGTATACTTTCTCCCGTGGCAGTCGTCTGCACCGACAAAGGTTAGCAGTAATACCAAAAGTGTGGCTGGTTCTACACAAAGCCTTCACCACTATAAACAAACCATCTGTATGGATTTCCGAGCAACTTAGTTGTTGTGGTGGAAGCTCATACATCGAAATCGACGGGGGAGTCCATCATATACATGCATAACAATCTATGTTCTGTTATCAGTCTAAGTGTTGATGCGTTTGTGTCAGACATAATTACATAAACGCATACATTTGACAACATACCTGTTTTTCTGCTGTCTGCTGCCTGTCTTTTTGGGCTTACATGGGGGATTTGACATCCGTCCTTGGTGGAGCTGGAAATCTGTCGTAACAAGACGCTTTAAGGACCCAAGATGTACAATTGGTTTTATATATATTTTGTTTCACTCCTAGGCATTATGTCCAGCAGAGGAGTGATGTACGATCTTTGCTTAGGTTGTTAGTTCTTATATGTCTCACGTCTGAGATCCCCCCCTTCAGGAGGAGACACTTTTCAGATCATCTTCTTCCTTTGACGTCCTCAGTCCAACTAAACTATCTGTCCAGCTAACCAGAACACGTGACAAACGATACGTCACTTCCGATCAGTTTTTCATACTAGCCGGTGCAAACCGGATCAGTCACTGAGTTTAACGTGTTTGGATATATTATCAAAACAGCATCACATCTCATGTCTTGTTTACTTCGCCAGTTAAATAGACAGACAGATAGATAGGTAGGTATATAAATTGATGGATCGATAGATGCAAATAACAGATAAATAGATAGATAGATAGATAGATAGATAGATAGATAGATAGATGCAAATAACAGATAATTTACTAATCTGCTCGGCAACTATATAACAGTGGGAGGTACTCTTCTTTTTTCGGTGTTTTTACATCAAATAGCTGGTGACCACTTTTAATGAACGATGTGCCTCACCTTTGTATAATTTTCCACGTTTACATGGAATCTCAAGAGAGTTATTAATCATGAGATTTTTCGTAGATGACTTGACTCGAACAAGATGCTTTCGGAGTAGGGCGTTCCTGAATAGTGTCCTAAAGTTATATGGATTACATATTTGTGGTTTAAACAAGTGTTAACTGTTATACACTTGGCGCGATGGGTTGTTAACTATGCTGCGCTTCTAAGCAACGATTTCCGCGGTTAGATTCGACATACTGCTGCTAAAAAATTGCTACTTCCAAACTCTGTGCTCTGTTGTTAAAAACACTCAACTCCAAACCACGACGCGTTGTTGATAAAACTTGCTACTTTTCCATCCAAATTCAAAATCCACCCAGTCTCTTAAAAATCGGGCTTCTTATTTCAAATAGGAAGCTGTCAATTTGTATATTAGGTCACAATATCGAAGGATATAAAGAGAAAACATGGCGATTTTTTTTCTATTTTCTTCATTCGTTTTGACTGCACGGGGCCCTACAGGCTAGTTGTTTCAGTAGAGGGTTTCTCTTAAACTGTCTACCTCCTCTTCATATGTATTACTTTTACGACATATTGCTTTGGTTTGGGGTCGTAGGCAATGGACGGGTTATTTCTGTAAGTTTTATGGATGGTGGGAGGTAGCGAGAGCATATTAGCCCCGTGAATTAAATAAAAGGTTCCGTTTCAAATTCTGTGCACATTCGCGATTTCGACAATATACATACGAAGAAGGTCGGAGATTACCTTGGTAAACATTGCACTCCAGATGAGGACAGTAGTCCGAACTTATAATAAATCTTCATCTGAAAATATCAGAAATATCAGATCGGAACGTATAATCGCCTTACATTAAAGGAGAAGGTAATGTTTGGGAAGATTATAGCATAAATATGTGATGCGGGAATCTGGTGATTGGAAAAGTCGACACATAGTCAGAACAACTCCGAAAACTTTCAAAAAATATTCTATTTTGATAGGTTTAAAATTATATATATCACATTATCTATATAAGAGCCAGGTACGTCCAAGGATGGAGTATTGCTGCCACATCTCGGCAGGAGCTGCTAGAAAGGACTTATCCTGCCTTGATGGAGTTCAAAATAGACTTCGTAGCCTCGTAGTGAATGTCCTTTTCTCTTCCCTGCGACCTCTTTCTCACAGAAGATATGTTGCGAGCTTGTCTCTGATGTATCGTTATTTTCATGACAAGTGCTCGACTGAGCTCCAATCTATGGTCCCCCTCCTCGCACAACTTTCACAAGAAACACTCGTCTAGCATAAAACGCTATCAATAATCCCCCCCATTTTTTATCTGCGCCTAAACCTAAACATATATTCCATGAACAAAGTTTCTTTATTAGAACTGCACGCCTATGGAATTGTCTTCCGTTTTCCTGCTTTCCAGGTGACTACAATATGGTTGTCTTCAAGTCTAACGTAAACAAGTTTTCGATGAGCCATTCCACTAAATTAACAAATTTACCGAATTTCCATTACTAACGATTGCTATATTGTCCAATTGTCTACTGTACACTCTTAACCCTAATCACCGAGTGGCCTATGCCTATGTCAAAAAAAACTCTCTTACCTAGGTTTTGCCCTTGGCAGAATGAAGGAAAACAATCAGAAATCACAACAGACTCATCTTTAAACTTCAACGTAAATTTTATTAAAGTAAAAAGATCCAAAGTGCATAGGATGTGTCAACTTTAGCTATCGGCCGAGCTGGGTTGGTAACACCCGGAAAGGGTAATAGTTCATAGTTTATCTTCGTGTAATGCTGGACACAGTACTCTGCTGTCAAGTGATGCCTTCCAAAGATGAACGCTGGCAGTCCTCATGGAGTTCACTGTGCATAACCGTCTGAATGGCGGACAAAGGACATGTCAAAACGTAGACCTTATTTTTGTCTCTGAGAAACATTATGAGTAATGATGAGAGTCAATTAAATCACAGAGCACCACATGTGCAATGAATATAATATTTCGCCCAACATTAGGGCATTATGCGTCTCAATGAGACAAAGGGGTTTGAGGCTACAAACCTCGAGTGAGTTTTCGTACGTCCATTCCGACCTGTTGTCTTTGGGAAAACTAGGCTGGAAAGATAAATATATGACCAAGAATAGCCTCGGCAGTTAGTTAGTAAGAACAAACAATCTAATAGGTTCGAATGAAATCGTGGGCAGACAAACCGACCAATGAAGAGCCTGCTTATTTCTGCAGAATTTCTTACAAAATAAAGTGAACATTTTAATGCGTACATTCATTTTTCTAATTTTTAAAATAGTTTTAATTTAGAGAGGGGAACTAGAAAAATAAATTCAAGTCCAAGAAAAAAAATTTTTCCAGATAAAAATCAACAAAAATATATTCTAGAAAATTATTATGAAAAATTTAAAACGAATAAAACCCTGTTTTAAAAAATGTTTTTCGAAGAATTAGTTGCAAAAAATAGTCTTCCTGTAACAACTATCTTTCGTATATTGAAATTTTTTGCATATGTAAGAAAAAAATATTTTACATCACGTTTCGTAAACTGAAAATTTCGTAAGTAGAGTCTTTCATAACTAGAGGTTGATGAACTTTAAATAAAATTCTCCGAAGAAGAAGGTAGAAATGGTCCCGAAACTTTACCTACCATCTTACGGATGCTTGATAAAAACTGTTTTAAACTTCAAATATGTATATATCATTTTGAAAAAAATATTAAATAATCTGTATATTACCACGCTTGTCGCTTTGACCATTATCATGCTGACCATCCCTTGAAATGAAAGTGGAATATTCCAAATTGCTAATAAACATTTAAGTTTAATAAAATAAAAATCAATTGGTGTCACTGAAAGGAAAAATCTAGCCACATTCTGATTGAATGATAAAACCCTCTGCTCTCCATGCGAAATATACTCCTGAACGGTGCAATCGAAGAACTGGAGATATATTTTTGCCAAGTTGCATAAAAACGACAGTTAAACACGGGAATGGAGGGATAGTGGTATGGGGAACTTTTACTGCAGCAGGAGTTGGGGAACTTATTAGATGTGAAAAGTCAATCAATGCAAAGGAATACATTCGAATAATAGAATCAGAACTGTTACTAAGTATTCAGAAGCTGAAATATCCCAGAACATTATTTTTCAACATGATAATGCCACTGCACACACTGCTAAAGTCACAGAAAAATGGTTTTCTGATAACTCAATTTATGTGATATTTTGGCCAAGTCAACGCCCCGATTTAAACCCAATCTGGAATATTCGGTCCATAATGTCTCGTGCATTTCCCGGAAGAACTTTTGAGAAGAATTACAAATTGTGGGAAGCTGTGCAAAGCGAATGAAATAGCATATCCTCTTCATAGTTTTCCACTTTGGTTGAGAGCATGTCTAAAAGGATTGATCTTTTAAAGAAATCATAATGGAATGCGATTCCATCCTAAACATTTATTAAAGTAAATGTCTTGTTCTGTGATATTAATCTCGTCTAAGTTTCCTTGTTCAATTATTCTTTGTTCAATATTGTTTTTAGTGCAATAAAATGTACAAAAATTTGTTTGGCCCATCATACAAATTCTTAAAATTGTAATATATATATATATATATATATATATATATATATATATATATATATATATATATATATATATGGTAAGTTATAAAATATATATGACAATTAAGCTACACAGAATATTCATCGTTTCATCCACGCTAGGATTCATCAGGCTTATGTGAGGATTTTGTGGTTGCCTCGCGTGTTTATATATGCACCTTCTATTGAGTTTTTAGTTAGCTCCCTGCTAAAACAGCAACCACAAAGGAACGGGTAAACCGAAGTTTAACTGGGCCTTTGTTCTGTAAGTGACTGCTCATTGGCTGAATAGGAAGGGTGCGGTGGAGACTAGAAAGCTGATTGGCTTACTAAAAACCCAATAGAAGGTGCATATATAAACACGCGAGACAACCTCAAAATCCTCGCATAAGCCTGATGAATCCTAGCGTGGATGAAACGTGGAATATTTTGTGTAGCTTAATTGCCATATATATTTTATAACTTACTACCTAGCTCTACCTACGTGTTGAGCACTGTCGAAGTAAATACTTAAATTTTACGCATAAATTTATACTTTCGTATATTAATTTATGTAATTAAATGAAGTAGTCATATATATATATATATATACTAGCATGCCGCCCGGCATTGCCCGGTCGTAAAATACACTTAAATATGATATTTTGATTAATGCAGACTTAGTATTTATCATTATATTATATTGTACCTAATATATAGTAATCATTTTACAAGTTAAAAAATGGAAACCAAAACGTTTAGCTTACGATTTACTTTTTCCTTTGACGTTAATGCCTGAGCTATGAAGACATGTTTGTTGTAAAGCTAGAAATAAAAACATAAACCATGAATCTATTGCCTTGCGCATGCATATTCGAAAAATTCAATTTGTTTCATTTTAACATTTTTGCATCGATTTTCCCCGGCTAAACCCCAAATATAAAGTTTCACATAGGTTCGAATACTCTATATATGAATCCGGGGGGGGGAGGCGGAAAATAAAATGAAAGAAAATCTGAGGTTCTACCGCTATTTCATTACGCGACCGGAAGTCTAAAACGTTCAAATTTAACGTAGTCAATCAAAAACAAAAGATGACTTGCAGGAATGGTTTTGCTTTTAAACCTCCAACAAAAGCGAATTAGACACAAGGTCGTTTTTACTGTAGGGGAATAACCAGCCCCCCCCCCAAATACGGCACTCTGGCAGTATCGATTTAAATAGTAATTGTCTCAGTGTGAAGGACCAATTACAGAACAGATACTACCCAGCGTTCGAGTAGTTTAGCTTTATTTATACGGAAAAGACAAACAAACACTGGATACGACGTCACGGTGGGAATTTTGTTTAACTCATTTTTAAAAAAGATAGAGGGGTAGGATCAAACTCGAAAATGCAGGGTCATTAGTCTTCCTTGCTAACCATTAAGCCAAAGAGGATATTGAATTCAATGAGTTGGTAATTAACTTAAGAATCATAGGAGTCGCCACGCATGCGCAGAAGGACGAAATAAAAAAAAGAAAAGAGAAAGAGGTGGGGTTGAACTTGAAAACGTAGGGTAATTAGTCTTCCTCGCTAACCATTAAGCCAAAGAGAATAGTAAATTTAATAAGTTGATAATCAACTTAAGAATCATAGGAGTCGCCACAATGAACGTTGCTTTTACATGTGGCCGGGGGACAGGTAAGATTTCCGCTTTCTGTCATGGTATTTATTTGCGTTCCTACAAAAGTAAATTAGACACAAGGTCGTTTTTAATGTGGAGAGAAAACCAGCTCCCCCTCCCCCCCCCCAAAAAAAAGGTGGGTACTCTGGCAGTATCAAACAAAAGTAGTAATTGTCTCAGTATGAAGGGTTTCCCCTACATTGACCAAGGACCAATTAACTTAAGTGAAACATCAGAAATCCTGGCCCGAAGGCCAAGCTTCCCGTTTGAGTTCGAATAGTTTCACTTAATTATATGAAAAAGACAAACAAACACTTGAGATGACGGCACGGTGGGAATTTTGTTTAACTCAATCAAAAAAAAAGATTAAGATGATGTCCGTTTGCAAATCTGAGATATTACGATCTTGGAAGTGTACGAAAACTTCTTGCGGAATCAAACCGACCCGAGATCCCCACCCAAAAAGCCTTTCGTGGACTACACAAACGCTTGCGCCCATTTTGTCCGTTATATAATAGAAGATTGCCAACGAGTACATGTGCGGCAGAATTACATGTGAACAAAAGTGTCGTCAATTATGTCATACGATCAGATCAACACGACACCTGCCACATCAGTAAAAACCTAGCAAGTCTATAAAAAATATATATATATATATATATATATATATATATATATCGACGCCTGTTACTAGGTTCTTTTACATTAGTACCACTTTTGATATCTACGAGTGGCGTTAAATAAGTTTCCAGACTTATTTCGTATGGGCACTTTTATTGATAGTACATACATGAAACTCTAATCCTCTTTGGAGTTGTCTCCCTTGGTTGAAATACACTTGTTCCAACAACTTCTGTAAGGCCCCATGCAAGTCCTCTTGTGTGGGCGTGTCAATAACCCTCGTTACAGCTTCTTCCATCTCGTCAATTGTCTCATAACGACAGCCTCTAAAGTTTGAGTTTCGTAATTAATCAAAAGTCACAGGGATCAAGGTTTAGACTATGGGGAGGGTGAGGAACTGTTTTCATGCCCATCTTGGTCAAATAGTCTGTTGTTTCTCTAATCACTCTTGGGACAAAATACGCTTAAATATATTTTGATTAATGCAAATTTCGTATTGTTATTATACTAGCAGTTGCGCCCGGCTTTGCTCGGGCCCTATGTACTGTTCAAAATTTTATGTGCATATCTATATATTAAAAAGTGTTACTATGTACTGTAATGCCTTTCTATATAATAGGCTTCCTTAACTACCATAGAGAAAAGTTGGTAGAAACTGCAAATGTCAATTTTATAACTTTTACTACAATTTTTATCCCTTAACATTTATTGTTTTGGGCTCAAATTAAATTAAAATGTCCAAGCAACCTACATCTAAAATTTCAAATGTTTAGACCCAAATTTGGTGGAGGAGTTTGGTAGAGTTTGCAAAGGTCAACTCTTTCACCTTTGACTTTTTGCCAGCCAAATTCTCGACCAAAGACTGATTGAAACGCTTTTATGCAAAGTTTCAAATGTTTAGATTAAAAAATGGCTTAATAGGTAAAATCTTTGGAACTTTGACCTCTTGCAAGCCAAATTTACAGCAAAAAAAAACGATTAAAAAGCTTGCCCTATGTCTGAATACACTTTATGTTAAATTTACATGTTTAGACCAAAAATTGGCTGAGTAATTTGGTAGAGACCGCAGAGGTAAGATTTTTTTTTAAACTTTGACCCGAATTATGACCCCTTAACATTTATTGTTTTGGGCTCAAATCAAATTATAAATTTAGATCCATGTCCAAGTAACTAAATTTCAAGTGCTTAGACCCAAAATTAGCGGAGGAGTTTGGTAGAGTTCTCAAATGTCAACTCGTTGAACTTTAATAGCGAAACCGATTAAATAGATTTTCCTAAATTTCATCACCTCTTATGTCAAATCTCGCGTTTGTAGACCAAAAATTGACAGAATTATTTGGTACACAGACACACACACAGACATTTTCACTTTTATAGATATATAGATTATATTGCAACTATTTAAAAAGTTAAAAGAAAAGACTTGTGCGCCACCACCGAGAATCGAAACCAAATTTGATTTACTTTTTCCTTTCAGGTTAATGCCTGAGCTATGAAGACATGTTTGTTGTAAGGCTAAAATTCCAAACATTAACCAATATCTATTACGTTACGCATGCATATTCGTAATGCCGTCGGTCGAACTTCACCTGTCAAATTCCATTTCTTTAATTTTAACACTTTTGCATCGATTTTCTTCGACTAAACTCCAAAATAAACGCATCTTCATGTCCTCTCGAATAATTGTGTGTACAGTTCCCACACTGACATCGAACTGTGCACTTGTTGTCTCTATAGGTACACGGCGGTCCTTATCCATGAAATTCTTTATTTGGCCAATCAGCTCTCGTTTTCTGACTTCCTTACTTTTCTTACGCCTTTCATCATCCTTCAAAAACTCCCAAAAAAATCCAAAATTGTCTAAAAGCAATCTGAAGCATCCCATAATTTTCTGTGGAATTTTTCAAGTTTAAAACAGAATTTTATTGCATATCGTTCTTCTAAAGTGTCCCCACGTCCAGGCTGCATTTTTGAAATACACCAGCTGTGACAATCAGGCTTTAGTAGAGTGTATTCCAATTCCCTCAGAACCTGTTTATTTGAACTTGAAACCATAAAAATTGGTCAGTCATTTTATAAGATGTATAACAATAACAGACTGAATTTTCAAGAGTCTTCGACAATTTCAAGTGTCTGTACAAAAAAAGACTGGAAACTTATTGAAAGCAGATCGTATTTTGATTTTAATCTTTGTACCCGCTTCTGGAAATTTGTTGAAGACACCACGTAGTTTTGCTTTTTTCATATTATATTTAATAAGTGTTCACAGTAAAAAAAAAAAAAAAAAAAACGAGTAAATGCCCCCCACAAATACATACATATATATGTGTGTGTGTGTGTGTGTTGTGTGTGTTGGTGTGTGTTTGCGGTTTGTGCGTGTGTTTATGTGTTTGTGTGTGTTTGTGTCTGTATTTCTGTTTGCTTCTGCGTTTCTGCGTGTATGTTTGTCTGTACTTTAGTGTGTGTGTATTTAAGTGCGTGTGTGTGTTTGTTTGTTCGCGTGTGGGTTTGTGTGTACGTTTGTTTGTGTGTTTATGTGTATTTTATGATGTGTGCGTGTTTTCGTTTGCGTGTGTGTCTGTTTTAGTGCTGTTGTGTATATTTGTTTGCATATGTGTTTCTGTGTATTTATGTGTGTTCGTGGTGTTGTTTATGTGTATCTGTGTGTGTGTGTGTGTGTGTGTCTGAGAGAAAGCAAAGAGAGAGATAAAGGAGAGAAAGGGGTAGTGTGTGTGTGTGTGTGTGTGTGTGTGTGTGTGTGTGTGTGTGTGTGTGTGTGTGTGTGTGTGTGTGTGATTATCCTGGAAATATATCATAAAAAAGAAAAAACGCGTAAAAGTGATGTGAAGATTTTTTCAGCAAGTGCTGAGAGGCTGAGCTCGATGGAAACATTCTCCGTGGGAAACGTCCATTACAACTACTTTCGTCTGCTTTACCCAAGACAAAAAACTTTCATACCATGTGTGGCTTCTGATGATATCCAACTCCAGCGGACGAAGAAGAAAAAGAAATCTGGTAATTACATTAAAAGTAAAAGAAAAAAAATGGATATTCTTAAAATGCATCTTTGTAGTCTGCCCCGTTAAAGAAAAATATTTCATTTTTAATTCCAAGCGTGACACACGGACGAAATGCTATTTGTGTATCAAACTTGACAGACCAACGGAAATACTATTTCTAAATTAAACTTAACAAACGAACGAAAATACTATTTCTAAATTAAACTTGACAAACAACCGAAAATGCTATTTCTAAGTCAAGCTTGACAGACCAAATATAATACTATTTCTAAGTTAGGCTTGACAGACCAACGAAAATAGTATTTATAAGTCAAACTTTACAGACAAACTAAAATACCATTTTAAGTGAGACTTGACAGATGAACGAAAATACTATTTCCAAGTCAAACTTGACAGACATACGAAAATACTATGTTTAAGTCAGGCTGGACAGACGAACTAAAATACTATTTCTGAGTAAAACTTGGCAAACCTCAAAAATGATTTTAGGAACTTAAGCGTGATAGACCAATGAAAATGAAAATAAGCTTACAAGATAAGCGGAAAAGCTTTATAAAATTTTAGCTTGACAGACCAGTGAATCAATGTTATACCTGTATAAGAGCCAAGTATGTCAGAGGATGGAATAATGTTGCCGCATCTTTGCAGGACCTATCTTGCTTTGACAGAGTTCAACATCGATTTCGTAATCTAGTAGGTGATGCCCTTTTCTCTTCTCTGCAACCTCTCTTTCACAGAAGAAACATTGCGAGCTTGTCTTTGCATTATCGTTATTTACATGGCGAGTGCTCGACTGAGCTCCAATCTATGGTCTCCTCTTGTCAAACGTCCACAAAAAGAAACATTAGTCTATATCCAAAGTCACTATCAAAAACTCCGCTCGCAGATTCCATGAACAAAGTTTCCTTCCTATAACTGCTTGCTTGTGGCACTGTTTCGCTTGTCTGCTTTCCAGCTGACTACAATATTGCCGTCTTCAAGTCCAACGTAAACAAGTTCTTATTGAACTGTCCTATTAAATAATCTAATTACACCAAATTTCCTTGCTAGCGATTACTACGGTATGGTTCCAATAACTACTGTACACTCATAAACTCAATTGTTCTTTTGATAACCTCGAATTGCCTCCGGGCCTTTATATGTGGTGGCTACTTTGTATAAAAAAGCCCTTTTAAACTTAAGCATAACAAACCAAAATGCTATTGTAAACATAAGCGTGATACACACACCAACTGGGAGTGAATTTTATTTCAGATGTTTTAAGCGACAAATCTACCGGTCTACTAAAAGATAAAATCGCCCAAACAGAAATACATAAATAACATAAATTAAGAAGCACTATATAAGTTCTCCGCTAAAATAGAATCGTGAAAAATTCGTTTGATGCTTGCTCTAAACCAATCCGCTTTTGACTAAATATATCACGACAAAACTTTTATTCCCATCTTTTAACTTAACCAGACATCCCTCCACACCTAACCCACGGCGCTTGTCGTCTTTTTTTTTTTTTTTTTTTTTTTTTTTTTTGTCTTAAATATCCGCTATAATTTCGTTACGTCTTTGTTCGGTGAAATTTCACTTTCATTCAGCTGCGACGACGAATAACCGGATATCCGGTTATAAGGTTACCAGACAATAAAATGCTTATCGAGTTGAAAGGCAAATAGAAGAAAATACTTGCAAGCTTTTAAAAGGCTATTTTAGTTTAAGTTTTAGTTGAATTTTTGTCTTTTAGTTTTCGATTTTAAATGCGTTTTCGGATGTATCTGAAAGGCGCTGTCCGTGTAACGTGAACACTGACCTGACGTTGTATATGAAAGTCTGTCAATGAAAGAAAGGACAGAAATTTCTAGAAGTGTAAGCCATGTTGAGTTTCAGAACAGTTTCCGATGGTTCGTTGTTCTAAACAAGTCTTGAGAGGTGACTGGTTTGCAGTAGACAGAACAGTTTCCAATGGTTCGTTGTTACACACAAGTCCTGAGAGGTGATTGGTTTGCAGTAGACAGAACAGTTTCCGATGGTTCGTTATTACACACAAGTCCCGAGAGGTGACTAGTTTGCAGTAGGCAGAACAGTTTCCGATGGCTCGTTGTTACACGCAAGTCCTGAGAGGTAACTGGTTTGCAGTAGACAGAACAGTTTCCGATGGTTCGTTGTTCTAAACAAGTCTTGAGAGGTGACTGGTTTGCAGTAGATAGAACAGTTTCCGATGGTTCGTTGTTACACACAAGTCCCAAGAGGTGACTGGTTTTCAGTAGACAGTTCCACAGAGCAAAATATTCTTACCGTGTCGAGACGGAAAAAACATGCGAAATTGCTACAGAAAATGTTTAATATTTATGGAGCAATTCTGGTTTCTGATTGGTTGGCAGCAGAACGTAAATTAATTCGATTCGTCAGTTCCTAGCAACATCGTTTATAAATAGAATCGCCCGACTGTGTGGGATCATACCCCATTATATTTCACAAAATATTGCAACAAAATTCGACACGAAATTTGTTTTTAGTTGAAAGAAATGGAATTTATTACCGGTCGTTTCCACACCAAGCCGCCTGGCACGTATTTTCCAAGACAGCGATAATATGGTCAATCAGTTGCTTAGTCTGCAGCTACAACCAGCTGTTATGTGTGTAATTAGTTCCATTGTATATATTCGTCCGAACATCTTGTTAAAACTTCGGATTTCACATTGCTAATAGTCTCTGGCGTGTTGCCACATGGTTAAAAACCCTGTGTCGACAAGTGCTTGAAAGTCTTTCACTGCTACGTTTTTCTTTTTTCTCATCTCTCTTTTTAAGATCCCGATGTCCTATATATATATATATATATATATATATATATATATATATATATATATATATATATATATATATATATATAGGAAACAACAGAAGTGGAAAATAAATTCACAAAGACTATATATTCGAAAATACAGAATGAGTCATTTATTTAATAAGGGTATTTGTTTATGTGTGTGTATATCTATATAATCATAAACTCAAATTACCTGGTTGTAACCCAACATCCGGTTTATGACTTCCGATTACGCATGCGCACATAAATATAAACGCATAACAGCATAAACAAATAAACACAAATCGCTGCACCGGTTTCGTTCAGACGTCCTTAGAAAAGCGAATATCTTAAATTTATTGAATAAAAAATTTCAAGACATGAGAAGCAAACGCAAAACGTGATTACAAATAATACATATAACCATCGACCTGTTTTATATATACGATATATATTATACTAAACAATCAACGCGACAATAAAACGTGTTGTTTTACTCTTTCGCGTTTAAATTATCCAAATAAACAATTGATAATACTTTCTGCTTTTTTTTTTACACCGTTCATTTTCGTATTACGTTTAAGTTATTTTAACGCAATTTTCTTACAAATACATCTACTTTAACAGTAAGAGCATTTTACAACGGCGATTTACCCACCGCCTTCCTCTTTTTTAATTTCCTCTCCATTTTTAATGCACCTTTTTTAAAAACATTCATACAATTTCTTCTATACTACCAACATAAATAAATAACCCCGAAAATATGTTTTTTAATTCCGTTACAAATAAATAATCAACGCGACAATAAAACGTATTGTTTTACTGTGTACGTTTTCAACGTTCCGATTGTTGTTTTTTTTTCGCATTTAAATTAAAAGATATATCAAATTAAGTGCATATTTACCTATAAGTATGGCAAACCACTTATAATTCAATGGCTGTAAGTTTTCTTTCATAAATAAACAATTATAAACAGAACGACTTACAGAAATCTATCTATATTCTTTCTAAATTTGTAATATACTTTCATAGAAATGTTTCTGTTATATCACAAAAATACTATTTTCTTTGCGTCGCAAGTGTCACGCTCATACATTAATTCTATAGTTAATATAACATACTGACCCAACGGGTCACGGTAGTCTAGTATACCAATAAAACTTTCGAACCGGTGCACTGAATTGAATTTTTCCCCCCTGAAAGGTGTGAGTCCCTAGATTGTCCTTATCTATTCATGGTTCGTAACGAACAACGCTGAGTCACACAAAAAGCCCAAAATAAGAGTTTTGGGGCCGTTACATGGAATTGTCGAAAAAGTTACTTGCCTATGTCAACGGAATATTGCACTGTCTGTATACAGTCGCGGTAATATCTTGTGACGCAATGGATAATGCGTTCCAATACGGATCATAAGATTCCAGGTTCGAATCCTGGAAAGTTCGTAATAATTTTAACGATCATTTTATCCAACGTTTACTCATTATCCTTACCCTTAGGGTATTTTAGTTTTTTCGGTGATTTTGTTTTGTGCATATGTGAATTTCCCATACTACAAGTTCACAGGTTAAGCGTTGATGGTAAGATGATGTTGAGTGTACTTGATGTTGAGTGTACTCGATTTTGTATTAAATTCGGCATTGTGTTTGCCGACGCGGCGCAGCTGCTAGTACTCAATAAGATTTCAAAATTTCCACACGCTACCCTGAATCACCGTTTAAACCGGATTGAGATTGAAATTCTTCCAGCGGAGCTTCTGTTTATTAATAATTTAAAAAGGTATTTTGATACTGCTTTGCACTTCAAGGACTTAAGAACGTTTGTCTAACATCTCTACTCCTTCGCTACTTAAGAACTTTCTCTAATTTTTCTTTATTGCCGTATTTTCATTTTCATTTTATTGCCTTTTTTAATACGTTTTTATACTTATTTTTATATTTACTTTATATTCTTTTATATTTAACTAGCGGTGCTACCCGGCGTTGCCTGGGTGTGGTGAGGTGTGTGTGTGGGGGGGGGCGGGAGTTACAAAACAATAATACAATGGAAAATAAAGAATAAGTGGACGAAATGACCCTGTTTAAATGCTAAAACTTTATTTTAAAATTGGAAAACAAAAAAAAAAACAGCGAACGTGGTTGAAAATAAAGAATAAGCGAACGAAAAAAAAGAAGGCAAAAATGACTCTGTTTAAATGTTAAAACTTCTTTTTAAAAAGCAGCAAAAAAAAAAAAACAACAGCGACCGTGATGGAAAAACAAGCGAAGCAGGCATGGTCACGGGTGAGTGCACAGTGAACGAGGCATAAAAAATATGACAAAGTTCAGAATTTACCCCCCCCCTATTTAGCCCCAAAATTCCCCAGGGACGTCAAATCCTGGTGAAAATGAACAAATGATGCAGTTTCCGGCGTTAACATATGTAAATTTGTGTTTTGCACCATGCAAAAAAAAAAAGAAATTACTAAATCCATCATTTGCCCTTCCCCCATTTAACCCAAAAGGCCTTAACATATATAAATTTGAGTTCAGCACCATGCAAAACTACTACTCTGTTCCGTCTGCCTGCTTCCCTCCGGACTACAACTTGGTTGTCTTCAAGTCCAATGTTAACAAATTCCTAATGAACCGCCCCCTTAAGTAAACATTTCAGCAAATCTCCTCACTAACGTAATGTACTTGCAATAACCCTTATCCCTGAGTGGCTTCCGGGCCTTGATAAGTAGTGATCACTATGTAAAAAAAAAAAAAAAAATTAAATATACACAGAAAATTTTGGACAAATATGGTAAAATATTCCCAAAAGTAGAGTTTTTATTAGCCCTAAAAGCGCCCCTGGGGCACCCCCAAGAGTTATCACGAAGTATAGACAAATAAAAAAAATTTTTTTTTTTAGTCCTACCGGTGATTCACACGCTTAAGCAGGCATGACGATGAAGACGGTCACTGACATTAATTATTACATGCTTCCAGCATTTCAAGCCTCCACGCATCACAACTTGTCCATCGACACAGGACCACTTTTATAGACAAATGCCTGAGGGAGTATCTATACACAGATAATGTTACAGAGTCTTAGCTTTGTACGACAGCTAAATCTCTCTGTCGGTTCAAAATGTTGAGATCCAGCAACAAGCAAGAGCAAGATAGCCAGCAACAAATTAAACTGCAGACCAGCTTAATGCGGGTACTGGTCTTCTGCTTTATGGTTTTTTAAATCAGAGATTTGCTTCTCCTAGAAAGGTTGCCTTCACCACGGCTTACGGGAGCCCTCTCTACCCTAATACACATATACACACACACAAATATACACGGTGCTAGTTGGCCGTTGACCCAGAAAAAGAGTTCATTCGCCCTTTGGAAGGTCTTGTTTTTAATCCTTCAGGGAGACTAGCCGCCCTCCTCACCAAACCAGTCTGGTGGGGGAACCAGTTTAGTCGCTGGTGACCAGACCATGAGGCAGGTAGTACTGGGTTACATGGTTCCAGTAGCATATGACATGACCTGACATATATACATACATACATACATACATATATACATTTAAACAGACAAGTGAGATTCATATTACTTTGAATTTATATCTTTATTATTATTTTATAATTTTATACTATTATATACATTTTAACCCACAACGTATTTTTTATCTCCTTACTCTCCTTAATTTTATTCAATTATAATTTTTATATTTTATTCTTTATAATTCATCCCGCTCATACATTAATTCCATAGCTAATATAACATACTGACCCAACGGGTTACGGGTAGTAGTCTAGTAAATGTATAAATCTGTATACACCAGTATATATTTTTATATTTTCGTTTTCTTTATTGATATTCTCTCTCTCCTCTCTCTCTCTCTCTCTCTCTCTCTCTCTCTCTCTCTCTCTCTCTCTGTATATATATATATATATATACTGAACAACCCGTGACCCGTTGGGTCAGTATGTTATATTAGCTATGGAATTCATGTATGAGCGTCACACTTGTGACGTAAAGGAAAATTTTTTTTTTTGACATAACAGAAACATTTCTATGAAAGTATATTAAAATGAAAAAAGAATATTGATAGATTTTTTTTGTTTTACATCGTTCATTTCTGTATTACGTTTAAGTTATTTTAAACCCCACTTTTCCCATGTTAAATAATACTTTCGAAATAATAACGTTAATATTTCAGCGTCCCTATTGTTCTTTTTTGGGGGGGGGCGTTTAAATTATCCAATTTGTGTTTGTGAGTTCCTTTCTCATAGGTTTCGAAACGGCTGGCCTACATTTGACAAATTTCACACAAAGTTAATTTATATATCTGGGAGTGTTCTTAGATATGCCTTGTACAGAAATCCACCCGATAAGTATCGAAAATCGAAAAAATACGATCTTAAAAATAGTCTTTCTTCTCTTACAGATAAAAAAAAAGCATTTTTACTGGTGAAAATTATTCTTTTTTTATTTATAAAAGGAAGACTTTTTTCTAAGATCGTCAAGCCCAAATATCAGCTGACGTGATATTGTAAACAAAGACAGACGGAATTTGATGGACGACATTATCATTATCATTTTTTTCTATTATTTATTATCTTTTTTAAATTTTATTGTGAATTAGTCCATCAGGTATATTATTCCTCGTAATATATAATATTCAATGGAGGATTGATTTTATAATAATACATACGCAATCTGCATACATTAAAATATCATGTTTAAGCGTATTGTACGTGTGTGTGTGTGTGTGTGTGTGTGTGTGTGTGTGTGTGTGTGTGTGTGTGTGTGTGTGTGTGTGTGTGGTTTTACTCAGAAAGTCCAAGAGCTACGAAGACGGGAATAGTACGATTAAAGTCTAATGGTTCAAATAATTCTTAGCCCACCGATCTGACAATATCACTACACGGGATTGCATAATCTTACCTACACTAATGTTAACTCCTAACCCCATATTAATACAACTATACGATGATATTTTTTTATTTTATTTTCAGCGATTAACGCACAGATTAGATGGGCGCATCTTCAAATAAATCCGTCTTGTTTCATTTTTTTTTTTTTTTTTTTTTCGTTTGGAGATTAAAATGGCAGCCATTTCTGTTGTGATTTACTTTTTTTACTTCTTTTACTGGAGAGCGTGACAATTGGGTTTCAGACGTGAAGAAAAGTCTGCAGACTTTAATGAAATAATGTCGAGACGTTTTATCAGGAAGGCTAGGGAAGGTGAGATTTTGGGAAAATCATAGAACGTCGAAGATATTGCATTAAAATGAGATGATAACAATAAGTACGAAAATATAGGAGACGATGATAAGGTCATGTACTTTATTAACTGCAGAGTGCGAGTTTGGCACAAGATAAGTAAAGAAGGGCGTTTTTAAAATAGAGACAGACAAAACAAATAATATATAACTGAGGGCCCTCGGTACGTAGCTTTATACCACAAGAAATGTATATATATATATATATATATATATATATATATATATATATATATATATATATATATATATATATATATTATGGACTCTCGTGTTGGTTTGACGTATGAGGTTCCGCCACAACAACTCACGACGATGCCTCCGTTCAGTCTCGAAAGACAAAGGATACCCCCTGTAGAGGCAGCTACGCGTATAATTGTGAGGCAAGGGTTGCGCAATTCCAACCATACCTCTCCTGTATCGGCACTGTTTGAGTCCAGTGGCAAGGAGAAGTCCATGACGACTAGAAACAATGCCGAGATGATAAGCGGAGGGCAGATACAGCACCTGGAAGTCCAAAATGGTAACCCATCTGGTACTGACGAGGCTCATCGTTGCTTAACTTCGGTGATCTGACGGGAACCGGTATGTCAAACGTGAGTATGCCGCAACTAAGTTGCCTGGAAATCCATACAGATAGATTTGTTTTTGGTGGTGAAGACTTTGTGCAGAATCAACCACACTTTTTGGTATTACTGCTAAACTATCCTCGATGCAGATGACTGACACACACGGCACAATCACGTTGACACACCGGTTTTCGCCAGATCACGGGAGTTAAGCGACGTTGAGCCTGGCCAGTACCATATACGTGATCAATTAGGAAGGTTAGGCGCTGTATGTACCGCGCCGAGCCGAAGGAATTTCCAGGTTGGTATCTCGAAGCGCATTAATTCACTGGGAGAGATGCATCCCCAGGTTTCATTAAGACATGCATTTAGGAAAAGGTAACTCTAGTATCAAAACCTGCGGTCTACACACACACACACACACACACACACACATATATATATATATATATATATATATATATATATATATATATATATATATGTATATATATATTATTTTTTTCATTACCGTTTTATCTGTTTGGTTACATATGTTTCAGATGTTGGACCATGTTTACGATCCAACAGCCTCGTTAGACCTTACAGAAGTGGTTGTTAGTATTAGGAAGAAGTGTTTTAGAAGAAATACGAAAAAAAAGGGAGATGAGGTAGGAGATAATAAGGAGGGGAGGAGACGGGTATTGACAATATTTCAGTTTTGAGGGTTAAGATATATTAGATTGTATTGTGGGGGGTAGCAGATTTAGGTAGGCGTGGGTGGAGATATATGGATATAGGGAGGGGGAGGAGGAGGGGGAGAGAGGATTTTATTTTTCGTATTTCTTCTAAAAAAACTTCTTCCTAATACTAACAACCACTTCTGTAAGGTCTAATTAATCAGAAGTCCTATAGCAAGAGGATTTGAAGAAAAGGATATGAAAATTGTAGATCCAGATTGCGTGGTAAAATCCAAGGTGGACGTTCTTTACAGCAGTTGGGTAATAAGATCCAAGTTGTATATTGGGTAATCCGCATAGCTGAGTAGATATCCGAATCGGGCAAGTTCTTGTATAAATTTGTTTGTGGGTCCAGCGAAAATAATTCAAAGTCTGGTGGAAGCTTTATCATTAGAAGTCTATATTATTATTAGTGGGGTGAGGTGTTAGTTGTAGGGAGAGGAGGTAGTGGTGAAAGGTAAGAAGTGAGGTGAACACATGTGCATATATATCTATATATACATACACACGCACACATATATACATACATACACACACATACATACATATATATATATATATATATATATATATATATATGTTTTTATTTGTTTTTTTGTTAGCGATACACTTTGAACGAATTCAATTATTTATACGAAAGTGCATTTTTACCTAAATGCGAGTTGGGAATAATTTTCCCTTTGACCAATTTGGTACCCCCTAAATGGGGAAGGGCATATATATATATTATATTTAAAATATAATTATCCACTGACACGTGTTTCGTCGTCTACGACTCATCGGAGTGGCTGAATCTAGCGAGATTTGAAATCAGGACGCCATGATAAGAAGCCTAAACCTCTACCACGGGACCACCTCGCTACACAAAGCAGAATAGATATCTCTTTAAATAAAGTTCAAAGACTCATAGATTTTGTACTGGATATAGAGACAGGGCCAGGGAAGGAAAGGGAAGAAGAAAAAACATAGAGATAAGAATAAAAAGAAAAAGAAAAAGAAGCCAAAACGCACATGGAATAATGCGTTTTTTTGTAAATCTTATATTTTGTAAATCTTATAATCACAGGTTTCCATACCAACTGATTGTTAAATAAAAAAAATATTCTGAAGTATATATATATATATATATATATATATATATATATATATATATATATATATATATATATGAAATCAAAGGGATGCAGTGTTTACCTGATATACGAAAACGCATACTTAAATCGAATAAAAATACCAGTATTTACATATAGATTATTTAATCCCAACCGAATAAAAAGCTCAATACGCAATAGAGCTTATTATAAGAGAAAGAAAATTAAAACTGTAAGTTACAATATTTCAGCTGATCTCTATTTTTTAAAAATTAGTTTGAAATTACCTTTTCTAATTAGACCAGCGATGAAAGATGATATGCTTTTTTTTCTGTTCTTTTTATTTTCGACCGCACCTGACTGGGAACGAACTTTTCTTTGGACTACTGCACTGTACTAAAAAAAAAAAAACAATTTTCATTATTTTAGCTTCTTTGAAAACTTCCCAACCGGACTATGACTATTAACATCACACTGGATTTAATTTTGGACTTCATTCTCTCTAAATAATTATTTTCGCCTTTCTGATTACCTTGAGAGAATCTTCATGGAAGCTGAAATATTATGCGCGGTTTGCTTTTTTTTATATGTTTTTGCATATCCAACATTTTTTCACTTGTTTTCTTTGCAATTTATGACTATAATAAATTAATCACATAACCAGCACTGCTACAAATATAATTTGCTGATTTCTTTATGTCCTCTAATGAGAAGAATAGCAAGAATAGCATTCTTTGAAACTCATCGGAATAAAGACTTTGTAAATTGTTTTTTTTTTTTAGTATTCAGTCGAACAATAAATTTTGATTGTAAATTTCAACTTACAGTTTGTAATTTTTCCTCTTATATATATATATATATATTCATGTTTTCGTAATAAAAATAAATAAATATAATATATATATATAAAAATAAATAAATATAATATATATATATATATATATATATATATATATATATATATATATATTAGCTACGCTGATGAGAGCTAAAAAACCTCGAAACACGCGTGTACGTAGATTACTGTTTTAAAAATAATAAAATAAATAAAAAATGTTAAATACGTCCAAATTAAAAAGGGCGACTTTCTAAGTAAATAATAATAAAAAAAAATGAGCTCCGAGGCAGCGCCAATATTAACCGTAGTTATCGCTTGAAAAATAACAACAATAACAAAATCTATATATATACATATATATATATATATACATATATATATATATATATATATGGAGCAAACCAAGAAGAATAAGAGAAATTCTTTCAAAGTAGACTTATCGGAATCATACAAAGCTCAACAGTTGAGTTGGAGCTGTGGCACTATATGTTAGTGCTCCGGTTGTGGGGGATGGATACACAGAAATAAGCATCCAGAATGCAATCCCACAATTCCTTTCCTTTCCTCGATCTCTTTTTTCGTCTGGACAGCATGGGGTAAGACGTATACTTCTGTTTTTCAGTAAATGAGAAGAGGGGGCACCCCTCCCTCAGCACTAGTAAAGGTTATTTAGTTTAAAGGAGCCAATTGTGTTAATTTAATTATATGATCTGTATGTCAGTATTGTTATATATATATTTGTAAAATAAAATAGTTAAGATCTTATATATTACAATTATGTCGTCCATTGCTTGTGCCTGTATTGAATGTCTGCCTTAAGTCAAGCGAAACGGGCCTGAAGACGAAGAAGATTCCATCCATGTCAAACCCTCAAAGAACAAGACGTCATTCTGGGAGACGGAAGAGCCAGCTGCACCCAACATCTCAGGTATGCTTTTTTCTCTGCACCTAGTCAAAAAGGTCGTATAATCGACAGATCTTCACACCCGGACAGTTTCCAGGACATTTGTAAATATTTGCTGTTATCCCGTTTGAATAAGACACAACACAAATACTAATTTGAAAGATTATTTTATTTTCTGTTAACACTGCGAACATGGTAAGATGACATGAGTATAGCAGTCGTCAAAACACGTGTGTACTGGACGTCGACTCGAGTGAAATCTGGGTAGTTCTCCTTGAAAAGGCACCAGCGTTGTCTACTTGGTGGGTAGCAGCAGGCTGGTAGGGGAGAAGTCAGTAAGCAGGGTGACTAGCTGTAAGAAAGGGTTAAGAAGGGAGAATTGTCTTTTATACACTGTAGGGAAAAGGAAGGTTTAATATAGTGCTGAGGAGGATGGTAGTAGTAGTTTTGGTTTTGTGGCCTAAATATTTGGTCAGTACAGAGAGGTACCCTGCCAGTAGACCGAGTGCTCATATATATATATATATATATATATATATATATATATATATATATATATATATATATATATATATATATTTTAATAATAAATGCATTCAATATCTCTCCTACTTGAAGTTCTAGTTTTATCTTATGTTCCTGCACATTTTCATGGAGTAAAATGTGTTTTATTTTTGTTTTGTTTTTTTTTTTGTTGGTAGTTGTATTTTGCATACGTTTTTGCTTGTTTTCAATGTAAGGTTTCAAACGGTCTATTGAAACTTGTGTATGCGTGTTTGGGTTCGTTTCTATTAGGAAATATTTTGGTGTTCGTTTGAGTACAATGTAAGGACCTGAATAGGGTGCTTCTAATGGTTTTCAAACGCGGTCTATCCTAATCAAAACTTTATCACAGGTTTGAAGTTGATTTGGTACGTATGCTTTCTTTGTTGATTTTTCTCTGTTTGAAAAGTTTGTCAGATCAAATTTTGCCATAGTTTTGTGTAGTTCTCTTGTAAAATTTTGTGTAATTATTTCTGTATTTTCTGTATCAATCATTATTTGTGATAATAACATTTGTGCACCTGTGACCGCATAAAATGGGGGAAAATTGGAGCCGTTGGCCATACTTCGAATTCGCAAGAGGACTATTGGTAGAGCTGAAATCCAAGATTCTTTTTGGGCCATTAAAGCTGCTTTAATAGTTCTGTGGGCTCTTTCTATAAGTCCGTTGCATTGTGAATGATAATATGTTGTTAGTAGCCTATAGAATCCAATAATTTTTGACAATTCAAGGAATAGTTCGCTTTCAAATTGTGTGCCTCTGTCAGATATGACATGTAGTAGGACACCAAAGCGAGTAATCCACGTGTTAACAAAAGCTTCTGCTACAGTCTGTGCTGTAAGATCTGCTATGGGCTGTGCTTCTATCCATCGAATGGTTCGATGTACACATGTTAAAACATACTGACATGGATTTGTATAAGGATTGTTGGCACATTTTGCTGGGGGTAATGGTCCAATTATATCAATGTGTACGGTATGGAATCTTGATGATCGTATTTCCAACGTTTGAATTGGTGATTTGGTATGTCTGTATATGTTTGCTTGTTGACAAGATGTACATGATGCACATAATTCTTTGATTTATCCATATGTGGCCACTAAAATCTAGCCTTAATCATTTTGATCGATGATTTTATTCCAGGATGTAATACTGAATGTAAGCCGTCGAAGATAGATTTTCGTAGTGTACATGGTACAAAAGGTCTAGGGTATGACGTTGATGTATCACATAACACAAATTGATCTTTTCCAGATAATGTGAACTTCTTTAAGTCTGAATAGGACTGTATTTTGGTGTCTGTTTTCTGTGCATCTGCAAGTGCTGGGAGGTCGTACATATCTATTTGTACAGCAAATGTTAGGCGAGATAAACAATCTGCAACTATATTTTGGTCATCCTTCACATGGGCAATATCTGAGATTAATTCTGTGATGATGGTTAGTTGTCTTTGTTGCCTATCTGATTTTGCAGGTTTTAGACTGTGAAATGCACCGCATATTGGTTTATGGTCTGTCAGAAGCAATATTTCGCGACTTTCTATTATGTGGCGAAAGTGTAATACGGCCAAATATTCTGCTAAAAGTTCACGGTCGAAAGTGGAATATCTTGTCTACGTTGCTGTGAGTTTTTTTTGTTTTTTTAGAAAAACCCTATTGGTACTGGGGTTCCATTTATGACTTGATGTAAGGCAGCACCTACTGCATCTTTGCTGCTGTCCGTGACCAGTTGATACTGTGTACAAGTTGGTTGAGAGTGGGGTAATTCTGTTAGGTTACCCAGTATTTTTGTCATAGTAGAGAAGGCTTCTTTTTCCGAGGTATTTAAGGTGATTAAACCTTTCGGTGTTAGTCTTATTTTCTCAGACTAATTTCGCAAATCCTGGTATTAATTTACTATAAAATCCTACCATACCAAGAAATCTGCTTAGGCTTTTTGCATCTTTAGGGCACGGAAAGGATTCTATTTCTTTAACTTTATTTGCAGTTGGTGTGATTCCTTTTGAGTTGATTCTAAATCCTAGGAAGTCAAGAGATGTCACATTGAAGATAGATTTGGAAAGTGATATTTTTAGGCTGTTGTTTTCTAAGATTTGAAAAACTGTGTCGATAGCCTGTTTGTGGGATTGTTCGTTGTCACTGAAGATCAATATGTCATCTATATAAATGAAAACAGTCGATATCTCGGAAATGTATTTGATTTGATAGAGTCCCATCGGCGAGATTACGGCAGTTTTTGGACTATCATCGGGTGCATCTTAATCTGATGATATGCCGAAATCAAGTCAATTTTCGAAAATTGCTGTTTATCAGCGAGTTTAGCCGTAAAGGAGTTTATATTGGGGATGGGGTATCTGTCACTTTTAGTGATGCTGTTTAAGGCGCGGTAGTCTCCACAGCAGCGGTAACCTCCACTTTGTTTGGGTACCAGATGTAATGGGCTTGACCACTCATTGTCTGAAGGGGTTATTACACCTTCGTTTATTAAACGTTTAAATTCCTCTTTCGTCGCCGCCAGCCTTTCAGCAGACAGAGACTGGGGAGTGGCTACCTGTGTCGATTCTGTGATAAACACCACAGTACTCACTGTTTTTGTTGGTGTGCGGAGAGATAATTTCTGGGTGTTTATCCAGGCTTTTTCTAATGAATAAAGGCAGTTCTATTTCATTTACGACTACATTTACTGGTGCTACAGCATTTAATAGTAACTTTTTTGGTGTCAGTAACTGAGTCGTAAATTGTTCTATTTTTGCAGTCTAAGGACAAATTTATTTAAGAAATCAAGTCTGAGGAAGGGATTGGTGACGTTTGCGATAACAAATATCCAGGAAAATAACCTTCTCAAATTTGGTATCCCAATTTCAAGGTTAGCTTGGCCGTGGCATTCTATTTTATCACCGTTGGCAGTGCTTAGTGATACTGGTGTCGGGTGTAATGTGACACCGTTTATTATGGCTGCTGGTAATATCGAGATACTTGCGCCCGCATCTACAATAAATTTCAATGTTTTTGTCCCTAGCCTTGCTTTGACTTGTAGTAGTGGCGAACTCAAGTGGACGGACATGGCTCGCGCTACTAGTTTTCCGAGTCACTTGGTGTTGGTGTGGGTGGGCGTGAGCTTGGTAGTATTTTTATGTTTCGCTTCCCTGGCCATTTGCACCGGGGTTTGCAGGTTCTGGCTTGCTCCGCGAAGTAAATATGTGCTCTGCATATCTTTGTTTTGTTCAGGGAAAAATGGTTTAACACCTATCAGTATCCGAACGTTGCTCTTGTTTTTGTCAGTATGCTGAGTCGTAAACGCTGTTGCATTTATATTATTCAACAAAGACATTAGTTCGTCCGCTAGTTTTCCTAGTTGAGATGCGTTTAGCTCTTTCTGTGAGGCAATGACCGGTGAAATTGTTGCGGGTAAGGCTTGCACAAATTTATGAAGAACAATCTCTTCGCCAATACATATCCTTTTTGCAATAGACAGCATCTCTTGAAGATATGCGGAAGGGCGGCCAGTTATAGTGTTAGTTGACATTAGTTTGTCGAGCAATTCCGGCTTGGTCCTTTCGTGGGACTCAATCAAGGAGCATTTTAGTTCCTCATATTTCCTGCCTTCTAAAATATTTATCGGTATTTTAACTACGACCTCTGCAGGCAAGTATGATATGACAGCATAAAATTAGTTGTTGACACTGTTATGTTGCGCAGGTGGAATTGAGCTTGCAGAATGGAAAACCAACCATTTACTGCCGTTTCCATAAACTCAGGTTTTTTTAGGTTTATTTGTTGTACAATGGATTCTTCCATTTTCTTTCTTTCTTTTTTTAAGTATATATATATATGTGTGTGTGTGTGTGTGTGTGTGTGTGTGTGTGTGTGTGTGTGTGTGTGTGTGTGTGTGTGTGTATCTTTTCTTTTTCTTTTTTATGTGTGTAGGCAAAGAAGGAGGGGGAAAATATAGTATTGTTGTACTTACATCAAAGGTTCTCTCTGAAACGTTTGCGACGCGAACTTGAGTAGTCACTGGTATTTTCCTGGAGATTCCAAAGTGTGTTTCATTTCTTTTCGGTTCGAGTCTAGTTTATGTTGTTCATTTCTTAAAGCAAAGTTCTTTTGACGAGGTGCAGTGTTCTTTAGGCAGGGTTACCATTGTAATATTTGCTGTTATCTCGTTTGAATAAGACACAACACAAATACTAATTTGAAGGATTATTTTATTTTTTTGTTAACACTGCGAACATGGTAAGATGACATGAGTATAGCAGTCGTCAAAACATGTGTGTACTGGACGTCGACCCAGTCAACTCTGCCTGGTTCTCTTTGAAAAGGCACCAGCGTGCTCTACTTGGATGGTAGCAGCAAGCTGGTAGGGAAGGAATCAGTAAGCAGGGTGACTAGCTGTAAGGAAGGGTTAAGGATTGTGTTGTACTTTTTAAAAAAATCATTGAAAATTTTATATCTATATCATTAATTGCTAGACGAAAGATAATATTTTAAATTACAACAAAATGTACATTACATAACATAAATCCAAGGTAATTTTTTGATTCAATTTAAATTAAATTTTTATACTTTACTTTGTAAATTTATAAAAGTGCACTTTGAAGATAAATAAATTTCAGATTGAATCTTGTTACCTTTATTTTTAAAGCCTATAGTAAAATCATTTTGTTTAACAATTTTCGTGCTTTGGGTGAAATATTTTTCTAACTTGTATCTCCTTCTCTCTCTTTCAGTTTGTATTTCTCCTAACACCACAACTCATTTTTGCAACCTCCTCTTTGTATTATTACAGGTCTGAATATTCTCTCTGTTTCAGTTTGTATTTCTCCTAACACCACAACTCATTTTTGCAACTCCCTCTTTGTATTATTACAGGTCTGAATATTCTCTCTGTTTCAGTCTGTATTTCTCCTCACACCACAACTCATTTTTGCAGCATCCTCTTTGTATTATTACAGGTCTGAATATTCTCTCTGTTTCAGTTTGTATTTCTCCTCACACCACAACTCATTTTGCAACCTCCTCTTTGTATTATTACAGGTCTGAATATTCTCTCCGTTTCAGTTTGTATTTCTCCTCACACCACAACTCATTTTTGCAACTCCCTCTTTGTATTATTACAGGTCTGAATGTTCTCTCTGTTTCAGTTTGTATTTCTCCTCACACCACAACTCATTTTTTGCAACTCCCTCTGTGTAATACAGGTCTGAATAATGAGAAAATCTGAAGTTTTTAACAAAAAATTTAAAATAACCTTTTTAGATTAAATTTTTTAAAACTTCTTTCAGAATAGAAAATCTTTGAAATTTCATAAGGAACATATTTCATATAGGTTTCATTAACAAATATTCAGTACATAACGAGAAAAATAGAGATGAAAATTTCAAAAGGACTGTATAACTGGTTACAGTCAATAGTAGTCCTCGCCAGCGAAAGTCTTTTTTATTGTTATTCTATTATTATCATTATTATTATTATTTAAAACATTTTGTGCCCTGCTCTTAAGCGCGAGGACTATATATATATATATATATATATATATATATATATATATATTAAATTGTAATACAACGAATTTCAAAAAACTCTCATTGAAATGAAATGAAGTGGTTGAGTTTCATATCAAAGAATTTTTATTATTCTAAGCAAGACAAAGAATAAAAATAAAATAATAAGAATAAATAAAAACTATTCCAAAGAAGTATATCTATATATACATTCTCGAAATCTTATATATATAAATATATATATATATATAAATATATATATGTATATATATATATATATATATATATATATATAT
>NC_136522.1:14714487-14719487 GCF_053919585.1 Euprymna scolopes
GATCAAAATCGCCTGTTCATTCTTTCATCGAATATTTTCGATTATCGATTAGCAATACTTATCGAAGACATTCCCATGCAGAACCTATCAAAGAACACTGCCAGATACGTAAAGTACATTTGTGTGGAATTTCATAAAAAATCGGCCCAGCCGTGGCAGAGTCTATAAGGAACGAACATACACACACATACATACACACACTCACACACACATAAAAACACACACTCACACACACACTCACACATACATACACACGCACACACATACACACATGCATACACGCACTTACACACATACACACACTCACACACATAAACACATACACATACTCACACACATTCACATAAACACACACACTCACACACACATACACACTCACACACATACACACACACTCACTCACACATACACACTCACACACATACACACACATAAACACACACATACACACACTCACACACATACACATTTGCACACATATAAACACACATACACACACTCACACACATACACACATACACACATACACACGCACATAAACACACATACACCCACTCATACACATATACACATACACACACATACACAAACACTCACTCACAGACACACACACACACACATAGACACACACGCACATACACACTACACATACACATTCTTTTTATACAATAGTAAGGATAAGATAATCGAGTACGAAGAAAATGTTAGGCTATACACTCAAGAGCATAAATTGACAAAAAAAATTATTTAACAGGCGGCGAACTTTAAATTAAAATAAATCACACAAAAAATATTTTCATTATATACATAGGTGATTTATTCTAAAGATATATTTCTGACATTTACAATTTAAATACAATTTGTGTGCATATAGACGACTGCTCGTGCGTACATAGCATAATCTAGAACAGGGTTTTCCAAACTTCAGGACACCATCGAATCCCTGAGCAAAGCAAAGCCTTTCCACGGAGCCCTAATGAAATGATTTCCAAAACAAAGATGAAAAACATTCATTTCAAATTTTAAAATTAACTAATGATAATGTTTACAACCATTTTTGTTTTTGATAAATCAGAAATTGTTGTATTCTTTGTCCAAAAATTGTATTTTTTAAAAAAATTATTTTCTATTTTCTTTTTCTTGAACCATCCTGAAACTCTTTACACCTATAGTAATGTATCATATCTCTTTCTAGTAAAAAAAAAAATCAATAATTAAATGTTTGCAGCTACTTATTTTTTTTCCATGTAAAGCATTTGGTTCTCTTTAAGAAAGGGGGTCCGGAGCCCCTCCGCCTTACTTACGGGGTCCCAGGGTTCCGTTAAGCCTACTTTAGGAAACCTTGATCTAGGGGCCCAATTTTCACAAACACTACGCATTAAATTAGGCTGTATTTCGATAATAACACGTTGAATATTCTTTCAAGTGGTCTATTGTGTCTAGTTCATTAGCGTAGACATAATAAGTTTCATATCTCCAAAGAAAATAAGCTAAGGGAATCAAATCGCAAGAGCGAGGTGGCCAGTTGACAAGTTCAGTTCATAAAATGATCCGTTTATGAAATGTTTCTCTCAGTAAATTGACCGAATTTTGTTTGCAATTCGCAAACTTTGCTCGGATACTTATGAAACTGTGTTAGCGGACTTGTTATAATCAACTGCCATAGAAGTATTCAACAAATGGGAAGGTTGAAATGACGCGTGCATCCTAATAAGCCGCTTTTTCTCAATTCACTGGATAGGGCTTAACTTTAATCTTCTTAAAGAGGTTATATAACTTAAGAATGTTATTATTTAAGTCCGCAAACTTGAAATCAAAATAAATTACAGAGAAATATTTTTATTATACAAATATCTGATTTATTCCAAAGATTAATTTTTGGTATTTATAATTTGAATACAATTTTGGCATATGATCTCCGCGCCTCGCACGTACATGGCGAAATCGAGAGGTCCAATTGTCTTCCAAGTGGTCTTTTTGTGTCTGGTTTATTAGAGTAAAAATGGGACTTTACATATCCCCTAAAGAAAATAATCTAATGAGGTCGAATCATAGCAACGGTGGTAAAGTTGGCAGGTCCATTTCGGGAAATTATTCATTCATCAAATTGTTTTTCTCAATTTATTGTAGAATTTGAATTTTGTCAACTCTAAGCATTAAATTAGGCTGAATTTCGACAATAACGCGTCGAATATTGTCTTCTAAGTTGACTATTGTGTCTATGTTATCTATTTATTGTGTTATTGCGTACAGCTGAAAAAATTTGGCCTCCAGATTACGCCATACAGGCGCGAACCGCGCAGACAAAAAACCGGAAATTGTATTTAAATCTTTGAAATAAACCACATATGTTATGTTATATGTGCGCGAGCAGCGAACCATATGTCTAAAATTGTATTTAAATTATAACTCCAAAAAAACAATATATTTGTATAATAAAACTACCCTTGTGTGATTTAAATTTCCTGCCTTGACAAAGTTCAAAATAGACTTCGTAATCTAGTGAGAGATGCCTTTTCTTTTCCCTGCATCCTCTTTCTCACAGAAGAGACGTTCGAGCTTGTCTCTACTTTATCGTCGTTTTTATGACAAGTGCTCGTCTGAGCTTCAATCTATGGTCATCCCATGGCCTGAATTTCATGAAAAACACTCGTCTCTCTGCAACCACTATCACTAATTTCTCCCATTCTTTATTTGTGCCTAAACCTAAATGTAGATTCCATGAACAAAGACTCTTTCTTATATCTGCTCGCCTTTGGGACTCTGTTCCGTTTTCTTGCTTTCCAGTTGACTACAACATGGTCGTCTTCAAGTCCAACGTAAACAAATTCTTGATGAACCGTCCGCTTAAGTAATCCAATTTACCAAATTTCCACTACTAACGATGACTACATTTTCCCATTGACTATTGTACACTCATTAACCCTTACTCCCGAGTGGCCTCCGGGCCTGGATAAGTGGCGACTCCTTTGTAAAAAACAAAAAAAAAGTAAAGTTCGCCGCCTCTAGGAATAACGCCCTTTACACATTTACTTTTTTTTTTAGGGAATCATACGAGTTAATATAGAGATTTCAGAAAGGGAACTTTCTTTTTTTATATTATTAACTATTAATCGGGAATCGGAAAAATTGGAAGATTTGGAGCTATCGGAATCGGTATCGAAATCACAAAAGATTGATGCCTATTTTCCGATGCCAAAAACGATTCTTTTAATTGTCTTTTTTATTTGATTTTTTTAAAGTAAAATCTTCCCTCGCTGATAATAATGATAAAATAATTAATATTTCTTGATTTTAAAATACCAGTAAAGCTAAAATCGATAGATCACTCTCCATAAGTTTAGTTTGACGTTTAGGAAAATATTTGCATATTTAACATGTGTTTTTATGAAACTCGGAGAAAATAACAATCTTATAGTTAAATAATTATAGATTTATAAAGAATCGGAATCGGAATCAGCAATTGCATCGGAATCGGGAATTTAACACTGAATCGGTAATTGTATCGGAATTGGGAAAAAATATTGGAATCGTCCCATCACTAATATATATATATATATATATATATATATATATATATATATATATATATATATGAATAAAAAATCAATACGAAAAATATATGAATGTTTATATCTTTTCTGTATTTATTTCCTGTGTGTTATATATATAAGAGATGGCGCCTTTTTAAAACAGAATGTGTGCATATTTATCGATACATTTATAAAAGTGAGAATGCGTGTGCGTATGAGGACACTTCTCAATCTATATACTCAACGAATTTTGGAGCTACAGACTTGAAACTATGTATAAAGGGTATTCAGATATGTGGAAAGATTTTTATCAGTTTTCATCCGGCAAAAAGTGTTACTGATGGGTTAAAATTGAAAGATTAGTACTTGGGGGGGGTCATCTGATCTTTATCTGTTTGTCAACTGTTTCACAACTGCGCATGCGTAGATCGTTCGCATGAGAGTTTCCATATGCTAAGACTAAGTAGATTTAGAAAACCGCAAGCTGGCCTAAGGTTTATCGTACTTGATTCACGGTCTTAAAACTTTGGTTTCGATCTCAGCTCGAGTACTTTTTTATACTTAGAAGTGAACTGTTTAGAAAAAAACATAATACTCGTATGCACATGTCTCAGTTTCTTTTTTGCTTTTATACTTCATTTCTTAAAGGAAATTTCCGTTACGTTCAAAACTTGGCAATGCCGTGTGCATCTGCTAGTATATACAGTGTATTGTGACGTGACCATCCCAGGGAACGGTTAAGCTCCCCATGGAGGGGGGCAAGTCTCCCGAAATACTGGAGAAGCCGGGCGGATATGATTTTTTTTATTCTTTAATTATCGTTGGTGTGCCCGGGTAACGGCAAAAGACCTTGCTGAGATGAAGGATTGAAATTGGATTTTATTGTTATGAAAATCGACAACAATATCATTTTTTTTTTTTTTTTTTTTTTTGTAAATTGTTCTCCGAAAATGGAATGGCTCAGAGTTCAAGACTACGGATGTTTATAGTTTAAGTACAATACACGCAAACCAGAGGGTCGCGGGGATGACCTCCCGGGGCATGAGAACGTTTGCAGATCCAGATGTGCACTCGAGGGAGGGAGAATCTCTCACCCTGAGGTGATGTAACTGGATACGATTGAGCCAGGAAACAACCCCGGTTTCGCTCCTGCGCTGAGTATATGAACGGGGCGCAGAGTCGAACCCGTCAGTTGAAGCTGAATTTGGAATCCGAGTTGTTAAAGTTGAGACAGAACAACTCGTCGAATCGCCACATGCTCCACCTCTCTTCATGCATCATTCTCACCGCAATATCGAGAGAAATCTAGTTATCGACTCAGTGGAGTCGGTCAAAATCAACATTGAACTGTAGACAATTGTACATAATTGTATATCTGTATGTCCTTTCTTTAATTTAATCACTACAAAAGAGCACTAAGTTGTTTTACTTTTGTATGCTTAAAATTGCTTTCCTTCTAGCGTGACA
>NC_136522.1:14724487-14756987 GCF_053919585.1 Euprymna scolopes
CTGACCTCTAACCTCATCAGAAACTGTGGCTCGTAATCATATTTCTCCAGAAGGCTTCATAAGGATCTCTGCGTCTCTGTGTTGTTTTTCGCTGAAAAGCAAGAAATAAGCTTCGCATGCGCGCCAGGGAAAGAAAGAGAGACAATTCAGGGTTTTCTATCTACGAAAAGTTAATTTCACAAAAGTTACAGTTTTTTTTTTACATATGTATATCGTTCAGTTCGCCAAAACATTTTAAGTCTCACAAATCTATTCCTCGTCCTCTAAGTGGCAGTCACGATTAAGAGGGGGGCGTCGGGCGGTGTTAGGAGCTTATTTCTTCTCAAAATTAGGCCTCAACTGCTCCTAACCGTCTGGGCGCTTGTTAAAATATCCAAGGACGGGTTGGGGTCCGGTGGTTTGCCAGACCAACCGAAATACAACACGTCACGAGGGGAATTCCCCAGCCATTTTGCGTGTGTGCAATTCAGCAACCCGTCCGCAGTAATAAACTATCCTTCAAAGTTCACCGCAAAAATGATTACATGCATTTCTATTCACACCATAATAATAAAATAAAAGTCACACAAATATTTTCCAGAATAAATAATAATAATAAATCATATACACCAGACCTTTCTCTCATAAACAGACATCTTCTTTTACCTACACACACCAATAATACAATAATCTTTAGCACACTAAACAAACTAGAAATTTTTATCCTACAAACCACATTACTAACCATAAGACATATATTAAAAACTACGAAACATCTCCAAAACAAACCAGTTTCCAATGGAGGTATATACATTATTCCTTGCCAAAATTGCCATCATAAATACGTTGGTGAAACCCAGCGTAAATTGGAAAAAAAGGCTCAGTGAACATAAAAGAGATATAAAAAACGGCAATTCTCTAAGTCCATTATTCTCTCATTCATTGCAGCATAATCACACCTTTGACTTTAAACAAGCAAAAGTAGTTCAAAGTTCCATTATAGCATATTTATTATGGGGTGGTCGAACACTCTGACATTAGATAGATAATTCAATGTTGAATTTAAAAGAAATAAATAAAAATACAAAACTCACCAAGATCCCCCCGACCACCGTCACCCAACATACCCTTTAAATATCGGCATAAAAGAAGACTGACTGTCTGGTATTCGTCCTCTTTAAGCTATCGACTCCAAGCTAAGTCGAACCCTACGATCCCAAAAGCTAAACAATTTTTCTGTTCGTAACTTTTGCAGCCTACATATCTAGAAACACTAACATGTTTAGTTTTGTATTTTTTTATTCTTTCTCTTTTTCCTTATCACAGGTTTAACTTGAATCCTGAATATTTGTCTTGTTTTCTTATCTTTCTCCTAAATCTTATTAACCAATACTTTTTTCTTATTTAAAACGAGAAAAAAAAGTCTCCTATGAAATTGAACAGTTCCCAAATTATATTTGCATATTATCTGAACTCAAAAACATGCGGCTTCTTTTTCTTCTAAAGTATGCATTACTTCTTGCTAAAGTTAATACATAACCATATAGGTATTACTTCTTTACCAGCTTTTTAAACGAGTTAAAAATAACCAGACTTTTCAATTTGATAAAAGTTCTATTATAGCATATTAATTATGGGGTAGAGCTGGAACGGTTTAACATCCCAGCTCGACCTAGATAAAGGCAAAAAGTATCCATGCATTAACATGGGAGGGGAGACTATCCTTAAGTACTATCCTAAGCCGGGAATGGGGCAACGGACTTATACTAAGTAGATATCAATAAGTCCTTCTCACCTTTTTTTTTAATTTTATTTATTTATTTATTTATTTATTCCCCCCCACCCCACCCATGGAGAGTAGATAATGCATGTGGATGTGTTACCGGCAGCTCCAGTAACTCTCGCTTCTTCTTTCCTGTCCTTCAGTCCTCATTTCCAATGAGTGATTTTTCTGACAAAGGGTGAAGAAAAAGCTGCTTTCCAGGTCGGTAGTACTTTGTAACGAGTAGCCTGAGATGTCGGAAAAATTCTGTTTCTATGTCTATCCTTGTAGTCATGTCACTAGTAAGGGTGATGGAGGTAAACATTTCATCTGGGCTGACGTTACCCGCCTGATAGTCAGGGACCCGAACCTTGGATTAATCACTAAGCAGGCTGTCCTATCAGCAGGTGTAAAGTACCAGGGCTGCTGTATTGCCATTTAGTGAATGGATTCTGGACCATACTGTAGTTTCTGGTAGGGCCTCTCGATGCCATACTAGTGGGTAATTGTTAGGGCTTTACCTTATCATGTGCCACAAAAAATTCTTGTCTTTTTCTCTTTTATTCTCTTTCTCTGTCCTGCTCCAACCAAGTCTACCGACCTGCTCCACAAACCCCAAAACCCCAACAATCATGACAAATTTCCAAAAAAGAAACACGAATAAACCTAGAACCCCATCCACCAGCGTAGGCCCCTACTACCAGGTCTCCTTCTCCAACATCAGGGGTCTACGTTCCAACCTTCCAGAGGTTGAAACACAATTACAGGAGACGAAACCAGACATATTCTTTCTAAGTGAAACTGGCACAGGGCCAACCACTTTTCTAGACGAATTCATAATTAAAGGATACTCTAACTTAACATCTAAATCTGACCCCCAAGATCGTCATGGGCATGGAATATGTGCCTACATCAAAGATGGCTTTCCATGTGGTAGGGATATCTCCAGAGAAGACGCTAATTTACCCTATATGTGCTTCCGGGTTGCACTAGCTTACACCACTGCATTTATATTTGCCCTCTATCGCCCCCACAACAGTGAGGTTACTACCTTTAAGAGCATATCTGAGAAAATTGACCACATCCTGTCTGCTCATCCTTCGGCTAACATTTATATTTGCAGTGACTTCAATGTTCATAATGTGGAATGGCTGACCCATTCAAATAAAACCGATGACGAGGGGAGGTTTTGTCATGATTTTGCCATTGTCTATGACCTCACTCAGATTATTCACGAACCCACCCGTGTGCCCAATACACCCGGTCAATATGCAAGCCTTCTAGACCTTTTCCTTACAACTTCCTCTGAGCTGTGTTCATGTTCCGTTCTATTTCCTCTGGGATCCTCTGACCACTCCGTTGTATCAGTTAAGATAAAAATGAAATGCAATAAGTCTTTAGACGTACCTCTCCACCGTACTGTATATCGATACTCTATTGCTGACTGGGATAGCTTTTGTACATTCATATCTGACCTACCTCTGCATTCCGTGTTTTAAAAAGGTGTTCTCTATAGTATCAGACTTGTCCGAATTGTTAATTGTAGGTATAGACCGATTCATACCATCCAAAAAATTCCAACAAAAACCTAACAGCCAGCCATGGTTCTCCCCTGAATGTGCTGCTGCCATCGCGCACAGAAATCACTTTTTCCATAGCTACCAACGTAATAGATGTAATGAGACTAAAACTGCTTTCAGGACTGCCAGCAACCACTGTAAAAGAGTAATATAAAAGTCAAAAGAGCTATATGCTCAGTCTGTTAAATCCAAAGTAGCTGAGCAGCGGCTTGGTTCCCACCAGTTCTGACAAATAGTAACCAGAATCTTGAACAGAAGCGTGCGTTCTATCCCAACTATCATCAATGGACCTGAGGTCATCTCGTCAGCATAAGACAAGGCCAGATTATTTGCAAAGAACTTTGCAGCTAATTCTACCATATGCGAAAAAGACCATCAACTCCCTATATTTCCTCCTATAACAGACAACACGCTATGCAACATACAAATATCCGTGTGTGAGGTCGCCAAGCTAATCAAGAACCTTGATTCCAGTAAAGCAACTGGCTCTGATGGCATTCCAGTTATAGTGCTGAAAAGGCTCCAACCAGAACTTGCCTCCATACTTACAAAACTGTTTAAGCCTTGCTTTAAGGAGAAGTGCTTTCCAACACCCTATAAAACCTCATCAGTATGCCCTGTATTTAAGAATTAAGGTGAAAAGTCATCTCCCTCTCAGTACAGACCAATAAGTCTCCTGTGTGTCATGAGTAAGTTGTTGGAATCCATATTAAATAAAGACGTAGTCAACCACCTGAACAGAAACAACCTTCTTAGTGACATGCAATATGGTTTCCGCTCTGCAAGATCTACAGCAGATTTGCTAACGGTTATATCACATAGGATTAGTGAAGGTATTGACAAAGGCTTTCTTTCCAGGGCAATTGCTCTTGACATATCGAAGGCCTTCGATAAGGTATGGCATAAGGGCCTACTTCACAAGATTTCCAGCTACGGTATTACTGGAAATGTTTTCTCAATCATTAAATCATTTCTCTCTGATAGGTTTATAAGAGTAGTGGTTGATGGACAGAATTCAGAGGCCTGCAGTATTAATGCTGGAGTCCCCCAGGGGTCCATCCTGGGCCCAACTCTCTTCCTGGTCTACACCAATGATCTCCCAAAACACATACTTAAATCATTCGTTGACATCTATGCTGATGACATGACCATCTATGGCAGCACATCAAAGGCCGTAAATGACAAAGTTCTCTCTAATTCTCTCTCCTCTGATCTTGAGCACGTGGTACAGTGGGGGAAGAGGTGGCTGGTCACTTTTAATGCATCCAAAACCAAGCTTCTATCTTTATATCATCAATGTTCTGATCCCCATCTGGCATTAATTGAAATGGATGGCTCTCATCTTGGGGAGGCTCCATGTTTTGACAAGCTTCTGGGTTTGTCCTTTACTCCTGATTTGAAATGGAACACGTACATCAAATCTGTTGCCAGGGACGCTGGGAAAATGGTGGGATCCTTCTGCCGCTCCAGAAGATATCTCACTACTGATGCAATTCTCTATCTGTATGAAAACCAAGTACGTCCAAGGATGGATTACTGCTGCCACATCTGGGAAGGAGCTTCTAAAAACAGCCTATCCTGCCTTGACAGAGTACAAAATAAACTTCCTGCAACCTCTCTCCCAGAAGAGACGTTGCGAGCCTGTCTTGTTTTATCGGTATTTCCATGGCAGGTGCTCGTCTGAGCTCCAATCCCTTGTTCCCCCTCGCCAATCTTTCACGAGAAACACCCTGGCTGAAACTACTGTCAATAATTTTTCCCACTCTCTATCTGCGCCTAAATGAAAACATAGATTCCATGAGCAAAGCTTCTTTCTTAGAACTGCACGCCAGTGGAACTCTCTGCCACTTGCCTGTTTCTCACCTGACTACAACTTGGACGTCGCCAAGTCCAACATAAACAAACTCCTGACAAACTGCCCCCTTAAGTAAGACACTCTATTAACCCCTCCCCCAATACCAATGATTACTACAATACTATCTCATTGATTACTGTACAGGCAATAACCCTTATCCCTGAGTGGCCTTCGGGCCTTGATAAGTGGTGACCCCCATGTAAGAAAAAAAAATCATATAAACAGCGCCGGAGACTTCTTGAATTTGCGCTTATCGCAAATTCAAGCACAATTAAACAACGTGCAGGTTTCTATAACATAGCGCGATTAATAAGTAAACTTTTATTAAAAGAACATTATTTAACTGTAGACACAGGTTAACCTTCTCACACCATTCAAACCCCCCCCTGTAATAATTAATGCATATAATCTCAATCAATAAATTACATTACAAAAAACACTCATTTCATTTCTGTTACAAACCTATATTTGAATTTCAACAGATATATCTTCTTTTTTTTCCAGTAAGAATATTAACTGCGTTCATATTTTTTTAATTACATTAACGACTATATGACGTCACTAAAATTTCCCTTTCTTTAACAACGCCAGCTGCCTCCCCCCCCCCCCTCCTTTTTGAATTTCCAACGTCTTTTTCCGTTTTTCTGAAATAGAACTGCGTCACATTTTGCACGTGAAGCATTTTCAAATATTTTGTACTGGTATTTTTTGTTTCTTAATCTCATTCATCCAGAGGAAGTCTCGAAATAAAGACGAAACGTTGATGAACAGATAATACGGTTTGTTCCTTTTTATTTCTCTATTTTGTCGGAGTACTATTTTCATTATTTTCATCATATATATATATATATATATATATATATTTGTTGTTGATTTTTTTTAAACGATAATACTGTTAACTTCGCGCCTTCACCTTGAAGATCATGTGGGACCCTGACAAAAGGAGGGTGGACCTGTAAATTTACCCTTGTCCGTTCCTTCATTCGTCTGTCCGCACTTTTCTCAATAAGTACGCCTTGGAATTTTTGAAATTTTGCACAAACATTAAGCATAATATGACTAAAAATGTAGCAGAACAGATTTTCTGAAAAAAAAAACAAAAACTCCGGTTGCTTCCCAATAGGCGTCTTTCGGGTTAAAATGGCTAAAATTGACACTTTTGTGCTTATTAAAAAAAAAAAAAAAAAAAAAGCATTGATGCCTTGGATTTTATAAAACTTTCTCAAAAAGTTGTAACTAACTGATTTCTATATAATCGTGTTTGTCTATACTTCGCGATAACTCTGGGTGTGCCCCCAGGGGGGTATTTTTAGGGCTAGTAAAAACAATCCATTTTGGGGACTATTTTACCATATTTGTCCAAAATTTTCTGTGTATATCTATTTAGCAGGTTCGCATGGTGCTGAATTTAAATTTAAATATGTCTTAGAGACTTTGCGGGCAAAACGTGGGGGGAGGCAAATGATGGACTTAGTCATTTCTTTTTTTTTTTTTTTTTCTTTTTTTGCATGGCGGAAAATTCAAATTTACATATGTTAAAGCCTAAAACTTCACCGTTTGTTCATCTTCAACAGGATTTGACGTCCCCTGGAGACTTTGAGGTAAATGGGGGAGGGGCATAATAACTGTAGTAATTTTTTTTTGTCTCGCTCACTGTACACTCATGGGGAGGGGGGGAGTCCTTCATGCTTGACTTGTTTTTTAGGAAATCGCCCATAGTTTTTTTTTTTTTTTACGTAAACAAATAATTTTTATTTATTATTTTTAAAACAGTAATCTGCGCAGTAGCTTGACTGCTTTTAGGATTCGAACTCCGGATCTTATGTATTGCAGCCCGGCGCGCTGCTCAATACACCAGGAAGCCACGGATAAATTTACTATGCATTTTTTCGTATATATATTTACGTAGATTTGTTGATTTTTTTTTTAAAGGATAAACGGTTAACTTATCGTATTCACTTTGAAGATCTTGCTTCTTAGGAAATCGCGCATATTTTATTTTAAAAGTTATATATATATATATATATATATATATATATATATATTTTTTTTTTTTTTTTTTTTTTAAATAAAAATGTGATAAAAGAAAAATGACTTTTTCTTTTATCACATTTTTATTTCAATTATCCTGAAGATGTCCTCTGAAACAAGGACGAAACGTTGATTTTTTAATAATTCCATTCGGTTTTTTCTATTTTTTCTTTAAACATATGTATATATATATATATATATATATATATATATATATATATATATATATATATATATATAGTTTTTTAACCTTACTTTTTATATTTTATCATTCGATAAAAAACTATTTAGTCAATAAGTCATTTAATCACCTGCAATCACTGCATCAACTTGCTCCCTCGAATTCACTATAGTACTAATGTTAATTTAAGGGATCATCAGTTGTTTACCATTTACCTTTCGTTTGATGCTAATTCGTTATTGTTCCTTATTTTGCTGATTTTTCTATTGTTGGAGCTGATAATGTTAGTTAAGTTTCTGGACGTTGAGATAATTTTACAGAGTTTCTATTTATTATTTTGCTTAATTTATTATCCAGGGCGAAGTTTTGGTCTATTGTTCTTTAGAATTCCTTAGGTATATTATTTTTTATATGCTCGCTGAATGGTGGATTGAACCAAACCTGTCTCTTGCGTCTATTTCTCTTATTTATGATACCACCTTACCTGTTCTGCTGTTATTATTATCCCCACCCTTCCTATTCTTTGGATCATATTTTTCTAGCCTATATATATATATATATATATATATATATATATATATATATATATATATATATATATATAGTAAGTTATAAAATGTATATGGCGATTAAACTACACTGAATATTCCGCGTTTCATCCACTCTAGGATTCTTTAGGCTTAAGCTTAATCGCCATATACATTTTATAACTTACTAACTAGCTCTACCTACATATTGAGCACTTTTGAAGTAAATACTTAAAGTTTACGCATAAATCTATACTTTCGTATATTAATTTTATGTGAGTAAATTAATTAGTTATATATATATATACATATATATATATATATATATATATATATATATACCTTTTAAATAATACACAGAAAACCCCTAAGAGCTCCTTTCGCCAACAAACTAATCAGGGGTTAATCGTTGGTAACATGAAAATACAAACAAAAATATATTATTTTCGATCTTATTTACTTTGTTTCTCAAATTACTGGGATCTGTCCTTCCTCCTCCTTATGCAATACATCGACTCGCTAAGCAAAAAAAAGTAGCAATGACTGTTTGTAATATTCGCTGAGTAGATAGATGCGTAAAAAAAGGCATATCAGCAATATATATATATATATATATATATATATATATATATATATATGTGTGTGTGTATGTATGTATATATAACTACTTCATTTACTCACATAAAATTAATATACGAAAGTATAGATTTATGCGTAAACTTTAAGTATTTACTTCAAAAGTGCTCAATACGTAGGTAGAGCTAGTTAGTAAGTTATAAAATATATATGGCGACTAAGCTACACTGAATATTCTGCGTTTCATCCACTGTAGGATTCGTCAGGCTTATGCGCATAAGCCTGACGAATCCTACAGTGGATGAAACGCAGAATATTCAGTGTAGCTTAGTCGCCATGTATATTTTATAAATTACTATATATATATATATATATATATATATATATATATATATAGGTAACTTATTGCTGTGAATCCAGAATTAATTTACATATTGTTTCCGCTAGGAAGATATCCTCTGAAGATGAGGAGAGATCCGACCAGCTTCATCAGAATTCATAGATGGACTGACGAAGCTGGTCGGATCTCTTCCTAGCGGAAACAATATGTAAATTCATTCTGGACTCACAGCAATAAATTTCCGATATACTGCTCTGGCTACACATTGAGCACTCTCGTCCGGTTTTTTTTTTTCACCACTGAAGAAATAAATATATATATATATTATATAAAATGAAACTTTACGTGTTTGTCTGTGTGTATGTGAGTGTGAGTTCGTTTACTATATACTCCTAAACGGCTTATGTATGAATATATCGCGTGTGTGTGTGTTTAAATTCATTTATAACTTTACCAAGACATTTATGTTTGTTATCGTTTGTTTTTTCCTTAAAACACTGTTTTTCTGACACGGAATAAAAAAAAATCACACACACAAAAAAAAAATACCATAAACAATTATGACGGCGACTAATTAATTAAATAAAAGTCAACCAAAATCAACAGGGTACGGAGAAAAAAACAATTATGAAGGATAAAATCGTAGCACAATACATTAATTAGATTTTGTTTTTTGTTTTTTGGTAACTGTGCGATGAATTCAGTTTAATTATTGTGTTGTTGTTTTTTATCTTTTTATTTATTTATTTTGTAAATCAAACCTCATATAAACCAGACATTATAGCCAAATCCCAGAAACAAAGAATTGCTATATCTTTTGACATGTTTCTTGTTACCTCTCGTCCCTTTCTTATTCTCTCTCTCTCTCTCTCTCTCTCTCTCTCTCTCTCTCTCTCTCTCTCTCTCTCTCTCTCTCTCCCTCAAAGATAGAATCGCTCCCTCGTAGAAGAAAGAATCAAATAAAAGCGTAAGGTCTATAAAATTTAATAATTATATCTATATCTTTTTTTTTCTTTTTTTACACAGGCATCATCACTTATCAAGGCTCAGAGGCCACTCGAGGATAAGGGTTGAAGACTGTACAGTAGTCAGTTGGACAATATAGTAATTGTCAGTAATGGAAATTCAGTAAATGTGTTCACTTAAGGGGAACGGCTTATCAAGAACTTGTTTACATTGGACTTGAAGACAACCATATTGTAGTCAGCTGTCTATCTATCTATCTATCTATCTATTTATCTCTTTGTATATTTATATACACGTACACACATATAAACACACACACACATACATAAACGCATAATTAGATTTTTCTATCTTTTTTTTTTTGTAACTGCGCTATGAATTCTGTTTAATTATCGTAATTTTTTTTAATCTTTTTATTTTTTTCAGAAATCAAACTAGAACCTTATAGCTAAATCCCTGAAAACAAAAACCAGTGCTATATCTTTCGACGTGTTTCGTCTCACCCCTCGTCCCTTTCTTATTATCTCTCTCTCTCTCTCTCTCTCTCTCTCTCTCTCTCTCTCTCTCTCTCTCTCTCTCTCTCTCTCTTTGTATATTTATATACACGTGCACACACATAAACACACATACATAAACACATAATTAGATTTTTCTATCTTTTTTTTTCTAAATAAATAAGGAGAAGCTTATTATATATATTCTCATATATCATACTATATATAATAAGCTTCTCCTTATTTATTTAGAATTCAATAAAGCTTCCATCACCCTTCTATAATTCCTCTTAATCTTTTTCATCCCTAATGAACCTTACGCTAGACGCCGCATCTCCCCATGCTACCTAGCACCTTCTGATGAGAAGCAATAGGCTTCGAAATGCTCTGTCATAAAGAGTCCCTTCTGTCCCTCAAATTTTGTCTGTATTCCATTATTAAATAAATGATCCATTCTATATCTACCTATATATAGTTTTGTGTCTTCATTTCATACTCTTGTTGTCCTATTGTATAAGCTCCAATAATTATTGTTGAGTTTGGCATTATCCGGATAAGTCTCCTTTTGTGGAATTGATCATTCTCTTTTCCTTTTATATTAAGCTATATATATATATATATATATATATATATATATATATATATATATATATATATGTATATATATATACATAAACACATAATTAGATTTTTCTATCTTTTTTTTTTCTAAATAAATAAGAAGCTTATTATATATAGCATTATATATCATACTATAATAAGCTTCTCCTTATTTATTTAGAATTCAATAAAGCTTCCCCCAACATTCTATAATTTCTCTTAATCTTTTTCATCCCTAATGAACCTTACGCTAGACGTATATATATATATATATATATATATATATATATATATATATATATATATATATATATATATATATCAGGTCATCCCATAAGTTCTGTCCGAATTCATGAATAAAGAAATTAAATAACCAAATGTTACATTTTATCAAAGATTTAATCATCAATATACTTTCCCTGATTATCTATGACCCCACTTTCATCTATTACCAAGCTTATTAATTCCATCATTGTAAAACTCTTTTGGCTTTAATTCGAAAAAAACTCTCGAATGTCAGTTTCAATATATTTCTGTGTTACAAAAGCTGTTCATTCCAATAAATTTTGTAAGCAACGAAGTCTGAAGTCTTTATGTACCGCCAGGTAAAATACCAGGTTAAGAAACTGACGCGGTCTATCCTTCTCTCGAGACACTCTAAAGCCGTGGTAGGCACTCCATATAGTGATGGCGTCACGATAAAAAAAAATATGCTTTATAACCCTGGCGAAGCATCAAGTGTCCAGCTACCGACAAGATGTGGATTACACTAAAAACTCGGCCGCGCTAGATGGACGAACACATAAAATAACTCACACGCATATATATATATATATATATATATATATATATATATATATATATATATATATATATATATATTACAATAAAAAAAATGCGAGCATGAAAAGTAATATGGTTAAAACTAAAAAATTAGAGATGTTTTAGAAAAAATATAATAAATTTATTATTTAAAATATTGCAACATTAATAATTGCTTATATGAAGTTATAAATTGAATTTTTTAAAAGATTCTTAATGCTGCAATATTTTAAGTTATAAATTTATTATATTTTTTACTAGAATATCTTGTCTTTTTTTTCCAGTTTTAACAACTAGTCCTTTACTTTTCCATGTTTAAGCTTAACCATATTACTTTTCATGCTAGCATTTTTCTATTCTAATCCATGATTTTTCCAAGCTTTAAGTAAATTCACTTGTTCTTTAATTTCAGTTTTATTTTTCACCCATAAACATTACATACACATATGTAATAACAATGTACGGCACTCCTCTGCTTTCAATAAAATCCCTCCAATTTCATTCTGTCATTTTCCATTTAGAACTGCTTTAAAACTTCGCCGCTCACTCATTTTTCGACCAAATTTCAAACAATTATTACAGTTTATAGATCACCTTCTCAGAAAAAAAATTTCAATTTTCGTTCAATAAAACCAAAGTTATGATGAATTTACTGGTGTTCAAAATCGTAAAAAAACGTAAGGAGGTAAGCGACGTTTTTATGACTGGTTTCCATGGCAACCACGTCGTTTCAGAGACTACTGGTGCTACCAATTCCTTGCTCTCACGAAAAGAGAAGTAACCAGGGAAACAGAGAAAATGAAAGAATGAAAGAGAGGGGGGATTTTATTGAAAGCAGACGAGTGCCGTACATTGTCATTACATATGTGTATGTTATGTTATATGGGCAAAAAAAATAAAACTGAAATTAAACAAAGAACAAGTGAATTTACTTAAAGCCTGGAAAAATCATGGATTATAATAGAGAAATGCTATATGAAATTTATATGATTATGCTTTTTCGACCAAATTTCAAACAGTTATTACAGTTTATAGATCACCTTCTCAGCTATATTGTGAAAAAATTTTTTCAATTTTCGTTCAATAAAACGAAAGTTCGGTTGGTCGGTTGTTGTTTTTTTTGTTTTTGTTTTTTTTTTTTTTACGGCATATCACCCTTTTTATGTTATTTAATGCCGAATCCTGTAATTTTGAAAAAAAAGTTTTTAATAAAAAATTTTTTTTGTTTTTTTTTTTTCAAGTCAGTTTCTATTTAACCCATAGTTGGGACCCTAACAGGTACTACCACTCCGGGTCACAGTGGACCTGGGAGCAATGGTAATTAAGGGGTGGCTCCAGATGTTCGGAAACCAAAAGGCATGTCGAGATGTGACACTATATTTTAGTGTCCCGCTTATGATGATTGTTAACATCTCCTCCCCCTGCATGGCCAGGGGGGTGATTTGACCTTAGGCGGGGGGGGGATACATAAGCAACCAGAATGTAATCCCACAATTCCTTTTCTTTTCTCGGGCTCTTTTTCGTCCGTGGGGGTAAGACGTATATTTTGTCTCTCCGTAAATGAGAGGAAGGGGCACATCCCCTCCCTCAGCATTAGTTAAGGTCAGCTAGTTTTAATTGTAAAAGTTAATTATCATTTGTAATTCTCCCTCTCTCTCTCTCTCTCTCTCTCTCTCTATATATATATATATATATATATATATATATATATATATATATATATATATATATATATATATATAAAGAGAGACAGAGAGACAGACACACAGGCAGACAGAAAAAAGAAAGAAAGAGAGTTGAACAGAAAACAACATGCAAAGAGAAAGAAAGGGAGATGCTGAATCAGAAAGATTAATTTATAAAGACTTGGAAGGATAGAGAAACGTAGAAAGATAACGAAACTGAGAAAGAAAGAAAGAAAGAAAGAAAGAAAGAAAGAGAGAGAAGGACGAAGAAAATGAGATGAACGTGAAAAGCAAGCGTAGAGAGAGAGAGAGAGAGAGAGAGAGAGAGAGAGAGAGAGAGAGAGAGAGAGACTAGAGTTGGCCGGGTGTTTTAAATTTGGTGTTGCAGTGGCGTTGATAGAAAACATATTTGTTGTTTTGGCACGTCGTCCGTTTGACCTTTGCGTCTACTTGACCTGTTGGCACTGGAGTTGATGAACGGCCAAATTAGAAATGTCAAAATGGTTCAAGATTCGTTTCTTTTACTTGGAAAAATGCAGATTTTCACACCAGTCGTTTACGCAGGGGCTTTTGGCAAATTAAGGGAACAACACTGACCGACTTTCAATCTTTTCCCTTTTCTTTTTTTTTTGTTCTTGTTCTTTCTTTCCTTTTATTTATTTTTCTTATTCTGACTTTTCTTGCTTTCCCGTCTTCTTCTTCTTCTTCTTCTTCTTTTATTTCTTCATCTTTGTCCTTCTTCATCTTTTATTTATTTTTCTACTTTTCTTTTTTTCTTCTTCGTCTGTTTTCTTCTTTTTCTCCTTCGTCTTTTTCCTTATTTTTCTTCTTAATATTTCATCTTCTTTTCCCATCTTCTTTTTCGTCTTCTTTTTCTTTTTTATCTTTTGTTGTTCTTTTTCTTCTTTTTTCTTCTTTTTCTCTTCTATCTTTTTCTCTTATTTCTTTTTTCTTCTTTATTTACTGCTTCAACTTTTCCTTTTTCGTTTTCATCGTTTTTTCTTTCTTTTTATCCTTCTTTTCTTTCTTCTTTTATCTCTTCTTAATCTTTTTCTTCTATCACTTTTTCTTTTCTTCTTCTTTTTCTTCTCTTTCTTCTTCTTTTGTTCTTCTTCTTTATATTTTTCTCTTTCTTTCTCTTCATTTATTCTTCTTCTTGTTATTCTTCTTAATTATCTTCTTTTTCCTCTTATTTCTTTTTCGATTCCTCTTCTTCATCATTTTCTTCTTCTTCATTTTCTTCTTCTTCTTCTTCTTCTTCTTCGCTTTCTTCTTCTTCATTTTCTTTTTCTTCTTTTCCTTCGTTTTCAACCGTTTCTTTCTTCTCACTTTTAGATTTTTTCCTTCTCTTTCTCTTTTTTCTTTCTTTTTTCATGCTCCCTTTCTTTCGTGGTTTAAAAAATGTTTTTTCTCTTTTTTGCTTTGTCTCTCCTCCTCTCCCTCTTCCTCTACTTTTCCTTCTTCTTCCCCTCCTTCCCCTTTTTTTCTCCACTTTCAACCTGTTCTTACTTTTTTTTGTAATCATGTTTCTTCTTTCATTTTTTCATCTATTTCTTCCCCTTCATCTTTCTCTTCGTCTTTTCATTTTTTTTTTTTTACTTTAATAATAATGTTGCTTTCTTTTTTTTTTTTTACTATTTTTCTTCTCCTTTTCTTCCATCTACTTCTTAATCCTCCTCCTCCTCCTCCTCCTCCTCCTCCTCTCTTGGGACGTTTTCTTTTTTTTTTTTTGATTATCTTTTAATTAGTAATAGGACGATTCCAAAATTTTTACCAATTCGGATCCAATTACCGATTCCTTATTCCGATTTCGATTCTTTATAAATCTGTAAATATTTAACTACAAAAGGAGGGTGGCCCTGTAAATTGACCCTTGTCCGTTCGTCCGTTTGTCTGTGCACACTTTTCTCAATATTTACGCCTTGTAATTTTTTTGAAATTTTGCACAAACATTAAACATGACATGAATAAAAAATAAAGTAACAGAGCGGATTTTCCGGGAAAACTCCGGTTGCCCAACTAGAGGTGCTTTTGAGGTTAAAATGGCTAAAATTGACATTTTTGCGCTTATTAAAAAAAAAAAAATGATGATTTGGATTTTTATAAAACTTTCTGAAAAGTTGTAACTAACTTATTTCTATATAATTTTATTTGTCTATACTTTGCGATAACTCTTGGGTGTGCCCCAGGAGCTCTTTTAGGGCTAATAAAAACACTGCATTTTTGGGACTATTTTACTATATTTATCCAAAATTTTCTGTGTATGTCTATTTAGCAGTTTTGCATGGTGCTGAACTCAAATTTAAATATGTTAAGGCCTTGGGGACTTTGGGGGCTAAATGGGGGTGGGGCAGATGATGGACTAAGTCATTTCTTTTTATGCATGGTGCAGAAATTTACATATGTTAAGGCCTTAAATTGCACCATTTGTCCATTTTCGCTAGGATTTGACGCCACCTGGAAACTTTTGTAGTTAAATGGGGGGAGGGGCAAATGCTGAACTTAGTCATTTTTTTATGCCTTGTTCACTGTGCACTCACAGGGGACCATGCATGCTTCAGTTGTTTTTCCCCCGATTACCATACAAATACACAATGAACGTGCATATATTTTCTTGAATGCAAAAACATTAGTAAGGGTATGTTCAATAGATTTCAGTTTTACTGTCAGTATAAATTATTTTATCATTACTACTAGCAATGGAAGATTTTGTTTTAAATCCGATCAAATGTAAAAAAAAAAAAAGATAATTGAATGGAACCGTTTTTAGCATCAGAAAATAAGCACTATTTTTTTTTTCTGATCATGATACCGACTCCAATACCCCTAAAAAGTTCCAGATTCTGATTCTGATTAATCGTCCCAACACTATTTTTATAATAACATTTTTTCTTCTTTTTCCCCACATTTCTTCATCCCATTTACCTCTCTTCTACTTCTTCTTCTCACTTTTCCATCCTTTCATATTTTGCTTAGTTACACATATTAGTGATGGGACGATTCCCATATTTTTACCGATTCCGATACAATTACCGATTCTGTACTAAATTCCCGATCCTGATACAATTGCCGATTCCGATTCTTTATAAATCTTAAATTATTTAACTATAAGATTGTTATTTCCCCTGATTTTCGTAAAAAAACATGTCATATGCAAATATTTTCCTCATCGTAAAATTACACTTGGCATCGATTTAAACTTTACTGGTAATTTAAAATCAATGAATATTTATTATTTTATCATTATTACCAGCAATGGAAGATTTTTGTATAAACAAAATCAAATTAAAAAAAGATAATCAAAAGAATCGTTTTCGCATCGGAAAATAGGCATCAATTTTTCCGATTCCGATACCGATTCTGATACCCCCAAATCTTCCAGTTTTTCTGATTCCTAATTCTGATTTCGATTAATCGTCCCAACACTAACACATATATACATGTCTGTGTATGTATATTTTATAGGTCCTGGATATGACCTTAAACTATATCCGATGGTGAGGGCCCCAGCTTGCAGGCCTTAGGGAGTGTGGAGCCACCCTTTAATTGCCATTGCTCCCAGGTCCACTCTGACCCGGAGTGGTAGCACCTGTTAAGGTCCCAACTATGGGTTAAATAGAATACGACTTAAAAAACAAATATACTATATTAAAAAATCGTTCTTTAAAATCACCAGATTCGGCATTAAATAACCTGAAAAGGGTTGATATGCCGTAAAACAAAACAATCAAACCAAACCACGTATATTTTATACGCATACATGCATATACAGTGTGTAGAAAAACTTTTTAATACATTGGCTTTTTTCGAGTTAATCTGAATGAAATTTATGTGCAATCTTGAAACAGACATTATCCATCTAAAAAGAAAAAGGGAAATCAAGATATTCTTGATTGACAAATATTTATTAATGAAAAATCAAATTATCCATATGAAAAAGCATTCAACACATTTACTAACATTTAGTTGTATATCCTCTGTTCTGCCTTACAGCCTCCAAACTTTTTTCCATAATTGCCTACTATTTTTTTTTTTATTGCTGGACGATAAACTCATGGCCCAATCTGAAATTTGCCGTATTCTTGAACAGATGTGTTGACAAAATCTTTGTGTATTTTGCTGCATTCATTTTCCCTTCTATGATTGCAATTCCTCTAACTCTAAAAAAAAAAAAAAATTTCTATTTCTCTAACTCTATAAAGAGAGACAGAGAGAGACACACAGACAGACAGAAAAGCAGCCCGAAATCATCAGACTTTCACCTCCAAATTTTACAGTTGGAATGGTATTAGATAGTTTAAATTCTAAGCCCTTTTTCCTCCGTAAGTGGGTGCTCAATTTTTATTTCATCTCACCAAATTACTTTGTTCCAGAAGTCATCTGATTCACATTGATATTTATAAACAAATTTCAAACGATTTTTCACATGTCTAGGCCCAATCCTAAATCTGCGACACTCTTGAACAGATGTGTTGACAAAATCTTTGCGCATTTTGCTGCATTCATTTTCCCTTCTATGATTTTCATTCTTCCAACTCTATTTGCAGAAAAGCAGCCCAAAATCACTACACTTCCACCTCCAAATTTTACAGTGGGAATGGTATTAGATGGTTTAAATACTGTGCCCATTTTTCCTCCATAAGCTTCTGAAAAGCTCCAGTTTTGTTTCATCTGACCAAATTATTTTGTTCCAGAAGTCATCTGATTCACATTAATATTTATAGACAAATTTCAAACGATTTTTCACATGTCTAGGAAATAACAAGGGAATCTTTCTGGAACACGGCCCTGTCGGTGGGACATTAGAATACGCCGACTGCCCCCCTGCAGAGGGTAAAAGCCCCTCAATGGGGGTTCTGGATATGACCTTAAACTATATCCAGTGGTGAGGCCCCAGCTTGTGGGCTTTGGGGAGTGTGGAGCCACCCTTTAATTACCATTGCTCCCAGGTCCACTCTGACCCGGAGTGGTAGTACCTGTTAGGATCCCAACTATGGATTGAATAGAAACCGACGTGAAAACAACAAATATATTCTATTAGAAAAATCGTTCTTCAAAATCTTTGGATTCGGCATTAAATAACCCGGAAAGGGTTGATATGCCGTAAAACAAAAACAACCAACCAACCAAATTTCTGGAATGCAGACCTGCACGATTCAATGATCTCTTGATTGTGTATTTGCTTCCTGAAAATCCTTCTTAATTGCTAAACGAGTCAGAAATGGTTCTTTCTTTGTGTTGCGAGAAATGAAAAGAGCGGTAACATTTCATTTACGTGGTCGACCACTTCTTAGAAGATTTTTAGTATTACCATCCGTTGGTTTCCATTTGTTCTGAAGCTATTTTCCTGTACCCCTTTCCATCTTTATGCCTCGCTATGATTTCCTGGCGTATGTCATTAGTCATTTCCTTTGTTTAACCCATTTTTAAGCAGTAATGAAAGTGGAAACCTGTGCAGTGTCTGAGAGCTCTTATCAACTGACCTGTAAGTAGATGGAATCCTGGAGTACCTTCTCATTGATTGAAATATTGTAACAAGATGAAATTACTGCTTAAGGATGAAATTTCTGATTGGTTGAAATACTGTGGCAAGATGAAATAACTGCTTAAGGATGAAATTTCTGATTGGTTGAAATACTGTGGCAAGATGAAATAACTGCTTAAGGATGAAATTTGACTTTTGCATATGACTAATTTGAATTTTTTTTTCTAATTAATATTTTCCAACTAAGTATATTTTTATTTCTCGTTTTATTTTTAGATTGATAATATCTGTTTAAAAAATACGAAAAAAAAACTAATGTACCAAATACTTTTGCAACCTACCGTGTATATATATATATATATATATATATATATATATATATATATATATAATTTTAAAAATATAATTATCCACTGACATGTGTTTCGTCGTCCATGACTCATCAGAGTGGCTGAATCTAGTGAGATTTGAAATCGGCACATCGTGATAAGAAGCCTAAACCTCTACCACGCGGCTAATCTCGCAGGACTACTAAATGTATCACTTTTACGTAGATGTTTTTATTTATTTTTGTTAGCGATACTTTCTTGAATGAATTCAAGTATTATATATTTTTTTTTTTATTACATTTTCACCCCAAATAAAGGAACATTGCCACTTTGGTGTAGAGGGCTACTATCAGGGGCAGCAACTACTGGGGCACTATGTTGGGATTTGGGCAGCAAGATGTCGGTTCATGTTATACTTGACTTCTGCATGTCAGTACAGTTAGGGAAGCAGGAACCTGGAATGGAATTCCAGAGTCTAGCGGTTCTGGGGAAGAAACTACTGGAGTAGAAAGATCTTTTACATCTAGGGATCTCTACTGTGTGTGGGTGGGATTTAGCTGCCTGTCGGGTTTGTCGAGTGTGTCTACATCGTGGGGGCATAAGTGTCTGCAGTTCGTCAGAGCATTCACCATTAAAATACTTGTAGAACAGGCAGAGGGATGCAACGTTTCGTCGATGGGACAGAGGCTGAAGCTTAGATTCCAGTTCAGGGCCTATCAGATTGGCGACTCTCTTTTGAACCTTGTCTAAGAGCGAGAGACTAGTAGCAGATGCACCAGCCCAAATGTGACAACAATACTCCATACATGGGCGAATGGTGGCCTTATAGAGGTACAGGATACTTTCAGGTGTCAGTAGTTTTCTAGCACGGTAGAGAGAGCCTACCTTTTTTTCAGCAGCCCTGGCAATGTTTTCAATATAATTGTTCCAACTCATGTTTCCTGTGAACGTTAGGCCAAGCAGTTTGAAAGATGTACTCTCAGACAGGGAGCCACTGACCATTGCTATTGGTGGTAGAAAGGGTTTCTTGTAATTATTGAAGGAAACCAGTTTATTCTTGGCAGCTTTGAATGTGACCATCCATTTATGTCCCCATTCCACTACAGATTTGAGGTCATCCTCTAGTGTTTTTGCCATTTCTTTAGATATGTGTTCATTTGTTTTCCTGTCATGCCTGTTATAGAGCGTAGTGTCATCAGCATATATACCCATCTCAGAGGCAGTTTATATTCCCAACACGCATTTAGGTAAAAAAAAATGCACTTTCGTATAAATACTTAAATTCATTCAAGAAAGTATCGCTAACAAAACAAATAAAAACATACATATATATATATATATATATATATATATATATACACACACACACACACACACACACATGTATATATGTGTATGCGTGTGTGTGTGCGTGCGTGCGTGTGTTTGTTTATAGAAGAATATGCTTATTCATATATATACATACACACACACACACACACATATATATATATATGTGTGTGTGCGTGCATGTGTTTGTTTATAGAAGAATATGCTTATTCATATATATATATATATATATATACATATATATATATATATATATATATATATATATATATATATATATAGAGATGTTGTTTTGTTTTGGTTTTAGCGATATGTTTTGAATGAATTCAATTATTTACGAAAGTGCATTTTTACAAGGGTTTAGGCGCATTTTGCTGCATTCATTTTCCCTTCTATGATTTTCATTCCTCCAACTCTATTTGCAGAAAAGCATGCAGCAGAAAATGAATGCAGCAAAATGAGCCTAAACCCTTACCCCTGGACCATCTCGCCAGCTGTCTGGATATATCGCGATTTACTTACATGTTGTTTTGTTTTGGTTTTTAGCGATATGTTTTGAATGAATTCAATTATTTACGAAAGTGCATTTTTACCTAAATGCAAGTTGGGAATAATTTTCCCTTTTAACCAATTTGGTACCCCCACATGGGGAGCGGTATATATATTATCTTTTATTAAATGTAATTATCCACTGACACGTGTTTCGTCGTCTACGACTCATCAGAGTGGCTGTATCTAGCGAGATTCGAAATTGGGACCCAACGGTAATGATCCTAAACCCTTACCCCTGGAGCATCTCGCCAACTGTCTGGATATATCACGATTTATTTAGATGTTATTTGTTTTTTGTGTTTGCGATACATTTTTGAATGAATTCAATTATTTACGAAAGTGCATTTTTACCTAAATGCAAGTTAGGTATAATTTTCCCTTTTAACCAATTTGGTACCCCCACATGGGGAGCGGTATATATATTATTTTTTTAAAAATGTAATTATTTCACCTTTTATTTATACCAATCTTTTAATTTATGAAGCTCGATGTAACTACAGAGCATGTACAAATAAACGGCAAGTATTAATTTCGACCTGCAGCAGTTCTTTACCGAAGAAAGATGGCAGCAAAACGTTACATAAAAGGGAACAATTGAAAGAAAAAGGGCAAAAAAATAACCATGTCTGCCAAAATATACTTGACTAAACTAGTAAATAAAAGCTTGTGCCTTACAAAGTGATTTTATTACTTGTATTGAACTATGTAGCACAATATTATTATTTTCTGAGGATTCATACTTTCCAGATTAATAAATCATTTTCCTTTTCATATTATTACCGAAAAGTGAATAGGGCATTTTTTTTTTTTTTTAATATGTAAACTAGCAGATGTAGCCGGTATTGCCCAGTATTAAACGTTACGCAAAATTCCTTTCAACAATGAAGCAAAACAAAATGGAAATAAACTAAAAATGTACATGTGAATATTACGTTTTCTTCTAAACAATTCTCTTCCGTTTGTCTGCTTCCCAACTGACTACAACTTGGTTGTCTTCAAGTCTAACATAAACAAATACTTGATGAACCGCCCCCCCTTAAGTAATCCAATCTACCAAATTTCCATTAATAACGACAACTGTGATAGTATCCTGTTGATTATTATACACTCAATAATCCTTATCCTCGATTGGCCTCAGGGCCTTGATAAGTGGTGACTCCTATGTAAAAAAAAAGCAAAAAAAAAATACTCAGATTGAGATCGAAACCAAAACTAACGAAAGCGAGTCAAGTACGATAATCATTAAACCAACTTGCCACGATCTTCAGAAAGTGTTTTCAGACTTACTTATTCTTAACATAAAGAAGCTGTTATGTTTCACGACCGCGCAATCGCAGTTGTGAGACAGTTGACAAACTGATAAATATCCGATGACCACCCCACCCCCCAGTACCAGTATTTCATTTTTGATCCCCTTAGCAATTCTGTTCTCTGGATAAAACCCGATTAAAACTTTTCCACACGTCTGAATACCCTATATACAAAGTTTCGAGTCTGTAGATAAAAATGTTATTAAGTATATTGGTTTCGAGTTGTGCTCACACACGCACGCAACCACACACACATACACACACACACATACACACACATTCTCATTTTTATAGATATACTAGCATTTCAGCCCGGCGTTGCCCGGGTGTTTGGAGGTGTATGCTGAGCAAAAAAAAAAAAGAGTAAATTTTTTTTTTTAATTTGACCCCTATTATGACCCCTTAAAATGTATAGTTTCGGGCTCAAATCACTTTATTAAGTTAGATCCAGGTTCAAGGAACCTATATCTAAAATTTCAAGTGTCTAGACCCAAAATTGTCGGAGGAGTTTGGTAGAGTTCTTAAAGGTCAAATCGTTGAAATTTGACCCCTTAACAGCCAAATTTCTGGCTGACACCCGTCACATCGATTTTCTCAAATCTCAGTACCCGGTATTTCAAATTTCGAGTCTATAGACTAAAAATTGACAGAGTTATTGCGTAGGGAAATGTACACAGACAGACAGACACACAGACACACAGACAGACAGACAGGAAGACAGACACGTTCACTTTTATAGATATATAGATAGATAGATAGATAGATAGATAGATAGATAGATAGATGGAACAAAAATATATACGTATACATAAATATATATGGAAACGATTTTGTGTTCATTGTAAGCTTTTTACGCAAATATTTCGCAAGTATAAATCATGTAGAATATCTTCATGAATATAATTACCCGTAATAGTTAACTAAAGACGATCATCCCATAAGAAAACTGAAAAAACTAATAGGGAACTAATTAAAAATGAATGTTTAAAAGAATATGCAAATTAGTTAGATCTTTTGCTAATGAATGCAATTCGATAACTCATATATAGCAAAATTGTATTTTCTTTTTAAATAAATAGAAAAATAGGGTTTTTAATATGAATATCACTACGCACCAAAGGAATACGGAATTATAGGTATATAGATAGATAGATAGATAGACTAGAAGGCCGCCTGGCGTTGGCCGGACGTAAACTACGCATAAATTAATTAATGCAGATTTCTTATTTATTATAAACACAAATACCGTAGGTATTAAACGTAACGTTAAATCCCCTTTTAAAAAATTTAAAAAAAAAAACGAAAAGAAACTGAGACATGTGCATGCCAGTATTATGTTTTTTGTTTGTTTTTTTTCCTAAACAGTTCACTTCTTGTAAATAAACCAAATACTCGAGCTGAGACCGAAAGCAAAACAAGGACAATGAGTCAAGTACGATAACCATTAGGCCAGCTCAAGACGATCTTTAAAAAGCGTTTTCAATCTTACTTATTCTTAACATAAGTAATCTGTTATGTAAACGATTCACGCATGTATATTCATGAAATAGTTGAAATACAGATTAAAAACCCGATAATCTCTCACGTACCCATTTTTTAACTTTAATCTCTTTAGCAGCCCTTTTTCCGGATGAAATCCGATTAAAAAGTTTTCTTCGTGTCTGAATACCCTATATATCAAACTTCAAGTCTATAGATCAAAAAAGCGTTGAGTGTATAGGTTGAGAAGTTTCCCTCGCACACACACACGCATTCTTATTTCTATAGATACGTCGACATATTTTTTTATTGGCAAAGTGAGAAGAAACCCCGTATATAAGAAATGTTAGTCAACGAATTAAATATTTGGAAGAAGAAAAATACTTGGATCAAAATTGGCTCTGCCGGCTAAATATGGATATGTTTGCCGAAATAACTATCCATTTAGAAGATTGAGATTAATTTAGCTGAGGTTTTACAGGGGGGAAAGGGCGGCGACGAGAAGATGAAGAAAGAGAGAGGCGCCAAGGGAGTTCAGGACGAGCAGAGAGTCAGGTGCGCGGAGGGAGGAGTCAAGAGCGAGGAGAGTGTCGTGGGCGAGGGGCGCACGAGTTCGATTCCAAAAGAAATAAATTTGATTTCTAATTCTCTTAAAGGTTTGAACGAAAGAAAAATAAAGTTAGGTTTTATTCAATCAGTCAGTGTGTATATATATATTTTTTTAGTTGTATATACAAACACACATACGCACAAACAGATACATACATACATGATGATTATGATTGCAACGTCTTGTCAGACGAGTGCCACTCCCTCAGACATTTAAAATCCATGAGCCCAAATGCCTGAGGGAGTATCTATACAAAGATGATGTTACAGAGTCTTAACTTTGTACGACAGTTAAGTCTCTCTCTCGGTTCAAAATGTTGAGATCCAGCAACAAGCAAGAGCAAGATAGCCAGCAACAAATTAAACTGCAGACCAGCTTAATGCGGGTACTGGTCTCCCGCTTTGTTTTTTAAATCAGAGATTTGCTTCTCCTAGAAAGGTTGCCTTCACCACGGCTTACGGGAGCCCTCTCCACCTCAATACACATACACACACACACACACACACAAATATACACTGTGCTAGTTGGCCGTTGACCCAGAAAAGGAGTTCATTCGCCCTTTGTGAGGTCATGTCATATGCTACTGGTACCATGTAACCCAGTACTACCTGCCTTATGGTCGGGTCACCGGCGACTAAACTGGTTCCCCCACCAGACTTGTTTGGTGAGGAGGGTGGCTAGTCTCCCTGAAGGATTAAACAAGACATTCATACATACATACATACATACATACATATATATATCTATATCAGTGGCCTCGCAAAACCACGGGGGAGACAACCAAGCAACAAATAAACCCTAAGTAAAATTCACCCCAAAACAGTAAAACTAAAGCTGGCTTGCCAGGACACTATATATATATATATATATATATATATATATATATATATATATATATATATATATATATATATATATATATACAACTGTAGGTAAATTTGGGCATATTTTATTGGTTTGAAAATGTAAGTTCTTTTTTTTTACCAATTGTCTTTGAAATCATAAAATAGTATTTTAATCTTCAAAAAGCCTGCAAATTTTCATGGAGTTTGGTCCCATAGACAAAAAGATATAAGCATTTCAATAATCAATTTGGCTCCGGGTATAGGTATATTCATATTTGTGGTCTCGCAAAGCCACAGGGGAGACAACTAAGCAAAAAAAAAAAAAAAAAAAATCAAAACTCATCCCCAAAGCACTAAAGCTGGCCTGCCAGGACACTATATATACAAATGTAGGCAAATTTGGGAATATTTTATTCCTTTGAAAATATATCAATTGTCATAAAATTTTAACCATAAAATAGTATTATAATCGTCAAAAAGCCTGCACAATGTCATGTATTTTCATCTCATAGAACCAAAGATATGAGTATTTCAATATTCAATTTGGCTACGAGTATAGATATATCACCTTTTTTTTTTACATTTTTTTTTTTTTTTTTTATAAGTTCGAAACCTCGGTGACTTTTAATCAGAAGTTAAGAAATGAAGTCTCGTTGGAAAGCTAATGGCCCGAAATGTGTCGCGGGCTATGTGACATTCGCTTTTAAGGTCGCACATTATTGTTTCATAAAGTGGGGGATCGCTTTCCGTTATAAACTTAAAATAAAATGAGCACCCACTTTATGGCCACTTTTGCAGGGAGTCTGTTAATTGTTTTATGAGTGCTCTTATTCTGGCCTGGTAGAACAAGAGAAAATCTACTTTAAAAAACTTTTTTTTTTTTAAATAGGTTTTCGTGTGTGCTGAAAGCAAATATCGTATTTTAATTTTCCGCATACAAGCATTTTTCTGGGCATTAAACAAAAATATGCTCGCGTTTCAGCATACAACAGTGACCACCGCTTATAACATAAGGAATCACGTTGCTTAATACCCAGAAAAATATTTATTTGCGAAAAATCTCATTGCGATATTCGTTTTCAGCACACCTGAAAACCTTATGAAAACAAGTTTTTTAAGGTGTCTTTTGTGTTGATCTACCAGCCCATAATTACTAAATAAACATCATCCCTAAAACAAAATAACAGACGTACACCTCTAAAAAAAAGAAAGTGGCTGTAAAGTGGGTGTTCATTTTACGTTAAATTAATATAGAAAAGTTATCCCCCTATTTTAAAAGCTATAATTTCTTCATATCTTGGAAACTACTCGTTTCCTGGGGTTTTCAACATTCATTTTTGTTTCCAACATCCTCGAAAACCTATAATAAGTGGTAATTTCAAAGGATTTTTTGTTGTGGGTGGAAAGATAGTGCACATTTACTAATACGTCAAACAGAGTCATTTGTTTTCCTAGTTTTGCATATGAATTACAAAATATCTGATACTTCACCAAAACCTCTGGCCTTGATGGAGGGGAAATTAAAACTTGCTATTATGGTTTGAAATGATCTGAAATAATAGCAAGGGAATTTCAATATATATATATATATATATATATATATATATATATATATATATATTGTGTACAGAAAGTTGTTAGTTGAGACAGATCATTGGTACCGTCGGTTTCAAGCCCGATAATAAGGAATTATTGGCTGAAGAGAGCTTGATAAGGATACCTTAAACGGGCCTTATTATCGGGCTTGAAACCGAGGGTACCAATGATCTGTTTCAACTAACAACTTTCTGTATACAAAATATAAATACGCTCTTACAATTTGGATTTTCCTTTTAATTGAGCACTCTGCTGGAATTCTTTTTCCCAAAAAAACTAATCATATATATATATATATATATATATATATATATATATATATATATTCAATATATATATATATATTCAATATATATATATTCAATATATGTATATATATATATATAATACAAAGCTAAATGTGTGTGTGTGTGTGTGTGTGTGTGTGTGTGTGTGTGTGTGTGTGTGTGTGTGTGTGTGTGTGTGTGTGGTCAGGAATAGGCTCCTATGTGGTTGACTATTTTAAAAAACTGATATATCCACAGAATATTGTGATAAGTGTTTCAGTGTGAGCAGGTATGGTATAATAAATTGTGGGGTTTATCTATTTTTACTTTCATCATATTTTTCTATGGTTTTGATACCCCCAAATTCGAAGCTATCTCTTTACAACCCTTCCTTTTCATAACCTATCATACTTTCATAAATCAGAGTTCATTTTCTGTAGGCTGTTTTTGAACCCAGTCAACGACGGGTTCTTTTTCTCGTATATATATATATATATATATATATATATATATATATATATATATATATATATATATATATATATATATATATATATAATAAAATAAAATAATTTTTTTTGGATTTTACTTGTGCAAATGCAAATTCATTTAACTTTCTTGAAGTTATATATTTGGATTTTACCGTCACTGGATTATTTATCTTCCACCAGACTATCCATTCATGTGTAATCATCTTTTTCTTCACCATATTCCCTCTGCTTCACTTTTTTTGTTATCAAGTAAGATCTTTGATTTACTTGTTGTTTCATCAAATACTTTTTCATGCAAAATCCGATCCCGCATTTTGCTAATTTCTACCCTCTGATGAGAAGGAAAGTATTTCTTCGAAACTCCGCGGATTAAGGACTATCTACTTATCTCGTGTCTCCTTTTCAGATTAAATATGGTTTTAACTCATTTCAAAGTGTTTTTTAACATGTTTTATGAACTGTTGCTCGTATATATATATATATATATATATATATATATATATATATATATATATATGGACTGACATTCACATTAGAAGCACACCGTTTCTATTTAAAATTCTATTTATAATTTCTTTAAAAAAACTTCTTTATATACTAAGTCATCGGTATGCAAGCGACTTCTTAATGGTTTGCTAATTTGCATATTTATTTGAAAAAGGAACTTTAATTTATTATTCCTTCTCCATAGTTTTTTTTTCTAACTGGATAATTGGTTTCATTTCACTATTACGCACAGTTCGATTGATGCATAGTTTCTACATTGTGAATAATTGCGTAGAATTTCAGATGAAAATCTTTTAACACACACACACACATGTATATTTATATATCTTCGTATGTATATTCGATACATTAAATAGCTCGTATAAACCGTGTAGTGGCATTAAAAACAAGTAATGATGCAATAAACGCAGACGCCAGGAGTTGTTGACAACATTAAATGATTCTCACACTGCGTGTCATATATCAATGCGAGACTTTCATCATTGTTCAAGATATAATAAGGCAGGTCGCGCGGGAACGAAGCGCTACACCGGAAACCATTCGGACAGTACGAGTCGTTCAGCTTATAAATGGTCGATCACTAATGAGATCCACAAGTGAATGTCCAAGTATATATATATATATATATATATATATATATATATATATATATATATATATATATATATATATATATATATATATATATATTAAACTTCCGGTTGACCCGTTGTCACACAGTTGAACGCGCATAACTTAATCATCCCATTATTTTCTCATGATAGCTCCAATGAATAAAAGGTATATATATATATATATATATATATATATATATATATATATATATATATATTAGCATTTCTGCCCGGCATTGCCCGGGTGTTTGGAGGTGTATGCTGAGCAAAAAAAAAAAAAAAAAAAAAACGTCAATTTTTTTTAACTTTGAGCCCTATTATGACCCCTTAACATTTATTGTTTTGGGCTCAAATCAAGCAGTTAAGTTAGATTCATGTCCAAGGAACCTATGTCTAAAATTTCAAGTGTTTAGACCCAAAATTGTCGGAGGAGTTTGGTAGAGTTCTCAAAGGTCAAATCGTTAACAGCGAAATGTCTGGCCGAAAACCGATCACATCGATTTTCCCAAATCTCAGTACTCTGTATATCAAATTTCGAGTCTGTAGATTAAAAATTGACAGAGTTATTGCGTAGGGAAATGTATACAGACACACAGACAGACAGACACTTTGGCTTTTATAGATGCAACAAACATATATACGTATACATAAATATATATGGAAACAATTTTGTGTTTATTGTAACCGTTTTACGCAAATATTATGCAAGTATAAATCATGTAGAATATCCGCATGAATATAATTACACATAATAGTTAACTAATAATGATCATCCCATAAGAAAACCGAAAAAATCTAATAGGGAATTAATTAAAATGAATGTTTAAAAGAATATGCAAATTATTTTGCTAGTGAATGCAATTCCACAACCAATATATAAGAAAATTGTATTTTCTTTTTAAATAAAAAGAGAGAAGGTTTTTTAATATGAATATCAATACACACAAAAGAAATACGAATTCATAGGAGTATAGATATAAAAGTGAAAGTGTGTGTGCGTCTGTGTACATTTCCCTACGCAATAACTCTGTCAATTTTAAGTCTACAGACTCGAAATTTGATATACAGGTTACAGATATTTGGAAAAATCTTTGTAATTCATTTTCGACCAGTAATTTGGTTGTTAAGGGGGGTCAAAGTTCAACGATTTGACTTTTGAGAACTCTACCAAACTCCTTCGCCAATTGTCGGTCTAAACACTTGAAATTTTAGATATAGGTTCCTTGGACATGGATCTAACTTAACTTGATTTGAACCCAAAACAATAAATGTTAAGGGGTCATAATAGGGGTCAAAGTTAAAAAAAATTGACGGCTTTTTTTTTCTTTTTTTTCTTTTTTTTTTTTTTTTTACTTAACATACACATCCAAACACCCGGGCAACGCCGGGCTGAAATGCTAGTATATCTATATATTTAAAAGTGAAAGTGTGTGTGTGTGTGTGTGTGTGTGTGTGTGTGTGTGTGTGTGTGTGTGTGTGTGTGTGTGTGTACATTTCCTTACCAAACTATGCCATCAATTTTTAGTCTTCAGATTTGAGATAAGGAATATTGTGATTTGGGAAAATCTTTTTAATCGGTTTTCGGCCAGAAATTCGGCTGTCAAGGGGTCAAAGTTCAACCATTTGACATTTCAAAACTCCTCCGCCTATTTTGGGTCTAAGCACTTGAAATTGATGTACGTTACATGAACATGGATCAAACTTTTTAATTTGATTTTTTTTTTTTGTCTAAACATTTGAAATTTTACATAAAGTATATTCAGACATAGGGCAAGCTTTTTAATCGTTTTTTTTTGCCTTAAATTTATCTGCCAAGGGGTCAAAGTTCAAAAGATTTTACCTTTGCGGTCTCTAGCAAACTATTCAGCCAATGTTGGGTCTAAACATTTGAAATTTTAGATAAAGTGTTTTCAAACATGCAGTAAGCTTTTTAACCAATTTATGGTCGAAATTTTGGCTTCCAAGAAGTCAAAGCCGAAAGAGTTGACCTTTGCAGACTCTACCAAACTCCTTCGCCAATGTTGGGTCAAAAGATTTGAAATTTTAGATGTAGGTTACCTAGGCATGAGTCAAACTTATATATATATATATATATATATATATATATATATATATATATATATATATATATATGCACGTAAAATTATGAACAGCACATTGGGCCCGAACTGCTAAATACTTTTGTAGTTTTAACAAAAGAGCTACAATTATATCAGAGCGTCTCCATTTACACTGAACACCTATAGAATATGAATATTAACATATTACATATGAATGAGTCCCCTGTGGAATTTCCACAGGTCCTGGTTGTATATCTATAAAAGTGAAATTGTCTGTGTGTGTGTGTGTGTGAGTGTGTGCGTGTGTGTGTGTACACGTTTCCCTACTAAACTACTCTGTCAATTTTCAGTCTACAGACTCGAGATTTGACATAAGGAGTATTGAGATTAGGGAAAATCTTTTTAATCAGTTTTCGGCCAGAAATTCGGCTGTCAAGGAGTAAAAGTTCAAACTGCTCCACCAATCTTTGGTCTAAACACTTGAAATTATAGATGTGTGTTACTTGGACATGGATGAACCTAATTTGATCTGAAATCAAAACAATAAATGTTAAGGGGTCAACACTGAAGTCAAAGTTTTTAAAAAAATTTACCCCTGTGGTCTCTATCGAATTACTTAGCTAATTATTGGTCTAAACATTTTAAATTTTACATAAACGGTATTCAGACATATGGCAAGCTTTTTAATCGGTTTTTGGCCTAAAATCTATCTGCCAAGGGGTCAAAGTTCAAAAGATTTTACCTTTGCGGTCTCCAGCAAACTATTCAGCCATTCTTTTTTTTAATATTTGAAATTTTACATAAAGGGTATTCAGACATGCAGCAAGCTTTTTAATCAGTTTTGGGGCGAAAACTTTGCTGCCAAATGGTCAAAGCCGAAAGAGTTGACCTTTGCAGACTCTACCAAATTCCTCCGCCAATTTTGGGTATGAACATTTGAAATTTTAGATGTAGGTTACCTGGATATGAGTCAAATTTTTAATATATATATATACATATGCACAGAATATTATCACCAGTACATAGGGTCCGAGTAACGTCGAGCTGAATTGCTAGTATATATATATATATATATATATATATGTGTGTATGTGTGTGTGTACATTTTCCTACCAAACTACTCTGTCAATTTTTTGTCTACATACTCGAGATTTGACGTAAGGGGTATTGACATTTGGGAAAATCTTTTTAAAACGGTTTTAGGACAGAAACTTGGCTGTCAAGGGGACAAAGTTAAACCATTTTAGCTTGGAAAACTCTAACAAACTCTTCCGCCAATTTGAGGTCTAAATACTTGAAATTTTAGATGTAGGTTACTTGGACATGGATAAAACCATTTAATTTGATGTGAGTCGAAAACAGCAAATGTTAAGGGGTCAAACTTGGGTCAAAGTTTAAAAGTAGTTTTTTTTACCTCAGCGGTCTCCACTAAATTACTCAACCAATTATTGGTTGCACAGAGGTCAAAGCTAATATATATATATATATATATATATATATATATATATATATATAAATTTGACTCATATCCAGGTAACCTACATCTAAAATTTCAAATGTTCATACCCAAAATTGGCGGAGGAGTTTGGTAGAGTCTGCAAAGGTCAACTCTTTCGGCTTTGACCCTTT
>NC_136522.1:14761987-14774487 GCF_053919585.1 Euprymna scolopes
AGGCATTAACGCCAAAGGAAAAAAAAATCGTAAGCTAAACGTTTCGGTTTCGATTTTTGGTGGAAGCGCACGATTCATTTTTTTTTTAAACTTTTTGAATCATTACTATCTATTGGGTCCGATATTTAATATAATAATAAATTCGAAATCTGCATTAATCAAAATATCATATTTAAGCGTATTTTACGACCGTGTAATGCTGCGCAGCCTGATAGTACACATGAAATTTGGATAAATTAAAATATAATAGTTAATCGTATTTTACGACCGGTAAAGCCGAGCGCCCCTTCCTTGCTAGTCTAAATTAAAAATAAAAAAAATAGAAAACCTTATTCCTTAAATATATGCGCATCCATGTCAAACCTGATGCTGCTGTCAAAACCTGACATAGTTATATGTAATGAGTCAGAGAGAGTGGCAACCTTGGTTGAAGTGAGTGTTCCTAATGATGGCGGTCTGAACAGAGCTAAAAGGGAGAAACATGCCAAATATCAAGGTCTCATGTATGATATGAAAAGAAACTGGAATCTTAGAGAGATATCAATCATACCAGTTATTATAGGTGCCACAGAGCTTATGAAGAAGAACCTGAAGTCCTACCTAACTAATATTCCTGGTGAACCAAGTGCAAAAGAGATCCAGACAATTGCACTTAAGGGAACAGCGAGGATACTAAAAAGAGCTCTCGGTTGGTTTCAATAAAAAGCAGGAGAATGCTGGCAGCGGGGTTGGCTGCCCCATATCCAGCATTACAATTTTCAAATAAAAAAAATTAAAATAAAAAAAAAGGAGAGAGAAGTATTATTATGTTAACAGATGATCAAACACGCTAAATCAACACAAGGTGAATACTTGATGTAAATAAGTTTTTCTTTTTTTTTTTTTGTGAATACTCGACGGATAGCGGCGATCAGGCTGGCTTTGGTTTTGTTAGGGATGTTCTCGACGACCTATGACCAAATGAAGTAGACCAGCGGGTTCAGGTCGAAGGAGGATCGGGCCAGTGAGAGAAGAGTACAAAGTCGTATAACTCCTGCTAAAGCCAAGCCTGGCTCTCTGGGCGCCGAGTTCTGCTGCCTAACCCAAGGTCTTCCAGCGGCCACCTGATTACAGCAGGGGATCACCACACTCTTCAGCACATCCAGATACACTTTGGTGTTGACTTTCAAGCCGACTTCAAAGATGTGAGGTGGCATGATGTGGCTCTTACTTGAAACCCCACCAAAGACCATAACCGTGGCCGGAAACTTTTTCATCACCCTGGGCACCACTCTGTTATTTGTGACATTGCAGTTATGCATTTTGAGAATGCTGGCAATGATTCTTTTGCCATAACTTAAATCGGTAAAGAGCATGAGTTGTACAGCGGCGCATCTCCGATCTCACTCGTTGAATATCGAGTCACTTTCTGACATGATAGAAAGCTGCTAATGCTCTTGGGATTAGTACACAGGTGGCCAACTGGTACATCGTCTGCAACTAAATAAGAAAACCGGTTTCTCCTCCGAAATTAAAAATCGCAGAGCGACGCTAGGGACCTCAAATAATTGGATTTTTTTACAGACGGTTCTTATATGGGTGCTTAGCTAGTTTAAATAGTTTTTAAGGCAGTCAAAATTGGAGAAAAAATCGTTATACATTTTGTATATTTATGTTAGTTTATTTTTAATCAGTTCATAAACGTGTCACGTTGGCACAGTGGTAACGTCACCAGCTTTGAATGGTACAGTTTTGCTTTCGGTTTCGATTCTAGCTGATCGCACCCGAATACTTTTTTTTTACTTTTTAAATCCCGACTCTATAATAATATTTACGAGATCTGGACAAATTAAAATATGTTTAAGCATATTTCACGACCTGGCAAAGCCGAACGCCCTCCCCCTTCCTTCTGCTAGTATTATTATAGAATTATCGGCTGTTGTCTGAAAACAGTAGTAAGTTCATTTCCTTAGATGATAAATTATTGGTCGATTCGACAGGCGTCCATTAAGTCATACTCTCCAGACAGTTTAAGAATGTCAGTGTTCAAAGATCGGCCATTATTTTTAAAGATGGAAGCTAGTTTAATTTATGCCCATTCTTTTAAAATGCGGAAGATTGTTTAATTTATGGGTTTTGAAAATAATTTACTCCTGTCTCATGATTCTCTGTAAAGTGCGCGATTTCTTTATTCTATTGTTTTCATTTCTTTTCTGTTTCTTTCTTTGATTTGAAGAGTGTTTTTTTTATTTATCCATCCTTTCTGTGTTCATTTTTTTTTGTTTTGTTTATTCTAATGTTTTAAAAATTGTTTATTTTTCGTTTTTTTGATTCAAAGTTTTTTATTTATTTATCCAATTTTTCTTTTTTTCATTTTTTATTTATTCTAATTAAAGTTTTATTTTTTTTTTATCCATCCTTACTTTGTTCTTTTTTTTTGTTTATTCTAATTTAATTTTTTTTTTTTTGTTTTTCGTTTTTTGATTCGAAGTTTTTCATTTATTTATCCAACTTTTCTTTGTTCATTTTTTATTTGTTCAAATTTAAATTTTTTTTCTTCTTCTTTTCCTTTCTTTGTTTCGAATCTTCTTTTTTTCTTTAATTTATCAAGGTTTTCTTTGTTTGTTTGTTTTATTTATTCTAAGTATTTTTTTTTTCATTTTCTGCATTTGTTTCGATGCGTTTGTATTAATCCATCCCGTCTTTTGTTCATTTTTTTTTATTTATTCTGTTTTTATTTTTGTTTCTTTGGGTTTTAATTTATTCTATTTTTTCTTTTCTTTTTCATTTTTCATTTATTCAATTTTTATTCTATTTTTTAGTTTTGATTAAGTCTATTTTATTCATTTTTCTACTTTAAAGTTTTAAATTATTCTATTTTTTCCTTTCTTCATTTTTCATTTTTTTATGTTTATTTCTTTAAGGTTTGATTTAGTCTATTTTTCGCTACGTTTATTTGTTTCGTTTTTTTATTGATTCTATTTTTATTTTATTTCTTTTTTATTCAATTTTGGTTTATTTTTATGCTTTCTTTCTATTTTCGTTTCTCATTTATTTTCTTTTATTCTTTTTTTGTTATATTTTATTTATTCTATATTTTGTGTTTTAATTTTTTATTTATGTCGTTTTTCGTCGTTCTTTTTTCATTATATATATATATATATATAGCTGAATGTGTGTGTGTGTGTGTGTGTGTGTGTGTGTGTGTGTGTGTGTGTGTGTGTGTGTGTGTGTGTGTGTGTGTGGTCACTAATAGGCTCCTTTATGGGTGACTATTTTACAAAACTGATTACATATAATGATAGAAGATGTATCGAGACACAGGAATGGGTATGTTTGATCTGGCAGAACGGTGGTTCATTAAAATTGTGGGGTCTGCGTTCGCGCCTGGTCCACGAAATATTGAAATAAGAAATTTAAAAATAAAAAATAAAACGTTTACAAGTGTTTTTGATATTGATGTACATAAGAATACTTTGATAAGTATGTTTTAACTTAAATAGGGATGGTATAATAAAATTGTGGGGTGTGCGTTCGCGCTTGGCCTCCATAGAATGAACAAGGCGCAAACTTTAATAAAGACTTTTCATATCTATCTGCGTAAGTATACTTTGATAATTATGTTTCAGTTTAAAGAAATATGGTATAATAAAATTATGGGGTGTTCGTTCGCACCTGACCTCCATAGAATGGAAATATGTTACAAAGTTTAACAAGGTTTTTTAATATAGATCCACAGAATATTGTGATAAGTGTTTCAGTGTGAACAGGTATGGTATAATAAATTATGGGGTTTATCTATTTTATTTTTACTTTCATCATATTTTGCTTTGGTTTTGATACCCCAAATTCAACCCAAATTTACAACCCTTCCTTGTCTAATCTATCATACTTTCATAAATCAGAGTCCATTTTCTGTAGGCTGTTTTGTAGGATGTTAGAAAATTGCCTCCAGACCGTAGTGGAATGGGGACGTAAATGGGCGAAAACAGTTAATGCTAGTAAGACTAAGCTGTTTTCATTTAACAATTACAAGACCCCCGCCTCCAACAACGATATTCATGAAAAATAACACCCAACCTGAGAATTCTTCACAGGCAACATGAACTGGAACAAATACATTGAGGACATTACAAAGGCAGCTGTAAAGAAGGTGGGTTCCCTCTATCCTGCTAGAAAATTACTTACACCTGAGAATATTCTGTACCCTTGCAAGATGACAATTCTCCCATACATGGAGTATTGTTTCCACATCTGGGCTGGTGTATCGACCACTAGTCTCTCCCTCTTGGACAGAGTCCAAACCCCAGTCTTCGATCTAATAGGTCCCACTTTATCAACCAGACTCCAACCCCTGTCCCATCGCCGCAATGTTGCATCCCTATGCCTGTTTTACAAATATTTTAATGGAATGTGCTCTGATGAATTCGTATCGATTGTGCCCCACTCCCGACGTACATATCCCCGACAAACCTGCTTTGCAACAAAATCTCACCCTTCACTGTAGAGGTCTTTAAATGCCAGAAAGCTTTCTTCCTCCGAAAAGCTAGACTTTGGAATTCCCTTCCTGCTGCTTGCTTCCCTGGCTGTACTTATACACAGAAGTTTAAACGTAATGTAACCAAGGTCACGTGATATTGTTATTCTATTCCCTTTTTTCTTTCTTTCTTTCTTTCATTTTAGATTCATGATTTTTTTCTTTCTTATTTTTCAGCTTTATTTTTCTTTTTTCTTTTTTTTTCTTTTTTATTTGCTTTTTTTTGTTTCTGCTCTTCATTCCTTCTTTTTTATTTCACTTTTGATTTTGGCTTTTTTTTATTTTTCGTACTTATTTCTTTTTCTTTTTTTTTTACTTTTTTGTTTCTGTTATTTATTCCTTTTTTTCTTTATTTTGTGTGTAATTTATTATTTTATTCGTTTTTCTTTTTTTTAGCGTTTTTCCCCTCTCATCATAATTTATTTGTTCGATTTTTCTTTTTTGTTTCATTCCCTCTGTTATTATTGTTCTCTTTTTCATTTTTTTTTTCTTTTATGTTTCGTTTAATTTTATTTAATTTTGCCTCCATTTTTTTTTTTTTTTTTTGCTTCTTGGCCTGTTGTTTTGGTTTTTTTTTTTTTTTTGCTTCTTGGCCTGCTGTTTTAGTTTTTTTTTTTGCTTCTTGGCCTGTTGTTTTAGTTTTTTTTTTTGCTTCTTGGCCTGTTGTTTTAGTTTTTTTTTTTGCTTCTTGGCCTGCTGTTTTAGTTTTTTTTTTTTTTGCTTCTTGGCCTGCTGTTTTAGTTTTTTTTTTTTTTGGTTCTTGGCCTGTTGTTTTAGTTTTTTTTTGCTTCTTGGCCTGCTGTTTTAGTTTTTTTTTTTTTTGGTTCTTGGCCTGTTGTTTCAGTTTCTTTTTTTTTTGCTTCTTGCCCTGTTGTTTTAGTTTCTTTTTTTTTTTTTGCTTCTTGGCCTGCTGTTTTAGTTTTTTTTGTTTTTTTTGCTTCTTGGCCTGCTGTTTTAGTGTTTTTTTTTTGCTTCTTGGCCTGTTGTTTTAGTTTTTTTTTTGCTTCTTGGCCTGTTGTTTTAGTTTTTTTTTTTTTTTGCTTCTTGGCCTGTTGTTTTATTGTTTTTTTTGCTTCTTGGCCTGTTGTTTTAGTTTTTTTTTTTTGCTTCTTGCCCTGTTGTTTTAGTTTTTTTTTTGCTTCTTGGCCTGTTGTTTTAGTTTTTTTTTTTTGTTTCTTGGCCTGTTGTTTTAGTTTTTTTTTTTTGCTTCTTGCTCTGTTGTTTTAGTTTTTTTTTTTTGCTTCTTGCTCTGTTGTTTTAGTTTTTTTTTTTGCTTCTTGGCCTGTTGTTTTAGTTTTTTTTGCTTCTTGCCCTGTTGTTTTAGTTTTTTTTTTTTTTTGCTTCTTGGCCTGCTGTTTTAGTGTTTTTTTTTTTTTGCTTCTTGGCCTGTTGTTTTAGTTTTTTTTTTTGCTTCTTGGCCTGTTGTTTTAGTTTGTTTTTTTTACTTCTTGCCCTGTTGTTTTATTTTATTTTATTTTTTTTGCTTCTTGCCCTGTTGTTTTAGTTTTTTTTTTTGCTTCTTGGCCTGTTGTTTTAGTTTTTTTTTTTTTTTGCTTCTTGGCCTGTTGTTTTAGTTTGTTTTTTTTGCTTCTTGGCCTGTTGTTTTAGTTTTTTGCTTCTTGCCCTGTTGTTTTAGTTTTTTTTTTTTGCTTCTTGGCCTGTTGTTTTAGTTTTTTTTTTTTTGCTTCTTGCTCTGTTGTTTTAGTTTTTTTTTTTTTTTTGCTTCTTGCCCTGTTGTTTTAGATTTTCTTTCAGCGTTTTACTTATTTTATGCTATTACTTTTAATTTATGCAGATTGCGTATGTATTATTATAGATCAATCCTCTATCGAATATAACATATTACGAGGAATAATTTGCCCGTGAACTAATTCACAATAATAATAATAATAATAATAATAATAATAATAATAAAGTCGTTCATCAAATTCCATCTGTCATTGTTTACAATATCACGTCAGCTGATATTTGGGTTTAACGATGAATGCCCTGGAAAAGTCACCTCTGATTAATGTTTAGCTTTAAAATATACAAAACAAAGAAATGAATTGCGGCGATTTTAAACGCTTATAAATCTTTTATCGTAAATTCAACTCATTTATAAGAAAAAATTAAAATAAAATGACGAGGTACATCCGGGTTTGAACAGCGGATCATTCGATCTGTAGTCGGATGCTCTACCACTAAGCTATATCTTCAGATTATGAGAAATTTGTTTTGTTTTGTTTTTTAAGAAGAAATGATTTGCTGACATCTTATTATCTTTTTACCGGTGTAACGTAAAATATTCCCCTGTAAAAATTATTCTGTATCATTTGGCTGCTTTTCAACTGACTACAATATAGTCTTCTTCAAGTCCAAACAAGTTCTTGATGTGCCGTCCCCCTTAAGTAATCCAATGTACCAAATTTACACTGCTAATGATTACCCTGATATTGCCACATTGATTATCGTGCGTTTATTACACCTTATCCTAGAGTGGCCTCCGGGCCTTGAATAACTGGTGACTCCTTTGTAAGAAAAACGCCCTGGCATCATTATGTCCGTTCGTCTACAGCAGGCTCTTCAAAGTTTTGTTTACTTTTTTTTTAAATAGGAGTCACCATTTATCAAGGCCGATCGGGAATAAGGGTTTTTTTTTTTACACAGTGATCACCACTTATGAAGGCCCGGAAGCCACTCAGGGATAAGGTTTATTGCAAGTACATTACGTTAGTGTGGAGATTTGATGAAGTGTTTACTTAAGGGGGCGGTTCATTAGGAATTTGTTAACATTGGACTTGAAGACATCCAAGTTGTAGTCCGGAGGGAAGCAGGCAGACGGAACAGAGTTCCACAGGCGTGCAGTTCTAAGAAAGAAGCTTTCTTCATGGAATTCGCGTTTTGATTTAGGCACAGATACAGAGTGGGGGAAATTTTTCGCAGTGGATTCAGCTAGACGAGTTTTTTTCGTGAAATATTGGCGAGAAGGTTAAAGAGTGTACAGTAGCCAATCGGGTAATATTGTAGTAATCGTTAGTTTGGTAAATTGGATTACTTAAGGGGAACGGCACATCGAGAACTTGTTTACGTTGGACTTGAAGACGACCATATAATAGTCAGTTGGAAAGCAGGGAAAGGGAAGAGAGTTCCACAGGTCTGCAGTTCTAATAAAAAAAAAACTTTGTTCATTGATCTACTTTAGATTTAAGCACAGATAAAGAGTGGGGGAAATTATTTATAGTGTTTTCAGCTATACGAGTATTATAGATTGGAGCTCAGGCGAGGACTTGCCATGAAAATAACGATAAGAATAGACAGGTTCGCAACGTATCTTCTGTTAGAAAGAGGTTGCAGGGAAGAGAAAAGCGCATCTCTTACTATGCTACGAAGTCTATTTTGGACTCTGTCAAGGAGCGAGGGTAGATAATGCTGACTTTTTAGTTACGCGAACAAAATTTTTAAAAAATTACCTAGACACGTTCTATACTTTTTTTTTATTATGACATGGACGTGTCTTTTTTTTTTTCTCGTTAGCTTTGCTTTTTAGTGAAACTTGTTCTCCAAAACTTCATTCTTTTTTAATCATTTTCTGAACAAAAAGAAATACACTTTTTTTCTTTTTTTTTTTTTTTACATATTTCAATATTTTCTCGCATTCTTACGTTTTCCTTGTCAAACGTGTTTTATTTTTTAAGCACGTTTTAAAAGGAAAACAAGAAATCTTGGATGTCTGTACAATAGCCGAAAGAATATGAAAAGACAAGTATTTATTTTTTATGACATGTCTATAATTTATGTTTGACGCTTCACGTATATGCTGTCTGAAAAAAAATTGAATACTGGCAGTGAAATAAACAGCATCTTGCTAATAGAATGTGAAAGTTTTTTTTATAATTGGCTCTATGTTGTGCTGAGTAGATTGCCCTCTTGTGCGAAACTATAATAAATGAACTACAAAGGTGTCTAAAAGTCACTGAAAGATTTCGAACGTAAATAGATTCTATATTTTAAATATCTTTCTGCAATTTTAACATAATCTGGCTACGATATTGCGAAATATTGTTAAATAAAAATCAAAATTCAAACTATCTTTATTTATGAAAAATAATGTCTTTTAAATGTTGCCTATTTTCAGCTTCGCATATTTGTGTTCTTTCCAAAACATTATTGTCTTTTAAGTGTTGCCTATTTTCCAAAACATTATTGTCTTTTAAATGTTGCTATTTTCTGAACAAAACGAGAAGCCATCATACTATTTTCATACATTTCCATTTAAAAAAAATTTCCGTATGAACTCCGCAGACAGATTATAGATGTTGGGAGGCCGAATCGGGCCCTCACGCTGGTTTCTCAAAATGCGTTTGTCCAGTCTATATAATGTTTATATATACTTTTGTCGCTGGCACAAAATATATACACACACTGACAGTAAAGTAAAAATCACAACACAGTTGATCTACAAAAATATATTATTGTTTTTTATTTCACTTTGAAAATCAGATTTTCTGTGACAAATTGTTATTCTTTTTTTTGGCGTTTACTGAAAAGAGCGGGGGGTACGTGGGTTAGATGGTTGGCTGGTTGTATAGACGTGGTGATACGTTTCGTAGTCTTTTCTCTTTGACCGTTTCTCTGGCGATTTTATTTATAGTCACATTCTTTCTATTAGTATCTGTAATGTTTCCTTTATCTATTGTCTTAAACGTTGGCCGATATCTGCTCAAATATTTCTGGGTCGAATTATGCATTCTGTAAAGACAATATGTGGGAATGCCGAATTCTTAACATTAGAATCTATTTGCGTGTGTGCAACCCATTGAATGTTTTTCATTCCCGCGTTGTCTGCCAATATCTAACACCGTGACGATTAACAACAACATGGTACAAAAAAAATCAAAAATAGAAAATTGGCCAGTCAGAATCGAATATTGATACCTCAGATAAAATGCTACGCAGGTTCAAGTTTTAAAATTCTATAAAATCTTTATATGCTATACCAATAACATGGCACGATAATAACAAATAAAAACTGGTTAGTCAAAATCAAACTGACATGTAAACTTTAATGCTGTTTAGATCGAACTTTACAATTCTCACAAAATGACTTTAAATGTTATGCTAATAACATAGTATAACAATAACAAATTAAAATTGGCTAGTAAGAATTAAAGTTTGAGATGTCAGCTTAGATGTTATAAACGTTCAACTTAAAAATTCTCAGAATATAACTTTATCAAAGCCCGAAGGCCACTCGAGGATAAGGGTTAATGAGCGTACGGTGGTAACCGGGACAACAGTAATCGTTAGTGGTAGAAATGGAGTACAAATGGATTATTTAGGCGTTGCTCAACAGGAACTTGTTTACATTAGACTTGAAGACGATCATATTGTAGCCAAGAGGAAAGCAGGTCAGTAGAACAGAGTTCCACAGGCGAGTAGTTCTAGGAAAGAAACTCTGCTCATGGAAGTTGCATTTAGATTTAGGCACAGATAAGGAGTGGGGAAAATCAATGATAGTGGTTGTAGCTAGAAGATTGCTTTTTGTAAGGGTTTGGCGAGGGTAGCATAAATTGGAGCTCAGACGAGCACTTACCATGAAAATAACGTTAGAGCAGAGACAGGCTCGCAACGTCTCTTATGTGGAAAAGAGGTTGCAGAGAAGAGGAAAGGATATTGCTTACTACGTTCTGAAGCTGGCTTAAAATATATCTAGGCTGGATAGAGTCCTCCGAGCAGCTCCTGTCCATATGTGATAATAGTACTATATTTGAAGATGTATCTGGCTCTTGCACAGATAGAGGATTGTATCGAAAGTGAGATACCTTCTGAAGCGGCCAATTTTTCCAGCAACATTGGCAACATATTTGATGTAGGTCTCCAATTTAAGGTCAGGAGTTAAAATCAGACCCAGAAGCTTATCGAAGCAAGGAGAATTTTTTAGACGAAAGCCATCTATATCAATTGAGCCCAAGATATAATAGAGTTTATAGTGGAAAGATAGAAGTTTAGTTTTTGATGCGTTAAAATTAAACATCTGCCTTTTTCCTCAGTACACCGCGCGCTCAAGGTAAAAGGAAAGAGACTCAGAGATATCTTGGTCGTTGTTTGTCTTTGAAGTGTCGTCTGTGTATTATCGTCTGATTATGTGTCGACGAATGAACTTACCCCTACACACTAGAGATCCCTGGATATAAGAAAGCCCTCTATTCTATTAGATTCGTCCCTAGAACTGCTAGACTTTGGAACTCCCTTCCGAGCCCCTGTTTTCCCATCTGTACTAACATTAAGACGTTCAAGTGTAATGTGAACAGATATCTCGCTGCTCAACTCCCTACATAGTATCGCTGCAACTTATGTCCCCGATAGTAGCCCGCTACATCCAAGTGGCACTGTGCCTCGTTTGGGGTGAAAATGGAATTAAATAAAAATAAAAAAAATTGGGAGATCATTGACGAAAGTTAAAAAAATGTGTTGGGCTAATATGAATCCCGGTTGCAGGCCAGTGTTGATACTTTGAATCAGACTCCTAGCCATCGATGAATACTTGTAAAAACCTATCTATGCTTAAATCTAAATTCCATGAACCAAGCTTCTTTTCTAGAACAGCCCGGCTGTGGAACTCTGTTCCGCTGGAGAGAAAAGATTCAATGATTGAGAAAACATTTCCAGATATTCCATAGCTGGAAAATCTTATGGAGTAGACATTTATGCAAAACTCTATCAAAAGCTTATCACAAGAAAGAACGATAAATTTGTCGCCTTAGAAAAGACGACATGATTTCATTTCCGTTTGATGAAAACCGGTTTTCTTGTTTTGTTGCAGACCGTTTCCTAGTTGGCAAATTGTGTACAAATTCCAAGAGCGATAAGAGCATTCTACCAGGTCTGAAAGTGACACAATGTTCAACGAGCGAGATCAGAGATGCGCCACTATACAACTCATGCTCTCTACCGATCCAAGTTTTGACAACAGAACCATTACCAGCACCACGAGAATGCATCGTTGTATTGCCACGAATAACAGTGATGTGCCCAGAGTGATGAAAACAAAGCTTCCGGCCACGATTATGGTTTTTGGTGTGGTTTCAAGTGTGGGCCACATCATACCACCTCACATCTTCAAAGTAAACTTGAAAATCAACATTAAAGTGTACCTAGATGTACTGAAGTGTGTGATGATCCCCTGTTTCAATCAGTGGCCACTGACTCGGCGCCGGTCCATACATCCAAAGAAACTCAGGCTTGGCTTCAACAGGAGTGCTACGACTTTTTTACCCTTCTATCACTGGCCTCCCTCCTCTCTGACCTGAATTCGCTGGACTATTTCGTTTGATGATACATCGAGAACATCATCAATAAGACCTCTCACAACACCAAAGCCAGCCTGATCACCGCCATCTGCTGAGTATTCGCCAAGCTTCCGCCGGCGCTATTAGAAAAGGCATGCTCCCAGTTCCGGATCCATATTGAGGCGGTCATTGAGACTGAAGGTTGCTACATTGAATAGATGTCAGCTCTACTACATAACCAAGTAACCTGAATTGGCACGCTTACACAATACGATTTCCATGGGGCCATCAAAAAGTTGTTGGAACGGTACAAACAAGTGCATTGTAGCCGGAGGAGATTATTTCCAAGGGGACTAGTGTTTCATGGGTGTACTATCGATAAAAGTGCCCATACGAAAAAAGTCTGGAAACTTTTTGAAAGCCTCCCGTAATTACACAGCATTTTCCGGCCGGCAGAAACGTTATCAAATAGAAACGTTATCAAATAGAAACGTTATCAAATAGAAACGTTATCGAATAGAAACGTTATCGAATAGAAACGTTATCAAATAGAAACGTTATCGAATAGAAACGTTATCGAATAGAAACGTTATCAAATAGAAACGTTATCAAATAGAAACGTTATCAAATAGAAACGTTATCGAATAGAAACGTACGCTGAAGGACAGTTCTCTGGCAAAGTTTATGTGCGTTACGTAAGAAATGGCTACTCG